>NC_134114.1:8648750-9251458 GCF_040939455.1 Microcebus murinus | reverse complement strand
TCTAAAGGAGTTGCTGCCGGCTATGCAGACCATGTGAGAGGCACAAACTTTATGGGCCAACCCAGGAAAAAAAATCATTAGACTTTTTGTAAAAGAGAAATTAGCAACATTGACTTAAAAATACCTGTGGAAAATGTAAGCCACCAAAAGTGAAATTTTATTCCTCACAGTTGCACATGGGTACTACAGAAAACAACTGACATATAGTTGAAGAAGTCAGAGAGAATAGGTTGCCATAGTAGCCAAAACAATCATCAGAAATGGGCAGATAAATCCAGAAAAACAGCGAATGGGAATGATCGTCATTAGGTTTTTCATTTCCCCCAATTTCTCATTCCATAAATGCTATTTGCAGACAGTGCTCAACTTGCTAAATGACCTTTATCAGGAAAATACATAGATTCTCTCACTCCCAGATGGAGAGCCTCCATTTTTTTGCCAAGAAACCAGCCCAAATTGATCCTGGAAGGAGTAAGATAGGAAAATGTATCAGGCACTGAAAAGCATAAATAACTTAAAAGAGCAGGCAGCAATACTGTAATTCATCTAATATGAAATGTCATATATTTCAGTGTCCCATTATTTTATGCAGTATTAAGGTAAAAAAAACAAAGACAAACTATGACAAAATGTTTTTGCATAATTTAGAGTTTTAATTTTGTTCTTATCCAGAGAGCTATTTTAGAATTATTTAGATAAAGATTTTTATCATTTATGTCTTTCATTGATAGACAAAAATTTAAATACAAAAAAAAAATTAGAGATTGGCCAAAAAAGGCAATTGAAGAGAATCTCCCTATAATAAGTATTAGTGTCACTAAAAAAAAATTTGTGCCTTGTTTCTATGCTACTTTCTATACATAGTTACTTTTCTTTAGCACCAAATCATAGTATAATCTTTTTAATATATTTCAAGAGGCAATTAAACACATGGCATGTAGTTTAACTGCAACTGAAAAGATGGCAATACAAACAGCTAGGACCAGGTTTATTTTGCAGATAAGCTACGACAACCAAAATAATTGCTGCCTAACTCCTAACAGCATCCTCAATCCCAAGAATACAAATGCTAAAGAGTTTTTTAAAATGATGTGTTATATGAAAAACAGGAATAATAATGATAACCTCAAAATATACGTGTACATAACAGTAAACAACTCAGGAACTGTAAGAGACTTTGTGTTTGGGGTGCTTCTAATAAATCACTTTTGCTTTTAATCCCTCTCTCATGCAAAAAAGTAGATGTTCACTATACCCACGAGAGTGGCTAAAATGACTAACAATGATTTAGTGGTGAGTATGCAGAACAATAAAAACTCCTTTACATATCTAGTGGGGGTGTCAAATGGTATCTCTACTTTTGAAAATCATTTGGAGGTTTCTAATATAGTGAAACGTGCTCCTACTCCTTGGCCTAGCAATTCCACTCCCGAATACAAGTGCACAGACCCACACAAGGATTGGTGCGTGAGTGCTCACCCTCTCACAACAGCAGTATTAGTATCAGCCACACTCAAACAGTCATCGAGCGGTAAATGGAACATTTACACAGTGGAATTCTGAGCAACATGAGAGAGAATGAACTACTGTTACACACAACATGGGCAAATTTCACAGAAAATGTGAAAGTATATTGAGTAAAAGAAACCGACACAAACAAGTATAAAATATATGACTCAATGAAAAATGCAAGCAGAGGTAACTCCAATAAAACATGGAAGTCAGACTGTCAAAGTAGCAGATACTTCTGGGGTGTGTGGGTGCGTGTGTGTGTTGTATACAATAGGAAAAGGGCATGAGGGAGTCTTACATGATCCTGAATATGTTCTATATCTTGATCTGGGTAGTAGTTAAACCCGTGTACATTTGTAGGTACATATATAAAGTCTTTGGGCTACACACTTCAGATCAGCATTATGGATGTACTCTGTCATATGCATATTAACCCAAAATTTTAAAAATATTAAATATATTTAATTTACTCAGATTACCTAAAATGGTTTATTTTTGTGACACAATTCAACATAATTCACTTTGCTACACTTCCTAGATACATTCAAGTCACTTGTCTTCAAAAGCACCTATTCTATTGATTTAGTGTGGTATGCCAGTGGTTCCCAACCTTTTTGGCACCAGTGACTGGCTTCATGGAAGACAATTTTTCCACAGATTGTGTGTGTGTGTGGGGGGGAGGGGTTCAGTGGGATTCTAGTGCACTTCATTTATTGTGCATTCAAACCTCTCTGCTAATGATGATCTGTATTTGCAGCCACTCCCCAGCGCTGGCATCACCCTCAGCTCCACCTTACAGTATAAGGCATTAGATTCTCATAAGCAGCATGCAACCTAGACCTCTGGATGTGCAGTTTACAGTAGCGTTCACGCCCCTGTGAGAATCTAATGCTGCCATGGATCTGATCTTGTGTGGTGATGCAAGTCATGGGGAGCACCTGTAAATATAAATGAAGCTTCCCTCACTCACCTGCCACTCACCTCCTGCTGTATGGCCCATTCCTAGTTCCTAACAGGCCAAGAACCTTGCACTAGTCTATGGCCCAGGGGTTGGAGACCACAGTGGTAGGTCACTTCCCCATTAGTTGACTTGAGTTAAATTGAATTGCTTTCCCCCAGCAGTAAGTTGAGATCAACTTGTTTCAGGGTCAATGTGCAGGCAAATATACATAAGCATGGATCCTGGTGTGGTCTTTGGGATATCGGATGAGAAAATCCAGAATACCAGAAGGAGTACAGAAATAACTCTAGGAAGTTGTCTGTTTCAAATAAATGTTATTATAGCTAGCAATACAAAAAGTAAGAGATTTCCAAATTCAATCTAGCAATGTGAATCCACTGATTTAGATATATTATTAGTAAAGTAGGTTTTGTGGGCTGTAATGGAAAATATAAGCAGCACACAAAATATAGACAATCTAGTTAAGTGGATTTTATGGGAAAATCAGTTATGAATTGCACCCTTTCCCTCAAATAGCAACTTAACAATGATCTTTTTTAAAAAAATACCATGTATATTAGGAACTTGTATTGGTACTTAAATTCAGTTATTTCAAAGTTAAAAAGATTACAAAGGAAATTTTGTCTGCATGTATTATGGTTGTTGCTTTTCCACTTTGATGCAAAGAGTGGTGCTTTCAGGTCTGCCTTTCAAGTTGCTTTCCCCAGAGAAATGGGTACTTCCCTTCTCTGCCTCCTTCCCGGGCTAACCTAACTAACTAAAGGGCAATCAGGAAGTTGTATAAAATTTTGAAATGAGCAGATGCCTTAATCTCATAATATCATTTTCAGAATATTTTCCTAAGACCAAGCACCTTCAAGGATACGTGATGTAACATAATTTAAAAATAAGAAAAAATAAAAAGTCTAAGCATTCAAGAACTGGGAGGCTCCTTAGGAATTATAGCACTACCATTCAGTGGCATACTTAGCAGCCATTGGAATGAAAAGGTAGACATGCTTGTGTTAACAATGAAAACTGCCCTTTATTTAAGGGTAAACGTAAAAGGCTAAAGAATATTTGGAATAATTTCTATGTTATATACATAATTGTTGATGTCTGAGAGTTGTATGTTAAATGACAGTAGTTATCTCCTGAGGATAAAAAACAGAACACTTTCTACTGGGTTTTCAAATTTTTACATTAAGCAAGAATTGTATGTAAACAGAATCATAATTCTGTTTTCAAAACAGAACGAGCATCAATTAAAACTTAAAAATAATTATATTCTATTTCAATCATAAAAAGCATATCTTGTCAATAATCCTTGACTTGTTACTTAACAAATTAACAGTGAAAATTATCCTGCTATACCATTTTTTCCCAATTTCCTCACATAAGGATCTAATTTTATTATAAAATGATGGAACAATATTTAAAGTGTTTTGTAAAAATGTATTAATTGTATGAACAATCACACACTGTACATGACTTCATTTCTCAAAGAATTCTATATTCAGTGCATAACCTCAGGGACAGATCAATGAAGATGAAGAGTGATTGTACAATTGGCCATATTAATTGACAAACTAATAGCTCTATATTAGATGCTTCTATTTCTCCATCTCTTGAGTGCATATTGCAAATTACCACATAAATCACTTATTAAAAATTATGCGTTTTATTCTTTGACATCTATCTAGGATACTCATTGTGCCTCCAAATATTTATTCTATATTTATCTATTGATATGATATTTCATTAAAGCAGGTGACTTTCTGCCTGAAAGTAAATAAGGTATTTTATTTATATTTTAATGTTAGAAAAAAATCACCCACAAATGAGTGGGAAAGAGAGGTTTTGCTTGACCCTATCAATTGCTCATTTTTTCAGCACTTCTGAGACCCCAACTGCTAGAGTTAGCCACTCAGATTTAGATGTCAAGTCTCAGACCACAAGGGGACTCAGCCTTGGAGGAAGCCAAGCAATTATCACCTGGAGTAAAACGTCCTCTAATGTGAAGAGCAGAATGCAATGGAACCCTTGGGAAAAGTTCCTGGAAATGACCAAGGTTGGATTGATGAGAGTCAGAGAAATAATTTTCTAAGGGCATTTGAAGAACTTAGAATACAACCTCATTCATAATCATAACTGTCCAAACAAAAATGAGATTTTAATTTATAAAATCATTTCTTAAAAAAATAAAGAATAAAATTTCCTAAAATGCATGTTATTGGATAGTCATACAAACCAGACTGATAATCTTCAGACCAGTGACAATGCTAAACCTGTACATATTCATTCTACATCAACCAAGAGGAAAAAAATTATTAAGAGAAAATTTACTTAGAACAGTTGATAGCAAAGTAGACAAAAGAACCAATATAGAAACAAATCTGTGGCAGTTCCATGAATATGTATCAAGACCCACGGAATTGATCTTAAATTCCTGGGTTTTGTTTCTTTGTTTGTTTTTGTTTTATTTTGGGTGGGATCAGGGGTAGTAAGCCCATGACATAGGTTTTGTCTTTTTTGAGATTGCCTCAGACACAAAGATTGTTTTGAGCCCATTGCCAGATAGGAGGGAAGGTGGACATCAATCCCATCAGCTTTAAGGAGCCAGGGAAGCAATTGAGAATAAAAGCAGTGGATTAATTTTCATATAAATTAAATACCTATCATCTATTTGTCTCCTTTTTGCTTGATTTTTATGGAAATATTATGCATGCAAGAAAAGAATGTAACATTGTGAGCCTAAGGAGGATTTCTTTTTACTAAAAATGAGGAAAGAGGTTGAAGCCAAAAGAAGTATGAATATAATCTATAATCCAAAACAAGAAGATAGGTAGTCATAAATAAATGTAGATTTCATGAAATTTGTCAGATAAATATATTTGTGAATACAGAACTTAGAAATTATTTACAACAGTATCTTATGCTTGACTGTTTGGGCATAAAACATAATTTAATAGAAAAATACAAGCCAAGATTGTATCAATAAAAGTCTATAGAGATTCTATGTTACTTTATTGATAATAATATATGGAATAATATATGGAAAGGAAAATCTAAAAACACATGAAATTTTAGAAATTCAAAATATGATTTGAAATTTCATAAACATATAAAATAAATTTTAAATTTGTTTTATATAGTTGGAAACAGCAGTTCTTACAGAGTATATCAGTCAAAGCACAGTGGGATGCTCAGTCATTTTCAAACATTAAAATTGTGTGTTATGTAAATTTAACTTTTCTCTTAATATTTCTTTGTCTCATCTTCAGTCTAAACTGTAGACACTGTTATGTAAGTATATCTACTCTCTAAATGGACTAGACTCCTTTAAATATTCACTTATCTAGGGGGAAAAGGTTTGGCGGATTCTTTGATTTATTTCTAAAATTGAGGGGTAATATTTCAGTTCTAAGTGGGAATGTTTTCAACTTTTCCCCATTCAGTATGATGTTGGCTGTGGTTTGGTCATAAGGATACCTGCTGTTACCACTTTTATTCAATATAGGGCTGGCAGTCCTGGCCAGAGCAATAGGACAAAAGAAGGAAATCAAGGGTATCCAAATGGGGAAAGAGGAGATCAAACTATCACTCTTTGCTGATGATATAATCTTATATCTAGAAAATCCCAAATATTCTGCCATAAAGCTACTGGAACTGATAAATGAATTCAACAGTGTCTCAGATTACAAAATCAATGTACACAAAGCAGTAGCATTTCTACACACCAAGAATAGTCAAACTGAGAATCAAATCAAAGAGTCAATACATTTCACATAGCAACAAAGAAAATAAAAATACCTGGGAATATATGTAACCACGGAGGTGAAGGATCTCTACAAGAAGAGCTACAAATCACTGAGGAAGGAAATCACAGAAGATATGAACAAATGGAATCATGCTCATGGATCAACACAATCAATATTATTAAAATGTCCATACTACCCAAAGTGATTTACAGACTTAATGTAATCTCCATCAATATACCAACGTCATTTTTTTGCAGATCTAGAAAAAATAATTCCACACTTTATGGAACTAGAGAAGACCCCATATAGCAAGAGCACCTTAAGCAAAAGGAACAAACCAGGAGGACTTACTTTACCAGACTTCAAGCTACAATACAAGGCCATAGTAACCAAAATAGCATGATACAAGCAAAAACATAGAGACATAGAACAATGGATCAGAACAGAGAACTCAGAGATAAAATCATCCACATACTGCCATCTGATCTTTGACAAATCAGACAAAAACATACAGTGGATGAAAGAATCCCTATTCAATAAATGGTCTGGGAAAATTGTATAGCCACATGCAGAAGATTGAAATAGGATCCTTATCTCTCACCTCTCACAAAAATTAATTCAAGGTAAATAACAGACTTAAACCTAAAATGTGAAACTATAGGAATTTTAGAAGAAAATGTTAGAAATACATTTCTATATATCAGCCTAAGTAAATAATTTATGAGAAAGACCTCAATGCCAATCACAGCAACAACAAAACTAATAAATGGAATTTGATTTAATTACAAAGCTTCTATACAGCCAAGGAAACAATCAACAGAGAAAATAGACAACCTAAAGAATGGGAGAAAATATTTGCATGCTATACATACAATAAAGGGATAATTAACAGATTTTACAAAGAACTCAAGCAAATCAGCAAGAAAAAATCAAGCAACCCCATTAAAAAGTGGGCAAAAAAACATGAACAGAAGTTTTTCAAAAGAGGATAAACAAATAGCCAATGAACATATGAAAAATTATCAAGATCTCTAATTATCAGGGAAATGCAAATCCAAACAACAATGAGATATCACCTAACTCCAGTAAGAACGGCTTTTATCAAAAAGTCCCAAAACAACAGATGCTGGCATGCTTGCCAAAAGTAGGGAACATTCTATACACTATTGGTGGGACTACAAGCTAGTACAACTGTTAAGGAAAATAGCATGGAGACACCTCAAATTGTAGAATGGAAAAAGCAAGAGAAGGTGAGAACGGTATGAGGGATAAACAATTACCTATTGGGTACAAAGTATGCTATTAGAGTGATGAGTACACTGAAAGCCCATGCTTCACTATTACATAACATATCTATCTAACAAAATTCCACTTATGCTCCCCAAATCTATTGAAATATAAAAAAGAAAACTCCTCTTATGAGGGTGAATATGTTTTCATATCATACCAACTTTACATAAATAGTTGTGTTAGTCTACATTTATATACAATTGTTTACTAAAAATTGAAAAATCCATATACACATTAATTTTGTTGTTATAATTTAATAGATTAAAAAATAGATCCTGAGTGTATAAAATTTGAATAAATAAAAATACCCATGTAACCATTGTCCCAATAAGATACAGAATATTTTCACTACTGCAGAAATATTCCTCATCCCACTTTTGCATGAAATTTCCCTTCTCCTGCACCCCACAATGCCAATAAGCTGGTTTGTGGCACTATAGATTAATTTGGCCTGTGCTTGAGTTTCAGATGAATAGAATCATACACATGTGCTCATTTGTATTTCACTTATTTTGCTTACAATAATATTTGTTAGATTCACTCATTCTATTGTGTGTATCAGCAGATTATTCATTTTTCTTTTTGAGAAGTATTCCATTACATAAATATACCATACTTGGTTCATTTGTTTGTTTTATGATAGCCATTTTTTTGATATTCATCTAGACTTATTTTTGTAGACATGCTCATATTTGTCTTCAATAAACACCAAGGAGTAGAATTGCTCATTTGTATGCTGGAAGTAGCTTAATTATGTAAATAACTGTCAGTCTTCCAAAGCGCCTGAATCATATTGCTTTCTTACCAGTAGTAATATACGAGAGTTCCATTTCCTTTACATCTATTAGTTACCTAGTGCTGCATAATAATTTACCCCCCAAATTTAGCAGCTTGAAACAATGTGCATATAATATCACATAGCCCCTGGGGTTGAGGGATCTGGACCTCTGCCATGTGTTCTCTCAGAAGCCTGAAATCAAGGTGTCAAGGCTGGAGTCCCATCAGAAAGTTCTACTAAGAATGTTCCAGTTCCAGGCTCACTTACATTGTCGTTGGTAGGATCTGATTTCTTGAGGACTGGCTGGACGGAGGGCCTTAGTTACTTGCTAGCTAATGACTGAAGGCTGCCCTCCATTCCTTGCTATATTGGTCTCTCCAAACTGGCAGCTTATGTAACCAAAGCCAGTGATAAAGAATCTGCTAACAGAACAGAAGTTGCCAACTCTTGTAACCTAATCTTGCAAGTTACATGGCTTCAAACTTGCCATAGTCTACTGATTATAAGGAAGTTATTCAAGAGTAAGCAGTTACACAAGAGCGTGTGAGAGTGATATGAGGATGCGAGGATCATTCAGGGTCATCTGAATGGCTACCCATCACAACATCCCACCAGACCTTCTGATTTTAGGCATTCTAATCAGTGTGAGGTATTACTTCGTGTTGCTAATTTTCATTTACCTGAAGAATAATGAATGCTTATGTGCCATCTCTATATCTTGTTTTGTGAAATTTCTGTTCCAATATTTTGCCCAATTTTTAAAAGTTGAATTTCATTTTTTGGCTTGTAGGAAGTCTTTATATATTATGGACAGAGGCCTTTACATAGCAAATATTGTCTCCAAGTCTGAGTCTTTCCTATTTATTTTTTAATAGTATTTTGTGAAGAACAGAGTTTCTAATATGATCAAATTAAACTTCTCTCTGTTTTTTTTTTTTTTCTTTGTTGTTTGGGCTTTTTATGTCTTGTTCAAGAAATCTTGCCTACCTCAAATTTGAAAATATTAGCTCCTATATGTTCTTTGGGAAGTTTTATGCTTGTAGTTGTTATCTTTATACCTGTGGATTATCATAAGATCCAGCATAAGTTAATTTTTGTGCATGCTATGAAATAAAGGTGAAATTTTACTTTTTTTCCAAAAAGATATTCAGTTGATGATCCACCATCATTTAAGTGAAACCTTAGATCTTTTTGCCATTTATTTGTCTTAGCATCTTTTCTAGAATTTGCTTAAATATATAAGCATGGGCCAATCTAGACTCTCTACTCTGTTCTGTTGATCTATATGTTTGTCATATACCACTGTCACATTGATTATGGTTTAAAATAAGTTTTGACAGTGCTAAGACTAGTTAAGGAATTAAAAGGCTTTCAGTTTTATTCTTTTAAAAATTGTTTTTGCTCCTCCAGGCACTTTACATTTCCAAATAAATTATGAATCAGTTTGCTAATTTCTATCCAGAAAATCTGTTGGAGCTTGATTGAGATTTTGATGAATTTCTCAAAAATATTTTATACATTAGAGTGCTTTTATGAGTTTTGGATTCATTTGATACTTTATAAATAATTTTCTTAATTTAAATTAACTTTTTAAATCAACACATAATAATTTGTACATATTTATGGGGTCCATGTTGATGCTTTGATGCATATAATGTACAATAATAAGGGAAATTATGATATCCACTATCTCAAAAATGTATTATTTTCTTTGTATTGGGAACATTATCTATCTTCCTTCTAGCTATTTGAAACTACGTAAAATGTTATTGTTAATTATAGTCATCCTACAGTGATATAGAACTCTAGAACTTATTTCTCATATCTAGCTGTAAATTTTGTGTCCTTTAGCAAATGTCTTCCTTCCCTCTCTTCCTTCTACCTTTCCCAGCCTCTACTATTCTCTATTTATATACACATGTCAAATTTTCTTTTACCCTTCAGCTGCTGTTGGACACCAAGATTGGTTACATATTTTCTTTATTGTGAATAGTGCTGCAATAACCATGGGGGTGTAGATGTCTCTTTGATATACTCATTTCCTTTCCTTTGAATAAATGCCAGTGGTAGGATTCCTGGATCATATGGTAGTTCCCTCTGTAGTTTTCTGAGGAACTTTCCAATTGTTCCCCACCATAGCTGTGCTAGTTTACATTCCTACCAACAGTGTATAAAAGTTCCCATTTCTCTTTATCCTCACTAGTATTTGTTATTTTTTGGTTTTTTGACAATAGCCATCCCAAGTGTGGTGACATGATACATCATTGTGGTTTCTATTTGCATTTCCCTGATGATAAGTGATGTTGAGTATGTTTCTGTTTACCTGTTGGCCATTTGTATGTTTTTTGAGAAATCTCTGTTCACATCATACTCCCATTTCTTAATCATAAACAATTTTGACATTCATCCCTCCCTGAAAGAAAAAAAATATAGAAAATAGATAATTCCTAAAATAAAGACTAATATATTAGGTCATTAGAGATGAAATGTATAACTTCAAATCAAAAGTTTAGTTTATTATATCTGAAACAAGAATAAGTACAATTAATCAAAGTATGTGCATAAAGTGTTGACACAGTTTTGTCATCTTAATGGTAGCTTGCTTATGCCAGCAGTGAAGAAGCCTGGAGAGCCAGTGGCGATGAAATCTTGAAAGGCATTTTCCACAGCTTGTTGAGAATTGAGTACTTTTTCTTGCAAGAAATGGTCCAAAGCCTAGAAGAATTGGTAGTCAGTTGGTCCAAGGTCTGGCGAATATGGTGATGACAGAGAGTTTCCAAGTCCAACTTCTGTAGCTTGAGCAGCATTGTTCTTTGTGCTATGTGGTCTTGCAAGAGGATTGGCCGATCTCTGTTGACCAATTTTGGCTGCTTAATTGCAAACATCCTCATCATTTTGTCCAGTTCATTGCAGTAGACATCCGCTGTAGTCGACTGACTGGGTTTCCTGAAGTTGTAGAGGATAATACCAGCACTGGACCACCAAACATACACCATTAGCTTTTTTTTTTTTTTTCTGACAAATATTCAGTTTGAGACTGTGTTTAGGCACTTCATCTTTATTTAACCATTGTGCTGAATGCTTATGATTGTCAAAATAATCCATTTTTCATCACACATAACAATACAGTGTAGAAATAGTTCACCTTTATGTCGTGACAGCAAAGAGAAGCAAACTTCGAGATGATTTCTCTTCTGAAACTCATTTAATTCATTCAGTACCCATCTATCCAGCTTCTTTACCTTGCTGATTTGTTTTAAATGGTCCAATATTGTTGAAATAGTAATGTCAAACTTTGCTGCTAATTCATGTGTAGATTGAGAGGATTCACTTCCCCCACAGCTTTCAGCTAATTGTTATCCACCTTGGTCTCAGATCACCCACATGGCTCAGTTTCAAGAGTAAAATCACAAGAAAGGAATTTCTCAAACCATCAACATACTGTGTGTTCCTTAGCCACATCCTTCCCAAACATTTTGTTGATACTTCGAGAGGTCTGTGCTGCATTGGTTCCACGGTGAAATTCACATTAAAAAATAACACAGATTTTTGCCTTAGCCATGGTTTCACAAATATTGCTCTAAAAAAAATTTTGAGAGATAATCACAAGCCAAAATGTACGTTTGAAAGAAAGAGGGTGTATCTTCACAATAAAAAAAAAGAAGTGTAAAGTGAAATGTCAGAGATATCAATTGTCAAACTTAGTACTTCAGGGAATCAGACATTCCATATTTAATAACCTAATAGATATTCACCCAGTTATCAGAATACATTAAAATAAATTTACTAATATAGAAAGATTAATCTATAGATAAAATATAGACTAATAAAGACTAATATAGAAAATAGCTAAAATAAATACTAATAAAGATTATCACTCATTTGTCAAAATACATTATAATAAATTTCATTAAATAATATGGCACCAGTGCAAGACTGATAAATGTAATTAAAGAATCAAGGAATATACCCACATATCACTTTTTATTTAATTTTAAAATTTTGACCTAAAACATTGTCAAAGTAAAAAAATACCACAAAGATGCAACTGATAATAGTACTATTCTAAATTATAATGCATAAATATTCCAAATTCTATAATGGTTTTCTGTAATTGGTTCAGTGTCATATTGTTTTGAATATACTCCTAGAAAAATTATAAAACCTGCTGTGTTTATACTTTAAAATGAGTCTTTGATTACATAATCGGCAATATCAATGAAACAGTAATAATGGCAATTAAAATAATATATATACTTTAAAAAGATAAATCAAAGAATATTCTATAATATTATTACAGGTAAAAATTTAAGAAAGGCTTGTACAAATCCACATTAAAAAGAAAAATTCTGAAGGTAAATGTAGCCCAGGAACATAAACAAATAATTTACAAAAGAGGAATTACAATTTGCCAATAAAATTCAACATACATCAACCACATTAACAAATCAATTCAAATAAAAACAATAACAGAATATTTTTGCCCTCTAACTGATAGCTAAATAAGAAAAAATAAACTCCAGAGCTCTAGGATTTATAATCTTGCTATGAAAATCATGTCTCTAATAACTTATAAATTTATGTGTCAGGCAGTTTTACAGTATTTAAATATTTACCAATCTTTAAAATGTGCATATCATTTGCCCCAACTGTTTTATGTTAATAAAGATAACCTAAGACAATAATCAGAAGGGTTGTGTGTGTGTGCTAGTATATATATATATACTATATATACTATATATATATATACTATATATATATATATATACTAATATATACACACACAAGAATGATCGTTACAGTGTGGCTTATAATATCAAAAATGTCCACATTCTAAAAGTTCTTTCATAGGATATTAGTTTAATAGCTTAAATGCATTCATACAAAGGTGAATTATTTGCCATTTTAAAATAGTTTGACTTATATGCTAGTTGGCAGAATAAAAGACTATACCTTATGTTTGAATAAATGAAAAGGTTCTTGAAAAATTACATCATAATATGATCTTTTTTTTATTTGTGTGTATGCATAAAGAAGACAGCTAAAATTATGTTAATAGCGTTTTTATCCTGACTAGGATTTAGATAGATTTTAGATCTTTTTATACCACTTTTAATTGCTTAGAATTTTAAGTAATTTTTTATAAGTAAAAATAACAGGCAAGGGATGTGAAAACAGTTTTAGTAATTAAAAACATATGAAAAATTAATGGCCAATAAGTGTATGAAAATATAGTCAAATTCTGTAATTATCAAGAAAGTATATATTTTAAGAAAATATGGTATATAAATTTACCTCATCATTTTACTTTCATAATTTTTAATATGATATAATTCAGTATGGAAAATGCTTATGGGAAGTGCATAATTTCATACATTGCTAGTGAAAGGCTTAAGTTGGTACTGCTTTTCTGGTTGGCGACTTCATATCTCTAGCAAAATTTAGAGTATGCATGTCATTTGATCTAGCAAATCTCCTTTAGCATATATCTAAAACTATGTGCAATGTTCACAAAGAGACTTGCACAGCCATATCCTCTATGGTGGTATTTGCAGTAGTAAAACTTCAGAAAGATATTAAAGGCTACTCTGACAAGAGTTAAAGACATTACTGTGCAAGCATGCTATGGACTACTGTATAGTAATTATTAAATAATCGGTGCTACATGAATTGACAAGGAAATAGCTGTAAGACATATATTTACATATAAAACCAACTTAGAAGAAATTAAACAGCTTCCTGTTATAATGTGATTAACAAAGATGAAAATATGTTTTCTTAATTTTAAATGTTTACTGGGATACACACAAAATTATTAAATGTTTAACTCCAATGTAGGAAATGCAAAACAAAGTGAATAAGAGTTTTCTAAAAATATTTAGCTTCCTTTTTATTTTTAAAGATTTTATAAGAAAAATATGATCCTACCTATAAAATATGCCAAATATTTTTTAAAATTTAAAATGAATATTGGACATAATTTTCATAATGTCAAAATGCTTTCACTGTCTCTGTACAATTTATTTTTTTTCAGATGTGGTTGAAGAGACAGCTCTCCAAACAAAAAGAACAGTTTATCATTGCAGGTTACATGGTACTTTTTTAATCAAGAAATGCACTATTTGTAGGATTCTCTCACATACTGAAATATCATTGTATTAATATATACACTTATAGATATGTATCATTATAGCATCTTTTATAATAGTGTCACTAAGTTTACAAAGCATACTACACAAAAAATTTTATAACAGTTTTCTTCATGTAAGTTTGAGGTACTGGTACCCTTCTTTGACATAGTCTTAAAATGAAATCAGTTGTTCAAAATTATGTAGAGGTAAACATGGATAATATCTTAATCCCTTTAACACATAGTAATTATAATTGATAGTTTAAGTTTGGAAAGCAAAGACACTTTAAAAATCTGTGTATATTACAAGTCCAATTATTTAAATGGAACTAAGAAACTATAATTTTTCTACTGCTTAGCAATTGAGTAGAGAACGAAAGGTTGCTTTGACAACAGAAGATGGCAAAATAAAATGCTAATGAATAATAATTTTTCTAATCATTATGAAAAGTACTAATTCTAAAATGTGTAGGATAAATACTGAATTTTTAAATCATATGACAACCAAGTAATAAACATTCATTTCTTGAATACATATTTCAAATATTGATTTTGGTAATAATCGAATTTCTTTTTGAAATAAATTAATGTGACTAATGGAGTCCAAAGTTAAGTTTCTGTATCTTGCATTCGTTTTTTGATAACGCATACAAAAAAAAATTGGAAGATTATAAGGGAAATTGATGAATATCTCTCTTTCTCCCTTTTCAATTATCTGAACCAGTTGAAAATTAAAGAACAAGAAGTCAAATGGAGAGAAAAATATTGGCATTATTGTTTATAAGTTTATAGTGGAGAACATAGCTTGGTTGCAAATTAACACAAGGCTTCCTAATATTGTGTTATACTCAACCTTTCGTAGGCATAGTGGACAGCAAAACAGTTCTTAATATTGGAATCTGTTCCTTGTAAAACTCAATTCACAGAGAAGGAAGCAACTTGGGCAACTGGGTCCCAGGGAGCTGATCTCTATCTGCACAGCTTCTTCTATCAAACAATAAGTGACTGCCTCTCCTAGGTGAAAATGTACAAGAATCCAGTAGTGTTTAAGAAAATATATTAATACTATTGCATAGAAATATAAGGCATGGGGAAAATTATCTAGCATTAGTCAATATTCTTAACCATGTATAAATATGGGGTTTAAGCTTTCCTATGTTTACCTATATTTTTCTATTTTTCTTGGAGAGGTTATCAGTACAATATAATTGTCATTCTGTCCCTACATTCACAAGACCCCACTGACCCCAAATTAACCAATTCACCTTTGTGTATATTCCAGGAATTGGTGGTTAGTAATTATTTTCTCCAAAAAATTCTAAAAATGTGTATCAATCAATTCCATTTTCTTCACCCAAGACTAAAAACTTTCCATGTACTATATCTTACCCCACACTGTTGAACAGAGCCTATTTGAGACCTTCTATAAGGTTAAATGCTACATAAAGATATTTAAATAATGAAACACAACTATATAGACAAATGTCAAAATTTTAAATTCAGTAACAATAATGAAAGCTCCTTAAAGTGTTAAAATCCAAGGAAATTAAAGTCAAAAAGGAAATTATCTCATTCTTACAAGTTAAAGTCCATAGCGAAAAAAATGTATATCTTAAACAAATAAAACTGCCTCCATGTACCATTGTCTTGTTCTACTAACTCTTAACCAGAAGTCCTCCTGACACCTGAGTAGAGGTACTGTTCCTATAGCAACTGCAGCCTGACTGCATCTCACTGGATCAGGATGGCTCCTTTATGGTCCCAGAAGTTTTATTAAATGAATGCCAAACCCCAGATGCATTTTTCAATTTTTAAGGTATCTAAGCTCTGTGGCAAAATGGGTAGCTCATTGGACTTCTAGTGTCTAAACCTTTAATAAATGCATATTAATTCCCCACTTCAGGATGCACACTAATCAAATTTAAAGTACATGCCAGACACAGACCTGACAGAAGTTATTCCAAGGAAAATTATAATTTCAAAACATAGTACACAGTGTTATAAGAGACCCCAGAAGAGACTTAAGAGGTATTGATTACTGGAGAGCCAATTTAATAATTGCAAATAATTTGAAAAGTTTTTTTACAATATCCTGGTTTTTTATGTCTATAGGATCTGCAGAGATGTCCAATTTGGGGGTGTTGTTGCTGTTGTTGTTCTTATTCTTTTTCTTTTTGAGACAGGGTCTTTCTCTGTTCCCCAGGCTGGAGTGCAGTGGCATGATCACAGCTCACTGCAACATCCAACCATCCAACTCTAAGACTCAAGCAATCTTCCTACCTCAGCCTCCCCAGTAGCTGCTGGGACTACAGGCACACGCCATCACGCCTGGGTGTCTTTATTTTTATGTATGAATGTGTGTATTTCGTAAACACAGAATCTCAGTATGTTGCCCAGGCTGGTCTCAAACGCTTGGCCTCAAGTAATTCTCCTGCCTCATCCTCCCAAAGTACTGGGATGATAGCTTGAGCTCCTGTACCCAGCCAGAATATGGGCATTCTTGATGAATTCTTCATGTGCACTTGAAAAAAATGTTCATCCTAATATTATTGTTGTTCGATAAATGTCTATTTGATTGAAATGTCTTAGTGTTGTTCATGTCTTCTATTCCCTTATGCATTTTTAAATTATTTTATGATTACCTGAGAGTGGAGTGTTGAAGTTTCCAAATATAATTGGAGATTTGACTATAATTTTTTCCTTTCAGTTCCAGATTCATGTATTTTGAGGCTACTTTGTTAGGTTCATATACATTATGACTGTATTCCTTACTGGTAAATTAGTCCACTAGTATCATGGAATTTTCTGGCTATCCCCAATAATGTTACTTGTTCTGGAGTCAACTTTGTCAGATATATAGCCATATCAACTTTATTTTGATTAGTGTTTGCAATATTATTTTAATTTTCTTTATGTTTAAGATAGATTTCTTCTATATAACTGGGTCTTGATATTTTATCCAGTCTAACAATTCCTACCTGTTAGGAGGTTTTTAGGACTTTTACATTTATTATATTATTGATGTGTTTAGATTTAAATCTACCATCTTACTGGTTGTTTTCTGTTGGTCATATCTCTTCTCAGTGCCTCTTATGCCACTTTTTATATGTAATCTATGCTCTCTTGTTTACTCTCAATCTATCTTAATTTAGTAAAATCTACTTTCTAAAGATATTAAAACACTTCACATAGAGTGTAAGCACCTTAAAACAGTGTACTTCTAATTTCTTTTTCTTTTTCTTTTTGCTATTGTTGTCATCTACTTTTACATATTTTATAAATTCCACAGTGCATTATTCTATTTTTACTCTAGACAGAAATTTTCAATGCAATTAAATTTTTAAAATTTCTTTTGTCTACTTTCTTTTTTAAAATTTTCTTCATTTCTTTCTGTAGATTCAGCTTTCCCTCATATCTTGTTTGAAAAACTTTTTATAAAATTTATTTTATTTTTAATTGGCACACAATAGTTTTGCATATTTAAAGGGTATGGTGTGATATTTTATACATGTATACATTTGTGATGATTAAATCAGGGTATTTAGCATATTCATCACCTTAAATATTTAACATTCTTTTGTGCTAAGAGTAGTTAAAATTCTTTCTTCTAGTTATTTTGAAATATACAATATTGTTAACTATAGTAACCATACTGTGAAATAGAACACCAGAACTTATTTTCCTCCTAGCTAATTGTAAATTTGCACTCTTTGACCAATTTTTGTCCATCTCCCCCTCCTCCATACGCTTCCCAGCCTCTAGCAACCACTTTATGACTCTGTACTTCCATGAGATCAGTTTTTTAATGTCCCACAAATGAATGAGATTGTGTGTGGTTGTCCTTCTGTGCCTGGCTTATTTCATGTAACATAATTTCCTCTGGATTCATCAATGTTGCCACAAATGACACGATTTCATTCTTTTTAATGCTAAATAGATTCCTGCTATGTGTTGTACTATATTTTCTTTATACATTCACCTATGGATGGACATTGTACATCTTGGCTATTGTGAATAGTCCTACAATAAATATGAAAGTGTAGCTATCTCTTTGAAATTCTGATTTCATTTCCTCAATATAAATACCCAGTGGTGGGATTGCTGGATCATATGGTAGTTCTATTTCTAATATTTTTGTGGAAACTCCATACTGTTTTCCATACTGGGTGTACTAATTTACATTCCCACCAACAGTTGATAAGGGTTCCCATTTCTCCACATCTACATGAACATTTATCTTTTGTTGTTTTGATAATAACCACTCAAATTGGAGTAAGGTGTAGTTTTAATTTACATTCCCTTGCTGTTTGGTGATGTTGAGCATTTTTTGTATTCCTGTTGTCCCTTTGTATGTTTTCTTCTGAGAAATGCCAATTTGGGTCTTTTATCAATTATTTAATGACATTATTTGTTTTTTGCTATTGGGTTGTTTTAGTTCTTTATATGTTCTGAATATTAACCTCTTGTCAGATGCATAGATTGCAATTGTATTTTTCTGATTCTATAGTTGTCCCTTCACTCTGCTGTTTTCTTTGTAGTGCAAAAGATTTATAGCTTGATGTAATTCCATTTATCTATTTTGCTTTTGTTACCTGTGTCTTGAGTTCTTATCCAAAAAATCTTTGCACAGTCCAATGTCATGAAACATTGTCCCTATTTTTTCTACCAGTTTTATAATTTTGAGTGTATATTTATGTCTTTAATTCATTTTGGTTTGATTTTTATATATGATGAGAGATAGTGGTCTAGTTTTATTCTTTGCATATGGATATCCAGTTTTTCCAGTATCGTATATTGAAGAGACTGTCCTTTACCCGATGTGTGTTCTTGGCTCCTTTATCAAAATCCAGATGGCTGTAAGTACATGAATTTATTTCTGTGTTCTCTGTTTTGTTTCATTTGTCTATTTTTATGCTTCTATTATGCTGTGTTGGTTACTATAGCTTTGTAGTGTATTTTGAAGTAAGGTAGTGTCATGTTTTCAGCTTTGTTCTTTTTGCTCAGGATTGCTTCGGCTATTCGGGATCCTTTATGGTTTCTTATAAATTTTAGGATTGTTTTTTCTATTTCTGTGAAGAATGTCATTAGAATTTGATAGGGATAGGAATAAATCTGTAGATTGCTTTTGGAAGTATGGACATTCTAACAATACTAATTATTTCGATCCATGAACACAGACTGTTTTTCATTTATTTGTTCTCTTCAATTTCTTTCATCATTGTTTTATTGTAGAAATCTTTCAACTCCTTAGATAGTTTCTTCCTAGGATCTTTGTGCTGCTTTCTTTTTTGTTTTCTGTTGTAA
This sequence comes from Microcebus murinus, assembly GCF_040939455.1. Classification (NCBI taxonomy): domain Eukaryota; kingdom Metazoa; phylum Chordata; class Mammalia; order Primates; family Cheirogaleidae; genus Microcebus; species Microcebus murinus. The sequence continues at coordinate 9,231,743 of NC_134114.1, read as the reverse complement.
ATGGGATTGCTGTCTTGATTTCTGTTTCACATAGTTTGCTATTGAATTATAGAAATGCTACTGATTTTTTTATGTTCATTTTGTATCCCACAAGTTTATGGAATCTGTTTATTAGTTATAACACTTTTGGTGAAATATTTAGAATTTTAATATATGAGATCATGCCATCTACAAACAGAGACAATATGACTTCATTCTTCAAAACTTTGGTGCCCATTATTTCTTTTTATTATCTAACTGCTCTGGTTAGGACATCCAGTACTATGTTGAATAAAAGTGAACATCCTTGTCTTATTCCAGATATTACAGGAAAGCTGTCAATTTTTTCCCTGTTTAGTATGATGTTGGCTATAAGTTTGTCATATATGGTTGCAGTCCCCAATCCTTGGGCCACAGATCACTACCAGTCTATGGCCTGTTGGGAACTGGGCCCACAGCAGGAGGTGAGTGGCAGGTGAGAGAGGGGGAAGATTCAATTGTATTTACAGCCATTCCTCATCACTTGCATCACTTTGTAAACTCCACCTCCTGTCAGATGGGTGGGAGCATTAGATTCCCATAGGAGCATGAACCCTACTGTAAACTGTGCAAGTGAGGGATCTGGGTTGTGCTCCTTAAGAAAATCTAATTCCTAATGATCTGAGGTGGAACTGAGGCAGTGATGCTAGCACTCAGAAGTGGCTGCAAATGCAGATTATCATTAGCAGAGAGGTTTGACTGCACAATAAATATAATGCACTTGAATCATCCCCAAACCATCTCTCCTACCCCCGTCATGTCTTCCATGAAACTGGTCCGTGGTACTGAAAATGTTGGGGACTACTGATACATGGCCTTTGTGTGTTGATATATATTTTTTCTATACCCAATTTGTTGAGAGTTTTTATCATGAAGAGATGTTGACTTTTATCTAATTCTTTTTCTGTTTCTATTTAAATGATCATATGGTCTTTGTCCTTGGTTCTGTTAAAGTGATATAATTAATATCATGCTTTTCAATTTTCCTGTAATGTAGATATACTGGCAATGATTTTCTGTTTTTGTTTGCAAAAAAAAAATAGGTTTGCCCTGAGTTTTGAAACATAGTTTCACTGGTTACTGAACTCTATAGCAACAGCTTTATACCATTTAGCACCTTATATCACTTTATTGATTTATGGTTTTCAGAATTTCTGACAAAAATTCTGCTATCATTCTTATCTCATTCCACTGGATGTAATGTCTTTTTTTATGATTGCCTTAAAATTTCTCTTTTTCTCTTTGCTTTCAGCATATGACTGTGGCATGTGTATATGTGATTTTTGTTTGTTTGCCATTTTTATCTCAAGCTTCTTATATCTTTAATTTTATGTATTTCATTATATTTGAAAAATTGCTTATGTTTGTTGTTTGATGTTTTTATTATATTTGAAAATAATCAGTTATTATCTCTTCAGATCTTTATTCTGTCCTTTTCTCTCTCTCTTATCCTTCCTGGATTCCAAATGAATGTATATTAGACCACTTTATATTGTCCCACAGCTTTTTGCTACTCTATTCTGTGTATTTTTTAACTATTTGTATCTCTGTATTTTAATTTGACATTTTCTATTGCTAGATCTTCATGTTCACAGAATTTTTTCCCAACTAGGTATGTAGAGCTTTCAGATGAGCCCCTAACAAGGAATTTTTCATATATGATGTTGTTTATAGCACTTCCCTTTGGCACTTTCTTATTTTCATTTCTCTGCTGAAATTGCCCATATGTTCAGGCCTCTCGTCCACCTTTTCTTCTAGATCTTTAGCATATAAATCATAGATATTTTAACTCCTTTCTCCTTTTTTCATAATATTTGCATATTATATTATATTTTTTAATTTTTATTTCAGACTAATTCCTTTCTGATAATTCCAACATCTGAGTCTTTAAAATGTTTTCTTTTTACTTTGCTTTTTTGTGCCTTGTAATTTTTTATGGATTGTTTTTTTTCCCCCAAAAGCTGAATCTATAACAGCACTGTTGACTGCAGAATTCTGATAAAGCTCCCTCTCATTTCATCTCTACGTTTTAAGACTGGCACATTGTGTTATTTAAAGACAAGCCAGGAAGCCTGCGCAAGAAGCAAACCTTGTGTCAGCCAAAGGCCTCAGAGTTCCTGCATCATTTTATTAATACCCAGCATAGGTTTTCTGCTGCTGGCCTAACACCCCCTATGCTCTGCCTGCCATTTTTAACAACCTTCATATATAATCTAGACACTATAACAACAGCCTTTTGGCCATATAAAAACACCTTATCACTTTATATCATAACATCACAAGCCTAACCCAATAAGTTACTTGTTTAGATATTCCAGATAAAAGACTAAATACAAATGTAGGCAGCACAACAAAAACAAAAAGGAGTGAACGTTGCCCACTATGGATGATTACTTGATGCCAAGGTCAAGATCTGTTATGGCCTAGGTTTGCTCATGGAATACCAATTCTCTTGTCCACCCTAGAATCCTCGGTCCCTCCATATATATTTGGTTTTGAAAACAACACTCTTAGTCCGTGTTCCCAGTGTTCTTGGCCAATGCAACAGGTCCTAACACTTTCTGAATTGATCTTATTCTCCAAAATCACAGAGCCTTTTTCACAAACCCTATGGCATAGTCAAGAGCTTCATTTTTTCCCACCTTCCTCAGTGAAGGGCACACTTATCACTTTGACTCAAACTGTAGGAAAGCAAATTATGGAACCAAAATGTGTACACCCATGTAAAACTCTGAAATAAAAAAAAAAAAAGACTTTCATTGTGCTGATACTAGAATAGAGAGAAAAAAGAAGAGAGAGCTCATGCTCATTTTTTGATGCTGAAGTCACCAAGAAAATAATTTCATTTTTCTGCAGAGAAGAGTCCATAAGGAGTAAGTTGCATGGAAGGTTTAAGAAAAGCCCTTTCTCAAAGGAACCTGAGCAGATAAAAATAAGCACCCCAACCCTCTAACACAATACATAATTCCGAACATTCAGTCTTTTTCCTAGGTTTCTCCTAGGAACCTCACTGATGAGACTCCTGTAGTTTCCTGTGCTTGTGACTTCTTTAATGGATATAAGGTAAGTGCAATGAAATGAGCTCTTGTCCATGTGACATTGAGTTTCCTTTCCCATCAGTAGACCCCCATAGTTTGAATCTGATAGGTAACGGATATGGGGTCAGTCATCAGCCACTGTATAAGGACAATGAGAAGACAATACTGCAACAGCCCCTTTGCCTTGCTGTTTTACTTAGGAGATAAAGAGGAGTTAGTTATTAGTTAATATGTAATTGATGTTATAGGAAGAGATAGGTAGTCCAAGATTTTCCAGTTTGTGAAACCTCTGATCTAATTTTAGAACGGCTTTTGTTCATGTTTTCTTTAAAAATGATTTCATTTTTTCTTAAGTTTTGATTACAGCAACTTCTACATTTTGCTTCACCCTTCTGTATATATGAAACAAAATATAAACACCTTTGAACTTTATGTGTGTAAACACAGAAACTTTATGCACATTTATATAACAAAACATGTTTCATAGCCCAGACAATAATCTCATTTAAGGTATCTTAGAATTTTAATTAGTGAAAGTAGCACAGTAACATAAACATTCTTTTAGGGTGAACTTTTTCTAAATAATTTTATTCTATTAATTCATTTTCAACTTTGCTTTGTGTAAGTTTTTGAAACTTAATGAACTAGCTAGTCTTGATCACATCAGCTAGCATTTCTAAGTCATTTGTAAGGTTGCTTTAGCTTTGAAAGTGATTAATATGTACTTCTTGTGATAACATTTATTTCTAGTGGTGATTATATCATCATTTTCCAGAATGAAATAAATTCTGGCTGCCATTCTGGCTGCCATAAAAAATGTTCATTTGCAAAGGTCATTTTTTATAGTAGCATTAATTCAGTTGTTTGTATGGTCATTTTCCTTATTCCTTCAGCTCTTATTTTAAAATTGATATAGCCCTTCTTATTTTTTGAAGGTAATATGCACACGCATATTTCCAGGCAATAACAGACACAACACAGCACACATATACGTGCACTAACACACACACACACACACACACACACACATACAAATCCTCAACTTTAAATAATCTAAGTGATCACATGGTAACCTCTTTTTAAGTAAGGAGTAGGAGAGTGAGTATAAAGAATAAAAAATTAAAGAAAAAAAATTCTTTCAGTAGCCCAGCAACATACATTTAGGGTTAAATTAGAAGGTAGTCATGATGTTTTTCCAGGTTGTTTTTTATGAATAAATGCATGCATGTAAGCTGCTAATTGGTGTAAGAATTTCTTATATAATTATTTGATATCTGTAATTATCTATAGTATTAGAAAATCAAGAAACAAGAAGATCAGCCAAGTAATTAGAAATGAGACATAACATTTTTGAGATAATAGTATAATAGTGAAACAATAGGTCAAAATCATCCACCTATTGATTTATTGATTTGTGGTGACAACCGAGGGTCATAGCTGTGACCATAGACACTGGATGTAGTTTGAGTCCTGCCTTTAATACTATTGACATTAAGGCGTGGGTTTTTCTGAGAGTAATAATATCACATTGATCACTGGATTATTATAATAATTAGAAAGTATAATCAATTAAGTTTATTTGTCAATTTGTAAATCCTTGTAAAGTCCCTGAAACCATAAATACTGTTTTTTTTCTAAACATCATTACAAACAGCTACTGCACCTAACTATTCACACCTATGTGTCAGACACTATGTTAGCCTCTGAGATGCAAAACTGAATGTTAGCTCCTGCCCTCAGGTTGGTCACAGTCTACCAGATGATGGAGAATTGAAGAGGTGACAATAAAGAAAATGTATTTCTTCCTTCTCTGATAGATAAGGTAGAGGAATCCTGAGAAGATTTAGCAAGTAACTCGAAGCTTGGATTAACTGCTTGGATTGAGTAGATAAAATTGATTAATGAGAGTTTTGGCAATTCCAAGGAAGGGAATTGCCTTCTGGGCTGAAAATTAGTGTAAGAAAGTGGCCAGAGCTAGGATAAATCATATTCATTAAAGAATTATAAGTAGTAGTTTGTATATTTCAAGCACTGATTTATGTGAGAAAGTCAGTTATAAAACAGGAGGCTGTGAAGAATATATATATTATGCATATATACTATATATACATATATAATACACACATACTTGTGTATATATACATAGAGTAGTATGTGTGTGTGTGTGTGTACAGGATTTAAGATTTTATCCTATCATCTAAAGGGTTCTTTTTTTACAATTTTTTATTTTTATTTTTAATTATTGTGGGTACATAATAGTTATATATCTTTACAGAGTACTTTTGATAGAAGCATACAATGGGAACTGATTAAATCAGGGTAACTGGTATATTCATTGTCTCAGGCATTTATCATTTCTTTGTAGGGACATTTCAATTCTACTCTTTTAGTTATTTTAAAGTATACCGTAACTTATTATTGATCATGATCCCTTTGTTATGATATCAAATATAGTTCATTCTATCTAAGTGTGGTCTTGTACCCATTAACCATCCTTACTTTATGCCCCCTCCCTGCTACCCTTCCCAACCTCTTTTAACACTATTCCACTCTCTATTGATCTCATGGAGACAAAAAGGAAAAGGGTTCTTTTGAAGAGTTTTGAGTAGGTTATCAAAGTGAGAAGATTTGAATTTTAGAAAATATAATTTTGATGTCAGTATGCTTCAAAGATGGGAGGATTTGGCTAAATTAAGAAAAGACGATGCCTTTTCAGTGTTTTGAATAAAAATCTCTGGATGATGGAAGTAGTAATGGCAACAGAGAAGGGAAGTCTGACTCAAGAGTTTAGGGCAAAATCAACTAGATTTTATAAACAACCCAATATAGGTATGAGAAAGTAAGACATCTAGATAAGATGATTTACTCTGTGGAGTAACTGGGTCTCTGTTGGTTCTAGTAACTAAAGTATAGATATAGTAGGTTAAAGAGGAAAATTATTTTAAAAGTTGGATTTCAGAAAGTTATGTTACATCCAAGCAAAATGGCTCAGTAGGCAGGAAAAAGTACAAGATTTGTGACTCATATCTATGCAGTCAACAGCAATTTTTTAGATCAATAGCAAAAGCTAAAGGTAGAATAAGTGTAACTCCAAAGAAATATGAAAAATGTAAAACAAAAACTATATAATTTATTATGGAGGACATTGTGGATAACTTCAAAATACCTAATCCTGCTCAGATGATTGGTCTCAGCCATTCTTCTTGACAATGTGGATCAGAAATGAGCGTGTGACCTGATTCTGGTCATCGATATGTGAGAAGTCTGACAGTGGAAAAAATTTCTTAATCCTAAGAAAGACATAGAAAGAAACCATCTTCTCTTCTATTTCTGAAATGTGAGGCCTTAAAATATGTATACCATGGAATACTACTCAGCTTTAAGAAACAACGGTGATGTAGCACCTCTTGTATATTCCTGGATACAGCTGGAACCCATTCTACTAAGGGAAGTATCTCAAGAATGGAAAAACCAGCACCACAGGTACTCACCAGCAAATTGGTATTAACGGATCAACACTTAAGTGGACATATAGGAGTAACATTTATCGGGTGTCGGGAGGGTGGGAGGGGGGAGGTGGGGAGGGGTATATACAACCACAACGAGTAAGATGTGCAATGTTTGGGGAATGGACATGCTTGAAGCTCATACTCGAGGGGGGAGGGGGGTATGGGCAATATAAGTAACCTTAACACTTGTACCCCCATAATACACTAAAATAAAAAAGCAAAATAAAATAAAAAATAAAATGCTATAGCTGTCTTTCTGTAAGTCTGAAGATGAAGTCAACTTAGAAAATACAAGACTTGAAGGACAGAAAGAATATGGTTCCACTGACACTGGGGTCGCGTTGAAATTCCTCTGATGTGAGGTTATAAGTATTCTTACGTTCAAGTTATTTTGAGTATGGGCTCCTGTTACTTGACATTGCAATCCTCATGACTGATTGAGATGATTCATTTTATGACTTACCCTGACTAGCTTATAGTGCCCAGATGTTTGCTTAAAGTTAACGCTTGTCTAGATGTGACTATAAAGATATTTTTTTTAAATGTGATTAACATTTACAATCAGTTGGCTCCAAGTAAAGCAGATTACCTTCCATAATGTTGTTGAGCTGCATCTAGTCAGGTGAACGCCTTAAAAGCAACAACTAAGAGTTCCTAAAAGAGAAAGAATTCTGATTCTTAGAAATGCCGCCAGAGTTCCCAGCCTTCAGCTCAAGACTGCAACATTAGCCCTTACCTGAAACTCTCACCTGCCTGTTTTCCCCACAGACTTTGGACTTGCCAGTATGAATAAATATGTATCCTATTAATTCTGATTCTCTGGAGAAATGTAACTAATTCACAATGTTCTATTTCACAATTAGTAATATTATTTTCAAATAATTAATAATTATAACTGATGGATAATGAAAATAATTACATGAAATCCACTATCTGATTCTTTCTTTTTTACAAAAGAAAGAATCATTTGGCATGTGCCTGGAGAACCAACAAATCTGAATAATCTTAATCCAGGTTCATTTGACTAAATATTTATTCATCTAAAACTATTTAGTGTTTTCAAAAATAATAAGTGAGTTTTTTTAATGATTTCTTTTCATTTAAATAGATCCAGGCCTATTTTGCTTAACCTCATTTCTTTTGTGTTCTATGCATCTGAGTAAGTTCAGCATTTTTATTTTATAATGACAGGGTTCTTTTACATACTTTTGTTTATTATAAAAGAATTTTCTCACGCTAAGCTTAAAACAATATGAATGTGCATAGAATTATGAAGTAATGTAATTTTAAACACACAAATAAATTTTTACTATCTCTTGTTGTCAAGGAAATCAATTTGTGTGTCCTTGTATTGAATTACTGGAATGTTAGGATTTTTAAAAATGTAAATGCTTATTTCTATTTCACTCTGTATGCTGCTGCATTAAATTAATCTTTGTAATTTATATTTCATGAAGCTATTTTAAAGTGTTTGCCAATAAAACAAGTGAAAATAGAATACAAATAAAATAGCTATTGCCATGAGATACGCATCATTATAGGAAAAAAAATCTATTACCCTTTAATTGAAAAATGTATGAAAATAATTATACATTCTTGATAAGAAAAATACTATAAATTTGAATGAATATTTAAATATGATACCATAAAATGCTATAGAAATTATGTCCTAGAGAAAACAAAAACATTTTGCCTAAAGTGATGGAATATAAACATTTGTCAATAACTGCAGAGTTTAAACAATTTTCCTAATGTAGCCTAAGAATCATCTGAGTATTGTAAATTCCATTTAGAATTATATGTATTTTCCATTTGCCTGATTGGTTTCAGTCTGAAAATAGTACCAAGTAAATATCAAATGGGATTAATAACCTAAAGCCCCCAAAAGATGATGCTATACTCCAGGAATTCTAAACATCCTTCAATATTTTTTCATGAATTTGTAAAATTAAACCAAACTACATTGAACAAATTTTAGTTTTTAAATGAAAGCATACATATGTAAAGGAAGCACATGCTTAGAAGACACCATGGAAAGCCACAATTTTATTGCCTGTATCTTAATTTTTCATTTTGATATTTACTCATTAACTATATGTGTACAGTGGGCCTAATCTGCTGAGCATTATGCCAAGTGGTAAACTGAGGTAAAAAAGCACAAGGTCTCCACTTGCCTGTGCAGCCAGGATACTGACACTGATGACTAGGTATCTGGACCTGAATGAGAGACATGCAGATATACAGACATTTGTCACAATAAATAAACAAATAAAATGAAAATTGGACTACTGATTTGGCATTGTGGGAAAAAAAAAAAACTGGGCAGAAGGAAACTGTGGATAATGAACTGTGTCACTGGAGAGAAAGAATCATTGTCACCATGTGCATACATATATGCACCTCCTTATGCATGTGTACATACTCCATGTGAGGTGCTCTGGATCAGAGACAGATTATAATTATCCACTTTCAAAAGTTTCCATATGTTCTTTGACATCCTGATTCTTATCCTGGGTCAACACAATAAAAGCCAGGTCAAATGTCCTCTGCATACAAAATTTGATGTCTGTGTCATAAGCAAGCTGGAGATAGAATTAAGAAAAAAGGAAGAGAGGGGACTAATTTGGAAATGGCAGTGAAGAGAAATGAAGGTAGCTATTCCACCTCCAGTCCAGGTAATAGGGAGTATGAGGAATAAAAGAGCTATTACTTGGAGACTGCAGAGGAAGAACTGTTTTTGACGAAGTGTGCAATTTTAATTATAGTAAGAAGTCAAAGTGGAGCAGTTGAGAAAAGAGGGCATTTTTCTGATGTAGATCAGTTGAGTTCCAGAAGACACAATAGAAAGATTTCAAGAATTAAGAAAAGATAGAAGAAGGAAAGTGAAACAGGGAAGTATAGATCAAAGGGGAATTGGAATGCAAGACATGAGAGGTGTCCTGGGGTCCTGAGCCATCCATGTCATTGTGGCACCCATGTGACTAATCTTTGTGGTCTATCCATGCCATGGCAGATGAGATGGTAAGCCTGATGTGTCATGGAGACCTGCCAGAAGTGTACAGAGTTCCAAAGCCTCCCATGCCTCCTTCCAGTAATAATTGAGAATCTGGGAAAGAGGCTTATTTAGAGCACCTGGATCTAGGGTTCCCACCCATGGTCTGGTCTCCAGACCAAGAGCATCAGCAGCAATATATGGAAACATATTAGAAATACAAATCTTTGGGTTCCAACCGAGAACCTACTGAGCTCTGGGTTTGGGGCTAAGTCACCTGTGTTTTCAAAAACATACCAGGTGATTCTGATGCACAAAGATATCAGTTGTTTGAGAACAATGATCTTAGTGAATGAGTTCCTTATCTCTCTCCACTTGATTTCTCTGCATGTTGATCTGGAGGCCACTGTTCATAGCAGAATAGGCTGATTCTAAGAACTTTCTCTTAACTAAGACTCTGTATTCTCATAATAGCTCAGTTTGCTATATAATATTTAAATAATTTTAATGTTATTGCCATAGAAGCAATTGACAAAGACTGAGGAATAATTAGCTGATACAATTGATACCAATCCAGATTAAAAATTAAAACCTTTAAGATTACTAATATTAATTCTGTTTAACTGAATTTTCTTAAATAAATAAAAACCTATTTATTGAAATAATTATATATACCCAATACATAAAATTAATTTTCTTTCAAATATAGAGAAATTGAGGTTGAAAACTAAACCTTATTTCTATAATCTCAAAAATAGCAATAGATATCTGTTTTAAAAGTCAAAAAGAACTGAAGGTTTTTGAAATTAAACAGGAATCTTTACATAACATTCCAGGAAATTTTACAAATTTACAAATTTTACAAAATTACAAATGAAAACATTTGTAAATAATACAATTTTATTTTCCTGAATAGTTGCATTAAGATTTAGATAGCTTATTCACTTTACATTGTACATTTGATGTAATAAAATGGCTAATTGCAGATGTTTAAGCCATATGGTACTAGAGAAAAAAATCCTTTCAAAAATGTGATTGAAAGGATCATTAATAAATGAATAAAGTGAAAATGAAGTCATTACTATTAATTTATGTTTAACTCCACATGAAAAATTGGCAGACTTCAGATCTCATTAATATTATTGAGACTATTTAAAATAAAAAATATCAGTTTCCCATGAAATATTAGAAGCCAAGACTCACTCAATAAAGAATTAAGCTATGCTAATGAATTTATTTATACAGCAAATTTATTCAACAACCTTGTCTTCTGTATTAGTCCTAGGGTCTGCAAAGCTGGAATTCTCTGCACTTTACACATTCACACTTTTTTTTTTTTTTTTTTTTTTTTTTTTTTTTTTTTTTTTTGAGACAGAGTCTCGCTTTGTTGCCCAGGCTAGAGTGAGTGCCATGGCGTCAGCCTAGCTCACAGCAACCTCAAACTCCTGGGCTCGTGAGATCCTTCTGCCTCAGCCTCCCAGGTAGCTGGGACTACAGGCATGCACCACCATGCCCGGCTAATTTTTTTTTTTATATATATATATATCAGTTGGCCAATTAATTTCTTTCTATTTATAGTAGAGACGGGGTCTCGCTCTTGCTCAGGCTGGTTTTGAACTCCTGACCTTGAGCAATCCGCCCGCCTCGGCCTCCCAAGAGCTAGGATTACAGGCGTGAGCCACAGCGCCCCCGGCCACATTCACACTTTTGAACATGCCTTTCCATTCATCTATTCATAAGAAAAGTTCTCCTAGTGTGAAATCTTCATCATTAGGATTTATGTCTTTGGGCTTTCAATATTTTCAGTGATGAAGGTTTGCCTATTTTGCACACACTTCTGAGAGAGCATAACTTACATCTTTATTGGTGGCTAGCACCTAATAGTTTAGCAAAGACTCAATAACAGTCTGTAAAATGAGGCAGACATTACAATATCCACAGAAAAACTCAGAAAAAAATAATATAACAAGATAATTATTGCTTTGTCCTACATTTGTATAAAGTTCGTCATGTTGAAATTTATAGCAGAAAACTTAACTCAAAGAAATGTGGCCTTTAAAACTTAAAAATCAGCACTTCAGTCATCGCTTTGTGACAGGAATATGCCAATTCCACTCTTTTGGTTATTTTAAAGTATATCCTAACTTATTGTTGATTATAGTCACTTTGTTGCACTATCAAATATTGTTCATTCTGTATAACTATCCAACTATAGTTTTGCACCCAAACTCTAATTACCCTGAATTGCTTAATTCACATTGTATGCCTGTATCAAAACATCACATGTACCCTATTAAGTTATACATCTGTTATGTACCTATAGTAATTTAAAAAATCAAAAATATTAAAAACCAACAGAGTATCCACCAACATCAGCTTAACCAACATTATCTCTAAAGCTGAGTACAATTTTTATCTACAGTTGCATAATGATGATTGAATTACAGTAATGCATTTATTGAGAGGATTTAAAATATCTTGGTTAAAATCATAAGAACACATGTAAAAATCATAAGAACATATGACATGTAAACATAGTTGCATAGTTATAAAGTTTGATTAATAATACCAACAATTTGGTATTTTTGGATATATAATAAAATGAATTCTATTTAGGCAATATAATCTTACAAATACTTTATGAAATGAATATATTTTTATAAGATCGAAGAAAGAAGGAAGAAACAATGCAACAAGAATCCCAGCCATGTTACAAAATTAAGCCAAAGTAAACATCAATATTTTTAATAAAACTTAAAAAGTATATATAGCTAAAAGAAAACTGTATTGAAAATATCAGAAATATAAATAACTGATTAACATCATAATAAAAACTCAATAAATGCTCAAATTGATGAATGTATTGATTGACTGTTTCAAAAGAACTGGAGGTTTTCACCTGTTTGTTTAATTTGGAGCCACTAATCAGAATGCTACACTTCTAGATGCATGACATATGAGTTTCCTTACATGTGTAACTCAACAGTACATTACTATAATCCCTCAGGCGGTAAACCCTGAATTATTGAGTTTCACTCATACCTCCTAGAGCAAATCATTTAAGCTTATTGATCCACAAGTTCCTCATTTCAAAAAAGCCATATTAATAAAAATATAAATGTTTCCTTATGGATATGAAATAAATAATGAATTTTAAATGTTTGTATATTACATAAAGCACTAAATGTATATAACAAATAATAATAATGATTATAAATAAAGCATTAAGAAAATACTCAATACCTCAATTCTCCCTAAAATATTGGTAATAGCCTAAATCCAAATATTTCCTCTCAACGTCCTAAAAATTATATGGAGCAAAAAATATATATATACATTCCCTCAACCTAACAAAACAAAGGAAAATAAAAATACATCTTTAATAAAGGTCAATAGCATAACTAGGAGACAGAGAATAATCCAACTTCTTTTAATACTGTATAAATAAGGATTAACACTCAAATTATCAAAGCCAGCTCAGGAATCCATTCAAAAGCAGGAAAGTCACAGAGGTACAGTTTGAATGTCCCTTCCAAAATCATGTTGAAACTTATCCCCAATGTGACAGTATTGAGCAGTGGGGCCTGTAAGAGGTGATTGAGTCATGAGGGATCTGCCCTCATGGATGGACTAATCCAATCATGGACTAATCGATTGATTAATGGGTTATCATAGGAGTGAAACTAGTGGTTTTATAAGAAGAAGGGAGACCTAAGCTGACAGGGGACACTCATCCCTCTCCCTGTGAGATGTCCTGTGGTCCCTCAGGACTCAGAACAAGGAGTTCTCACCAGCAGGAAGGCTCTCACCAAATGCGGCCTCTCAACCTTGGACTTCTCAGCCTCCACAACTGTAAGAAATAAATTCCTCTTCTTTACAAAGTACCTGGTGTCAGATATTCTGTTTTAAGCAACAGAAAACAGACTGAGACAGAGGTACTTTGTAGAAAACACAGCAAGGGAGAGGGAGAAAAATGGAGAAAAGAGAGAGAAATAGAAAAACCCATCCTAAGTGTGGAAAACCCGGAAGCAGTTTTGAGACGTGGCAGACCCTTAGTGAATAACCTCAGTGGATAAAGGAGCATTTCATTCAGATCCCCTTAGCCTCCCTACGATGGCATTTTCATGTGCTCCTTCACCATCCAGCTCCCAGCATCTGCACTGTTTTTCCAGAGAACCTCTCAGACTTCTGGAGCCCTCTTTTCTTGCAGGCACAGAAAGCTAGGGGTGACCCTTAAGCAAGGATTGCGGAGTGTGCAGTCTGACAACCCAGCCCCACTGCTGATTATCAGGACCATTCTGAGGTTCTACAGAACTTCGCCAGATTATCACAAGCTTGCTTGGCGTCCTTCCTTTTCCTTTCCCACTTTCCAAACTTCCTTGCCAGCTTCCCTTTGGGAGCATTTTGATATTTTTTTTTCCCCCTGGGGAATCCAAGCCAAAACAACCAGCTTTTGAGAGAATTGAAAGAGAGAGACTTTGAAACGCATGAGTTTATAAGAAACAGCAGAGCCTCGGAGGGTGAGTGGGAGTGACTTGGAATGAAAGAGGACACGATGGCAAAGTTTTAGAAGGAGGCAAGTGGAAGAAGTCAAAAGTCTTATGAGAATGATAGAGAATGATGAGCCACAGACATGCTAATATCCCTCCCTTCTCCAAGGAGCACAATCAGTGTAATGAAACTATACCTGATAATACCAGTGTTATTGGCAAACAGGTCCATGTGTCAGCCTTTCAGGAGTTGCCCCAGTGTGAGCTGCCTCATCAACAGTGACATTCCTTTCCAAGGTGGCTCAAATCCAAGACTTTCTGAAGCAAGAACATAAAGACCTGGACATCTGCTCTTACATGTGACAACTCTGAAAGGCCACCATAGCTCCAGATCTCCCCATGGGGACAAGGAATGCTTTTCTTGAACCTGAATCACAGCTCCATTTCTCCCTCTGCTGCCCACGACAGCTTCCTTCCACTACCTCCCATATGTTGATCTTAAGGGTGCCCCTTAATAAATATTCTGTAGGCAAAACTCTACCTCAGAGTCTGTTGTTGAGGCCCTAACCTGGGGCATATACTAACCAGAATACTCAGTGTCCGTTGTACACAGCTGCTATTTCTGATGGATGAGAAAAAAGAAAATCATGCATACAAATGTATTGTGAGAAGAAAATAAATATTTGATAAATGGCAAATTCCAGCAGGTGAAAATTCTTCCCTACAAAACATACATGAAGCAGAAGACAATAGTAACCAAAAAAAATCCTTAAATAATTATTTGCATGCGGTAAAATGCCTTCTGTTAAAGTGTCACAAACTGAGAACAAAAGAAAAAGGAAGACATAAATGAAGAAGTCTAAAATAAAGGAAGAAATTTTAAACAACGCAAAATAATCTTAGCAATAATGACTAAATTACAGGAGTCAGTGAAGAAATCCATGAAAATAGTCAAGACAATAAGCAGGAAATAAAGAGATGAACAGGATAAGGAAATGAAACAAAATAAGAAGTGGGAAGAATTATTGATTGACATACAAGATAAGACTATAAGTTATATAATATGCATAGAGTCCCTTTTGACTTTGATTTTGTTGTTTCATATATTAATACAATTAAATTAAGAACAATAGGAGGGACATAATTAATTATAATCATAAAAAGAAAAACCCAATTGTATATTAAATAAAAAATGGAAGCACAAAGAAAAAAGTTAATTTTACTTTTTAACAAAGTGATTTTCCTCCACAATATCCAATATTAATTGGATATTTTTTTTTTTTCAGACAGATTCTCACTATGTTGCCCGGGCTAGAGTGCCCATGGCATCAGCCTAGCTCACAGCAACCTCAAACTCCTGGGCTTAAGCAATCCTTCTGCCTTAGCCTCCCGAATAGCTGGGACTACAGGCATGTGCCACCATGCCTGGCTAATTTTTTCTATATAATTTTAGTTGGCCAATTAATTTCTTTCTATTTTTTTAGTGGAGGCGGGGACTCACTCTTATTCAGGCTGGTTTCAAACTCCCGACCTTGAGCGATCCACCCGCCTCGGCCTCCCAGACTGCTAGGATTACAGGCCTGAGCCACCGCACCTGGCCTCAATTGGATATATTCTAATTGCAAAAGAAACTCCAATGAAATCTTGAACTAGGTTTAAAACTGATTTTGGTAACATTAGTTTACTAATTTCAAACCATTTATATGTATCATTTGTATTATAATGTTGACTAAATTAGTAAGCATACTGATATTTGGGAAACCAGAGAGATAACTATGGAAGGAGTATTACATAAATGTGGAATGCGGAAGTACAGAAATATTACTGTATTACTGTATTACTGAATTGTAATACGGTACAATTACTGAATTGACTGTATTACTGAATTGACTCAAGGTATTAGTGTGAATTCAACAAAAATTTTTGGCATTTTTTTCAAGCTCAGTCCATTGAAATAACCTAGAAGCAATGATAGCCCAGTAACAATGAACACACTTAGTGCCTAGATATTAGGCTGTAATATCATTTTCCATTAAAAGCAAGAAATCACAGGTTCCAGACTTAGGGTGGTAAAAATAGCTGATGCATCCAAAATATTCTGTTGTTCTGGAAAATAAATTGCACAAAAACTGATAGAAACATTCCAAAAGGGCAACAGAACTGGCTGTGTGAGGTCCCCACTCACAAAATATGGGAAACTTCAAGGATCTAAAAGAATCATAATAGTAATAAATCTGTGAGTTCATAATTATGAATTTTTTTTAAATGAAGGGAGAAGATAAAGGTCTTTTTTCAGAAAGATGCTGCACTATAAATGCCGAATATCCAAGTAATAATTGATTGAGGCAAGGATCAGCAGTGGATATTAAATACTTGAATAAAATGTTGGGAAAAGGAGGGTCACAATCTCAAAATATCATTCTGTTATTTAATTAGTCATTACAAAGAGGAAATGACACTTTAGCAGTAAAGAAAACAAAGTATCCAACTTAACATCACTAATGATGGTATAAACTCATGTCCTGTGAATTTAATCATGAGGCAACAGACAAATCCAATCATGCAATAACTGATGGAGGTACTTTCAAATTATCAATGCAATAGAAGCAGGAAAAATAGCCTGGAGAAATATTCTAGATTAAATAATGTTAAAGAAATATAAAAACTAATTATATTGTATGATCTTTAATTGAATTCCATACCAACATACTATAAAATATATTATTAAAAAATTGGAAAAACATGAATATGTTATCAACACAACATATCCTTGAATATGATGGTTGTACGGTAATATCAGAGACAATGTCCTTGTTCTTAGGAAATCTATGCTGAAGTACTAAAAGGTGATGTGTCATTATGTCTACAACTGATTCTCCAATAGTGCACCAAAGAAATATGATTATACATATTTATCTCAAAATATTAAACAAATACGAAAAACTATAAGAAATTATGGTGGGTAAAGGGTTCATGGACACTCAAACTATTCAGTGAACTTTTTGTATATGCATGAAATTTTCAATATATTAAGTTGTATGTAAGCAAACATACTTGAATTTTTACCAGAACTATAAAATATCTCACAACAATGTTACCAGGCTGCTTAACTCAGTAAAACCAATTAGAAAAGAGTATTATTTACATATCATCAAAATTTCCAAAATACTAGTTGTAAAATTCTTGATTGATTAAAAAGAAAAAAAAAAAAAGCATCAGAAGAAATAATTTGAAAGCTCCTTAAAATGATGACCTTTAAATGTACTAAATTCTTTTTGAATTTGCTCTTAGGAAATTACAACATTTAAAAAGCAAGTATAGATACAATTACTAATATCACTATATATTTTAATGAGTTGACTGAAAACATAATTATCTCTCCAATCAAAAAATCCCTGGCAAAGAAAATCACCTTGTATAATACTAACAGCAAAGTTGTTCTGATCATAGTTTAGCAGCAATGTTGACGGGATGTGGTGGTGGCATTCCTGGGGACTCTGTCTGCCTGCCTTGTCGGCTCCATCACCATGGCAACCCTGATTACATATACTTGTCAGCTAATTGGTATTCTATTGGGCTTTAACATTTACTTCCATGTTTTCTTTTAGAACATCACGAAGTACCTTTACTCTTAAAAGAGCAGTGCCCCAGAGAGGTGAGGAACCTACAGTCTCCCTCCAGGCCACCCAGGGCAGCCCCTTGGCCAAATTCAAATTTCACAGAAATTTGGTGAAATTTGGATTCTGTCAAAAGTCCCCACTCAAGGATCCAGAAGACCACATGTGGCTCTAAGTCTGCAGGTTCCCCACCCCTGCCTGGCCCAACTCATGCTGATTTCTGAGTCCTAATCCCCTTGAGTGGGTTCTCCCAGTCTCAATGGCTTATTCGTCAAATTGTGGATGTATCTTTTTTATATACCAATGTTTGGGTAAAGATTACAGTAGATACAGCCACCAAACGTGCTCAAAAATTCATAAAATATATTTACTCAATTTTATAGTATACAAACACTTTTCTGCTTTAATCTTAATTAGAAAAAGTTACCAAAATCACTACAGGAATGGTATTCTCTCTTTGCTGTTGGTCACATCTTTTAATATAATTTTTACATAAATATTTTCTGAATTAATTCCAATTTTTAAATTAGTACTCCTTTTTCATGTGAACTACGCAAAAATTACATTTATTATTTTCCTTTGTTTAAATATTACTATTTAAGAGTTTTTTGTTCACCACTTGCTATAAATTATGTTTTGCTCTCCATCACCTTGCTAGGATTTATTAAAGTTCCTACTGGACTGCAAAGTCCATGAGGTCAAAGGTCTCATCTTTTGTAGTCAGCACTTGCAAACTCAGCTCACAGCACAATTCAGGATGGTCATTTGTGGTCCATTGAGAGACTGCACCACCAAAGTGTTCGTGTCCTAATTCCAGGACCTGGGAATATGCTACTTCACATGGCAAAAGGAATTTTCAGGTCTGATTAATTTAAGAATTTGGGGGTGGGGATTACCCTGGATTAGCCCACTGTGCCAAATGCAATCACAGGTGTTCTTGTGAGGTGAGGCAGGAAGGTCAGGGTTAGAGAGAAAGAGGTCTTAGTGTGCTACGCTGGCTCTAAATGTGGAGACAGGTTACAGAGAGTGCAGATGGGCTCACGAAGCTGGGAAAGGCAGGTACTGGATTCTCCCCGAAGTCTCCAGAAGACACAGCCCTCCCGAAGGGACTAGTTTTAAATTTGAAACCCCAATACTCTCTGATAATCAAACTGTGCTGCTTTATATCACTACATTTGTGGTAATGTGTTACAAAAGCTATAGGAAAATAATATGTCAGTAAGTCTGGAGGTGAGGCGGTCAGAAATTTAAAACTAGTCCCACTGTACTGCATTCGAGTGTCCGTAGGGCTGGTTTCTTCTGCAGGCTCCAGGGAAGAATCCAATCCTGTCTTTTCCAGCTTCTGGTGGCCCCTACATTCCTTCTGGTCCCCTTTCCACTGTTAGGAACACGGGTTTCTACACTTCCGTAACTCTTGTAAGATTATATGAGAATAAGTGCAGGCTTTAAAATGAGTTGTTTTCTGAACAATAAACCCTGTGCTATTTTTATTAGGTTTGTTAAATTATGATAGTCATTTTCTTAAGACAATTGTATGAAAACTGGACTCCTTACTACTAAAATATTTTCTGCATTTCTTTATTCATTTTAAGTAAAATGGAAGACAGCAATTAAATGAATTTTAGTATGTTTCAATGACTAATATAAATGAGTCTGTAGATAACACTTTTGATTCAGTCACTTCAGGCTGAATTTAATAGAATCAAAATATTATCTATGCAACATACTAGCATCACTTTTCAGTTTCCTTGCCAATTCATGCAGAATTCTTGGTTTCACACAAATATCATTAAAATAAAGAGATGAACACTAACATTGTTTCATATATGAAATAGCCCTTTTATAATAAGTTTTAAATCATCATTTATAATCATTATAAATTCAACTTTTCTCAATAACTTACATAAATATGGTACCTCAATTTCTAAGTGTATTTAATGAAAAAATTAAATTGTTCTTTATTTTAGCATCAGCAACCTAAAAATGCAAGGATTTTCTAAAATTTTGTTTTATTCAAATATTATTTGCGATGAAATAAATAAAACACTTGTATAAGTGAGCTTGTGTTAGTCCATTAAGGCTGCTATGACAAAATTCCAAAGACCGGGCAATTTAGAAGTAATAGAAATTTATTTCTCACAGCTTTGGAGACTAGGAATTCCAAGATCAAAATGCTGGAAGATTTGGTGTCTGCTAAGGTCTTCCTCTTGCTTTCTAAGGTGGTGCCTTCTTGCTGCATGTCACTAACGGGAAGTGGTTAAACACTGTGTCCGTCATGTGGCCAAGGAGATGGAAAGCCCAAGAAGTTCCCTGAAACTTCTTTTATAAGGGCATTAATCCCATTTGTTAAGGCAGAGTCCTCATGACTTAATCAATTCACCAAAGGCCCTACCTCTTAGTACCAACACAATGGGGATTATGTTTCAACATGAATTTTGGAGGGACACAAATATTCAAACCATAGGATTTTACCCCTGGCTCCTCAAATTTCACATGCTTCACATGCTTCCCACATGCTTCTCAATAGTCCCAAAGGTCTTGTTCCAACAGCAATTTTAAAGTCTAAGCCCAAACTCTCATCTAAGTAGCATCTAAATCAAATGCAAATTAAAACCTCAGTAAGATACCATCTTACTCCCTTTGGAATGGCCATTACAAAAAAAAGTCAAAAAAAGAGACTTGATAAGAATGGCCTTAACATCCATATTTCTATCAGCATTCTGGTCATGACCACTTAAGTCATCTTTGTGATTAAAACTCTCTACAGCTCTCTTCTTCTCCTGAGCCCTCACCAGAAATGCCTTTAAAACTCTGCTCATGACAAGATTGGCTCTATCTAGCATCCACTTCCAAACTCCTCTCCTATACCATTACCCAGTTCCAAAGCCACCTACACATCTTTAGGCATTCATTAGTAATACATCCCACTTCTCAGTACTAATTTCTGTTTAGTTCATTTCTGCTATTATAACAAAATATCACAGACTGGGTAATGTATAATTAATAGAAATACATTTCTCACAGTTCTTGAGGCTAAGAAGTCCCAGGTCAAGGTGCTGGTAGATTCAACATCTGGTGGGGCCGGGCTCTGTCTTCCAAGACGTGCCTTGTGGCTGAGTCCTCCACAGGGGAAGGGGTGGAACCCTGTGTCCTCACACGGCTGAAGAGCTGGAAGGGCCAGAAGCCTCTTTTATAAGGGTATTAATTCCATCTATGAGGGCAATGCCCCCATGACTTAATCACTGTCCAAAAGGCCCTACCAACATACCACCACAACAGAGATTAAATTTCAACATGAATTGTGGAGGGACACAAATATTTACACCATAACAATGCCCTTTGATGCATTTTGTTAAATATATTTGTTTGTGGATTCATTACCACAATGAAAACATAGAACATTTACATCTCCTAAAGAGCTTCCCTCATGCTCCTTCACAGTAAATACTCTCCCAATCCTCAGCAATCAGTGATCTGTTCAGAGTCATCTAAGTTTTGATATTCATAGAATTTGATATAGATAATATTATATAATATGTAGCTTTTTGTGTCTGGCTTCTTTCATTTAGGAAGATACTTTTGAGCTTCATCCATGCTGTTTCATATTCTTTTTAGTGTATTCTTTTTATTACTGAGTTGAATTTAACTGTACGACTCTGCTAGGATTCGTTTATCTATTTACTAGATAATGGACATGTGGGTACTCTCTAGTTTGGGGCTACTATAAGTAAAACTGCTAGGAACATTCACATGCTTGGCTTTGTGTGAACTTAAGTTTTCA
Organism: Microcebus murinus; assembly: GCF_040939455.1. NCBI lineage: Eukaryota > Metazoa > Chordata > Mammalia > Primates > Cheirogaleidae > Microcebus > Microcebus murinus. The sequence continues at coordinate 9,210,298 of NC_134114.1, read as the reverse complement.
TTTCTCTTAGATTCCATACCTCAGAATGGAATGAATAGGTCAAATGGTAAATATATGTTTAGCTTTATAAGAAGCTTTCAAACTTCTTTTCAAATTGGCTGAATCACTTTGCACTCCCATCTGCAATATCTAAGAGTTATAGTTGTTCCTTACCTTTGTTGGCACTTGGAATTGTCAGGCTATTTAATTTTAGCCATTCTTGTATATACGTTTCCATTTTTTTTTCATGAATAGCAATATTGAACACCTTTTCATGGATCTTTTTGTTGGTTGTGTATCTTATTGCGTGAAGTATCTCTTCCCATGTTTTACCCATTTATTTTATTGGGTTGAATGTCTTCTTAGTAATGAGTTGGAAGAGTTGTGTATACACTTTTGAAATAGAACTTTTTTAAAATTTATTTTTATTTCAGCATATTACAGGGTACAAAGGTTTAGATTACATGTGTTGCCTTTGCCGTACCTGAGTCAGAGCTTCAAGCTGTCCATCCTGCAGACCGTGTGCACCAGACCCATTAGGTGCAAATATACCCATCTCCTCCTCCCCACTCCCAACTGCCCAACACTCAGTGAATGTTACTACTATTATATTTCCCTGAAAATAAAACAGGGTCTTATATTTATTTTTCCTCAAGAAGACACCCTAGGGCTTATTTTCAGAGGATGTGTTATTTTCCCCTCAAAGCCTCAGCTTGCGCACACACAGGATGGTAGAGATCTGACAGGGGGAGCCGACCTTGTTGGTGGGGCTGCCCGCACTTTTCCGGTTACCTCTGGGATAGTAGCTGTCACGATGGAGCAGATAAGAAGGGCTGCTCGTCTTCTTTACTTCCCCACGACCAAAAGCATGGATTGTGCAGATACGCTGCGTAGCCACGCCCATCACTAGTTCTTATTTTCGGGGTAGGGCTTATATTGCGCAAATGCTTAGATATCCTACTAGGGCTTATTTTATGGGTAGGTCTTATTTTCGGAGAAACATGGTATATGTACACATAAGTGTTGGTCATTTTTTGAATAGTATTGAAGCGTGGTTGTCATTAAGGCTAGTAATCAGCTCCCTTTGAATTGTCAATACTTCCTATATTTGGAAGCTCTGATAGTAGATGCATAATTATAACCGTACGTTCCTTCTGATATATCAATACTTCTGTCATTATCAAATGCTCTTCCTAATCTCTGGTAATACTCCATCTTGACATCTGTATTATCTAATATTAATGTGGCCCTTCCAGCTACTTTGTTTACTGTTTCCTTGGTATATTTTTTCCATCCATTTACTTTCAAACTGTCTTTGCCTTTATAATTAAGTTGTATCTCTTATGTAGTCTTTATGATAATTTGTCTTTATAATTGGATTTTTTTAGTCTTGACATTTAATGTAACTATTACTATGATTGACTTAGATTTATGATCATATTTTTCTTTCTGTTATATGTTTTATATATTTTTATATACTTTTTATTGCTATTTCTCTTTGTTTGCCTTTTCTTACATTATTTCATTACATTTACAATTCAACTTATTTTTTCCAAATGAATTTTATTTATTTATTTCAAAATACTAAGGGGGTACAAATGTTTTTTTGTATGCTTTTTGGATATCATCTACTTAGAACTCATGTTACAACACTTCTTTAAAATATTAAAATAACCTTAGATCATTTATACCACCCTATATTTTTATGTTATTATTGTTACACATATTATTCTATATATATATTATAAGCCTCACAATTTTTTTTCATTAAGCACTCATATAATTTGAAAGAAACTCAGAGTATGAAGGATAAACTTTTTAAAATAATATTTTATGTGTATCAAGACAGTTATCATTTCTGATGTTCTTCCTACTCTTCTGGTGATTCATGTTTCAATTTGCTGTAATTTTCCTTCAATTTAAACAACTATTTGTGATTTCTGTAGTGACAATATTCTCATAATTAATTATTTTATCTGTCCAATATTTAAAAATATCTTTTTCCATTTCATTTTTATAAGAAACTTTTGTTTGACACAAAATCCTGGGGTGACGTTTTATCTTTCATTTTAAAGAAATTGCTTCAGTGTTCTCTGGTCTCTATGATTCCTGCCAATAAATGTCCTACTAATTGAATCATTGCTCCACTTTATGTCATGAGTTTTTATTCTCTTGATGCTTTCAAGATTTGTTCTTTATATCTGGCTTTTAACAGTTTGACTATGATATGTATACGTGTGGCCTTTTTTGTATTTATTCTACTTGGTGCTGAGAATCTTGAATCTATAACTTGATATCTTTTATCAAATATTAAAAATTGATGCCATTTTCCTTAGATATTTTTCTCTTTTCTGTGCATATTAAACTCCAGTTTCATGGCTTTATATACTTTGATACTATCCAATAGGTCCATGGATCGCTTTGTTGTTTCAATTCTTTTTTCTCTTTGTTCTTCAGCTTTTATAATTACTGTCTGCATTCAAGTACACTGATAGTTTTCTATCTCATATTTACTCAGTTGTTAAATCTCCAGCTAATTTTTATATCAGGTATTTCAGTTTTCATTTCTAGAATTTCCTTTTTTATTATTTCTAGTTCTCTGATGAGATGTCCTATAAATTTTTTAAAAAATTGGAAAACTAATTTTCTGTTACATTTCATAATATTTTTCATGACTCTCAAAACCTTTATTTCCTAATTCCAACTTCAGGATCTCATTGTCTTTTCAATTGAGAATGCATCCCAATCTCTTCATCCTCTCTATGTTAAGAAATTTTGGATTAGGGTTAGCAAAAAAAAAGTATATCAATAGAAAACTATACATTGTTTAAAGGACACTCTCCAGGTTTTTTTATTTTAGTCTTTCATCATCCTTGAGTTATTTTATAACTCTGTAAGTTGTGAATAACCCTAAGACCTGCGAATTCTGCCCTGTCTAGTAAAGGTTCAATTGACTTCCCTCCCTGCTGTGGGGGAGAAAACAAAATTTTGCCCCCATTTGAATACTTATTTCAATATTCCTGATACATCTTTGAACCAGTTATAACATTGGTCTAGTTCAATCAATGAGTAAAACAAAATATTTCACGTATGTTCATTTATATCTCTAAAAGGTTCATGATTTTACCTTTTTTTGAAAATTATTCATAGTATCTTAGATACTATCAACATTGAGATGGGGAAACTCTAAAATCTGTCATTTTCTATAAGTAATGTTTCTTTTGTTTTAGCAGCAATTAACTTAAATGACCACAAATTGCTTCTTAGGCGGTAGCTCCAATCTCAGTTTAGAATCATGGTCTCTGGGTTTCTCTGAGTTGTTCCACTTTTGCACAGTTCAAGGAAAGAAATCTGGGATTGTTTCCTTGGCCTTTTCAGAAAAATTACAAGATGTAACACAAAACATTGCTATGGGTATCTTACCTTATTTTTAATGTGCTGGATTGCCCTGCCTCCTAACTGTGGTTCCTGATGCCAGAAAGACTGTGATCCTTCCACGACTTCCTACTGCCTACCAGCTCCATGTGTGCTCACTGCTGTTTTCACTCAGGTAGAAACAACGCTGGAGATCTTATGCCATAGGACATTCTTCAGAATGTGTATGCCATGCCTGCTTACTTTTCTTCATTCCCCAATGCCTTCAGGCAGCTGCTTCTTGTTTGCATCTAAATTTGCGTCTAAATTTGATCATTGCTATCTGTGGCAATGTCAGTCCACTTGGACCTTAGTCAATCATTATTGCAAATGCAATTCTGTATATTCTAAGTTTTTGAAAAAACTTAATAATGCATCAATACATATGACTCCAAAATGGGATACATGTACACATGCTTAGAACATGCACATTTAATATGTAACATAAATATCCCATGATATAAATGTGGACTGATATTTGACGAGTGTAATCTTGACTATGTATTAAAGTTAAGAATCTTTTATATACTTTTTTGAATTGACAGTAGTATAAAATATAGGTCTTAGGAAATAAAACAGAAAAACATTTGAACTTTCTTTTTGAGGCTGCTCACTGTTTCGTCTTATTTAAAAGAAGAAGAAGAAGGAAAAAAATAAGCCAGTGATAACAGTTATTAAGAATGGTTACAAATGAAAGCTGCACTTACAAAAATAGACTCGAATTTTCATGAGTTGTTCATCTATCTTCGTGTGCTATTGTTATTACCCTTTGCAAAATGCTCATTTTACCTATGACTACATCTTATATTACCTTCGCTCATAATGGCTTTGTATTTGTCCCTTGGGTGGGATGTTGCACTCATAACTCACACGCTCCTGATTTCCATGATGTAACAAAACACAGTCTGTTGCTATGGCAATGGTCAGCATCTTGCAGCACAAGCCACTGTGATTACAGGTCTCTGGTGCTAGACTCTTTTCCTTTCAATCAATTTTCAGAGATCCCTTTTGTTTATCCAAACTCTCCAAATTCAGTGTTTAATGTGCTTTGATTAATGTTTCAAAGCTAAACCAGTATAGTGAAGTGTTATGTGGCAGTGCCTTCTCCATATTTTTTTTAACTGCATTGTTCAGCCTATATGAATAGTTCACTGAATCATAGTAAACTAGGTGCATCTGACAATTAAAACACACGTAAATCAGTTTTGAGAAACAAATACATGTATTTTACCATTTGTTTACATGTGATCTAGGTTGTAGGACTAGAATCTTAGACACATAAACTGAATTATAAAGGACAAACTTTTTATTTCAATAATGTCTTGATTATTAAATATGGCTCGTAACCCCGAATTATTATATGTTAAGGAGAGGGAGATTATTCCTACCATATAGGGCAAGCCATCCCACCCATGATACTACCAAGATATTGCCTGTAGTCAGAAAAATTGTATTCAAATACTTAGCTTCCAAGGTTAAAGTTTAATTAAGTTAAAAGCATATATTCCACTTAAATTGTATGTAGGTATGTTAAGAAGTGAAAGTTCCCTTCTCTGGGTATATTCTTAGTTTCTAAAAATGTAAATATCTTTGTGCAATTTTTCAGTTCTTGTTTAGAACACAAAGTCCAAATAACAATGAACTTGGGTTTCATAAAAATAATGAAACAGGCCAGTTTTTGTAAAAATAAACCATCATAGAGTACACACACTATGAATTTCCTAATTAGTCAACACTTATTTTTAAATATTTCACTCAATATTTAGATCAGTAATTTTGTGACAAAGCAAACCATCTCTGAAATGCAAAATGAAAAGGTCTTATTTGCCAAATTTGAAGAATAACTTAATAGCCACTGACATGAAACATCATTCAAGTATCCATGATTCTTCTACTGCTGATTCAATCTTAGATTCAATTAAATGTCACCTGGTAATTTGGGTTGCCAGTTAAAGCCTAGACTTTTTATACTGAATCAAATTATTTTCCTTCTCCAAAATAACAAAGATGTCCTAGCTTAAAGTGCTATTTAAAGTTCACTAGATAAGAAAACCAATTTTGTGGACTATCATCTAGCATTATACATCTAAATATCCTTTTAATAACTACCAACATATAGACTAAGTAACTTATATAGTTTCAAAAATCATGGGAATTATAGATTAACCTATACTCACTTATCAACCCCCAAATTTATCAGGATCAAATATAGTTATAGGACTGAACCCTATTTAGAAAGGAAGTATATAAATTTCACAAAGAGTGAAAATTCATCTATCACACAGGATGCTACCAAGTGGCACAATTTTTTCAAGTATAGGTATTTATGAGTTTATGAGCTTACATTAAAAAATATATTTTGCATGTCCTTCTGCCCTTTACAGATCTGTTCGTAAACTTTACCGATATCTAGTGTTCTATTCCATATACCCAATGCAACTTTCTATTTCTCTCAAGCTCCCTGTTTTCAAAACTCACTCTCCAAGAAGGACTAGCTGAACTAATTTAACCCCCAAAATGAATAATCTTAATATATTATCTTTACAATTTTACAAAAAATGCAGCAGAAACATATAGTCTTAAAAAACACCAAAGTGTTTCTGATCAAAACTGGTGTTATGTGAGACAAAAGGTGAGGTAGGTCAAGCCCATGGCAGCCTATGAAAGACACTCTGCCCACTCACAGCCTGCCCTTCTGGTAAGACAAGTGCCAGAATTGGCATTCTACTTAGCAGGAGTGTAATAATAATTGTTGTATACAACGATGTTCTTATTACAATTTCTTACAGAACCTGAATCAGTCAACCAAAAATGGCATTATATTCCTTGTGATCTGCTAGTTTACTGCATAGACCTAAGAATGCATCAGAGCAAGGTAGCATATATTTCAAAGACAAACATCTGACAGTAACATTGAGCAGAGCAAGCATCTTAAACAATAAGGATAAAAGCTAAAGGAAGACATATAACCTGTTGGAACTTTAAGATGAGGTAGTTTTGAATTAATACAAATGTATTTCTATGGAGAAAAAAAAAACACAGGCTTCAAAGTTAGGCATAAGACATAACTTAAAGTTAATGACCATAGGAAAAGATGTGCCAACTAACCCAATGTGCTAACTAGTCAACTGCACTGAATTATACAAATATGAATTAAAATATCTATTATGTTTTATGATTTTCTTTTGAACATTAAATGAACCAATATATAATGTAGTAAGCATTTTAACAGAAATAAGCTAAACATTTTTAATGATCACTTTACCTTTTACATAAGAACAAATATTTTCCTGTGGATAGATACCCAGTGGTGGGATGGCTGAATCAAATGATAGTTCTACTTTTAGTTCTTTGAGGTATCTACATACTATTTTCCATACAGGTTGTATTAATTTGCAGTCTCACCAGCAATGTATGAGTGTTCCTATCTCTCCACATCCACGCCGACATTTGTTGTTTGGGGACTTCTTATAAAAGCCATCCTCACTGGAGTTAAGTGATATCTCATTGTGTTTTTGATTTGCATTTCTCTGATGATTAGAGATGTTGAGCAATTTTTCAGACTATTTTTGGCCAATAGTCTGTCTTCTTTTGAAAAATTTTCATTTAAGTCCTTGGCCCACTTTCTAATATAAAAACATACTCATATTGTCATCTAATCTTTGACAAAGCAGACAAAATTGTACACCAAAGAAAACAATCCCTATTCAATAAATGGTGCTGGGAAAATTGGATGCCACATGTATAACACTGACACTGGATCCACACCTCTCACTGCTCACAAAAATCAACTCACTTTGGATAACAGACTGAAGCCTAAGAAATAAAATCATAAGAACTTTAGGAGAAAATGTTGGAAAAACTCTTATAGACATTGACCTAGGCAAAGAATTTCTGAAGAATACCCCCACAGCAATTACAACAACAACAGAAATAAATAATGGCTTCTGCACAGACAAGGAAACTATCACAAGAGCAAACAGACAACCTGAAGGATGGAAGAAAATATTTGCATGCTACACATCCGATAAAGGGCTGATAACTAGAAATTTTATAGAACTCAGGAACATCAGCAAGAAAAAAAATCAAACAATTCCATTAAAAAGTAGGCAAAGGACATGAACAGAAACTTTTCAAAAGAAAATAATAACTAACAAACATATGAAAAACTGCTCAACATTTCTAATCATGGGAAATGCAAATCAAAACCACAATGAGATATCATTTAATTCCAGTGAAAATGGCTTTTATCAAAAAGTCCCAAAACAAAAAATGTTGGCATCAATGCAGAGAGCTAGGAACATTCATACCACTGCTGGTGGGACTGCAAACTAGTACAACTTCTATAGAAAGCAACATGGAGATACCTTAAAGGTCTAAAAATAGAACTACCATTTGATCCAGCAATCCCACTGCTAGGTATCTACCCAAAGGAAAAAAAGACATTCTATTAAAAAATCTTCACTACAATGTTTATAACAGCATGATTTGCAATTGCAAATATGTTTAAACAACCCAAGAGTCCATCAATACATGAGTTCATTAATAAAGTGCAGTATATGTATGCCAATGGAGTATTACTCAGCCATAAAAAAACACAATGATGAACTAATACCTCTTGTATCATCCTGGATGAAGCTGGAGCCCATTCTTTGAAGTGAAATATCACAAGAATGGAAAAACAAGCACCACATATACTCACCATTAAATTGGCACTAATTGATCAACACTTACATGCACATATGGAAGTAGCTATCATTGGGTGTCAGGAGGGTGGGAGGGGTGGAGGGATGGGTAGATTCACACCTGATGGGTGCGCTGTGCACTTTCTGAGGGATAAGCATGCTTTTAGCTCTGACTTGGGCCGTGCAGAGGCAATATATGTAACCAAAGTGTTTGTAACCATGTAATAACCTAAAAATTTTTAAAAAGAATAAATATTATATTTTCAAACTTAAAATTTACTGCCAATTTAAATAAACATTGCCTTTTTATGGGATTTGTTATACCAGACTTCTGTTTTTCAAACTTTAAATGTTCTAAAGCAAAATTTGTAAAGTAAATGTCTAGTTTTCTTAAAATTGCATTTGATCTATTTCTTAAGCAATTGCATTTCAGTGAATACCAGATACTATAATGTACTTATTGAAAATACACAAACCAATATATTCTAGTCACTTATTTCAGATGGGTTTAAAATTCTCTTCAGTTGCATATGAAATATTGAATTTTTCCTGGTGTTGTTTTCTAATTATTATTTTTAAAGCAACTAAGGAAAGATAGATTTGCAAGAGTATAAATTGATTTCACTTAGTTCTTTATTACCTTAAATTAAAATTATTAATTACCCATTTTTATTTTAAATATATCTGCTTATGCCAATATTTTTCACCATAGCTTTATACCAGCAATTATTATTATACTCTTGTCACGCAGATTCCTAAAGCTGAATATGAAAAACACTGCACTAGGGTGAGAAAAGAAAATATTAGAACATGTGTTTATGATTATTTCATCCTCTAGAAATTTTTCATCCTATATTTTATATAGCAGTGTGAATGTGTGTTATTTAAATCACATATTACTGTAAGAGTACATGTAAAGAAGTTATAAATAGACAAATTGCACTTCTTACGAAGGGTAAAAATATATAATTGATAGAAAAGTACTTTTAAAATGTTCAAAGACCTTAATGTGGTAGAATGTCCTAAGTTAGATTTGATGATTGAATTGGTACTATATTGAATCATATTATCATTTCAATTTTTAACAATTTTTCCATTTAGTAGATATAATGACAAATGATACAACAATACAAACAATAACATTGAATACAATAACAATAAACCTACACAGAAAACTAGGAAAATTTGTCTGTAAATCACCTACTTATGCTTAAAATGGACCATAAAACTGAATAAATAAGCCTTGAGAATGTGAACTTATGAATACAATAGGTTAAGAAATTTGGGTTATTTCAAATAAAAGAAAAAAAGCAAATATATGGACTAATAATGTTAAAATTCCATTTCACACTAGGAAATGACTCTATTGAAAATGCCTCCAAAAGCCTGTACCCCTTCGTTCATAGAGCTCATTATTTACAGAGGAAATTTTATAAACATGAAAAGCTGTGGTGTATGCAGTACCTAATCTAACAACATCTAAAACAGGATTACAACATGTTTTCAAGAAGCATTAATTTATCTAATCGGAATTTCTTATTGCTTTTGATTAGAGCTTATATTCACTACATTAATATCAAATAACATGCAGAACAAGGAAATTTGTCCATTAGGAAAAAAAAGTTTTTAATTCTGTTCATCCAAGTTTAGCTGATTTATCCCTTAAATGTTGATATTTAATTTGATCCCTGTAAAGCAGCTTTTAAAGCTCATACGTTTCTGAAACTATTATGACTAAGCATTCACCATGAGAAACCTTTATATGGAGAACCTGGCCAGATTTTCAGAAAGGTATATCAAGTTTAGATGTTGGTTACATTTCCTTTTTCCTATCTCTAATTGTAATATTTCTTTGTAATGAAAATCAATGCAACTATTCTACTTTAAGAAAATCTTTATTAGAGCTATTCATTATAGATAGGCTAAATATATTATCACACTCATTGTTTTGAGTTGCAGAGTAAATTTTCAAGAATTTCTATGTCACTTACAAATAGAAATACCCCAGAACAAGTTATTTGTTTTCTCAAAAGAAATGTCCTTATCAACTGTTTTGAACTTGATTTAAAAAATAGGGGAAAAAAAGAGTGAAAATTATTCTACTTTGCTGATTTGAGCAAATAGCAAATTTAAATATGCCTAAAAGTGGAAAAAACAGTATTGTTGCTTAAAATAAAAGTTAAAAGTGAAGTAGACAAGTGAAAACACTTTTATGAGGAATAAATATGCATCTGATAGCACAGAAAGGTGAAGATGAAAATGCAATCAGTTCTGTAATGAATTAATAGGTACGGCGTGAACTCTCACGTTGCTTTGTGTTAAATAGCTAATGAGCAGAAGAGTAGTTGCTAAAAACAAAATAGTCAGCATATTCCAGAAACTCACTTGCCTTTTTAAGGCATTATAAATAGCACATGGCTATTTCTTGAAAGTTGACATGTTTTCCCTTTCTTTCTACATTTAGTGGGAATTATTAGAGATTTTTCTATCTAGGGAAATAGCAGTAACAAGGGAAAGGTCAAAGCTACACATTTTATGCATCATATCTGCAAATACAGTTTATTTTTCTTAGTTTGCATTGCTCTTAATATGAAATTTACAACCAGTTTTTCTTACAGTGCTTTTTGTCCATCCCAGTAGAATGACACCTCACTAACCACTTCACTGAAACATGAGGGACTTACAGACTCGGATGTTGGCAAGGACAAGCTAAGTGACTTAAAAGACTAAAGTTCATTATTGGGAATAGTGAATACCCTATCTAAAGGACGACTCTTCTTGGATTTTCTCATTTGTGGAGATGAGGAAACAAAGTCTCAATATTGCTAGATTATTGTGTTTTCAAAGTGGTATACAACTGCTTTCATGGCCACTTCTAATTTTTTTAATGTTGATGCCTACATCAAACAATTTAAAATGTTGTGAAGGCATAATGAAATATATCTAGTTGCAGATGGCCTGAATTGACAGGGCAAATGCCAGGGCACTCCTGACTCAGTGGCCCAACTTGAGGTCACCCCCTGGCTCCCTACCTGAGACACTCCTAAGTGAGAATCATGACCCAATCTGTACTAACCACACTTTCCTGGAGATTTGACTTATGTTAGGATATTCTCAGACCCCAGTTTTCTGAGGACCAATTATTGTATAAGGCAGCACCAAAAACACTAAGAAGGTCCCAAACCTCTAGGAAGTACATTGATTTCTAACCACCTTTCAAGTTTTTAGTTGACTTCCATAGTTCTTCTGATAAATATCTTTCATTATTTTTCCCCTCAGGTAAACAGAATTGAGTTTTATTGTGTGAATATGAAAACAAAGCAAAACAGAAACAATCCAACAACAGCAACAAGAAAACCTCAACTGAGACAGCAGTCTTCTTTCTTTTCATCCAACTCCTTTCTCTACTCAAGAAATGGTTTTCAACTAGGAGGAATACCATGATCCTAAGGGTATTTGGATGGGGGGGGGCAAAAATTCTGGTTGTCAGTGTAATTGTGGAGAGTAAGGGGCAGTTGCCACTAGTATTTAGTATTTCAGGAGATGGAATTAGTAGAAATTCCTGGACTAGTAAATATACTGCAATGACAGGCTCAGTATAAATCTTTATGCTGTTCAAACACCAACGGCATAAATCTGTTGCTTTGTTTCTAAAAGATCCCAAGAAGGGTGTCATGATATACTTAAAGTTGTCAACAACCATACCACCCTGAACATGCCTGATATGATATACCTAAATTCAACAATCTGTTATTTCAAAATCTAAGATGTCAACTTGAGTCTGGAGCCCTGTAATTTGGTCAGTGGTGGATCAGTTCAGCCATGCTCCTTCTCCAAACCATTGTCAAATGGTTTTCTTTCTTTCTTTCATTTCATTGTCACGAACTTTATCTCTGCCCTTGAGTGTTTACAATAGATGCAAGAAGGTATATTAAAAGACTCAGGGTTTTTATAATATAAAAGAGAAAAATGAAACATAGTCTCAAGAATCTGAAACCCAGACATTTTACTTAATTTCTCACTTATTTGTCTGCCAGCTTTTACGGAATGAAATCTTTTATAGCACATTTCTTCTGTTGTCACTAGAGAGAACCTGAAATTTTCTTCACTTTTCACTACCATTTATTTTTGGATTACTCACTGAAATAAAATAAATGTTTTGCAAATGGCTTCCACTTATTAAGTGAGTGGGTAACCATTTTTAACCACTGCAATAGCACAAGTTCATTAGGTAAAATACTTAAAATGCAATTATAGGTCTTAATATATATACACACATTTTTTTTGGTTTATGTGTTAGATGCCTTAGTGAATGTGCAGAGATTATGAGAGTATGTTGCAGGTATTTGGTAGTTTCTATTGCATGTAGAAACTCATTGATAAAGCTGAGGAAAGCAAGAATGGTCTGTATGTTCCTTCATCTCATCTCACTCTATTCTGTCTTATTCAAATTAAGTACTTTCTTCAAATCTGTCAACCTCTTCCAAGTCCTTTTATCACCTTTTACTAAGCCTGGTGAATATATGCTTATTGATCACTTGGTACATGACAGAAAACACTTCAGAAGTGCAAACAATAGTGGAAGCATAGTGATATATAGTTGCAAAAGCACTGAGGAGGGAGTATTTTTAATATGGTTGGGAGGGATGAATATCTTGGATAAACAAAGCCTGATGTCATTAATTATTCTGAAATGTTTCAGTCTTCTTTGTTGCAATAGTATTGTTTAAAACAAAAAGAAAAGAAAAACACAAAACTTGTTTACATACCTGTAACTTTACTAGAGTATGAACTGCCCAGAGCAGTCCATGTCTTTCGGCTTTGGTATTTCCATGTCTAGGCAACTTGGCTAGCTCATAGGAGGCACTTAATGAATGACTATGCATGAATACATGAAAAACAATTCTAAATTATTGCTTTCATCAAGTTTCCTTCTAATTCACTATCTTCTCAAGATATTCTACTACATTTGGAACACTAGGTGTGCTGACTCTGCCTCGCAATTGGATCTTTCACTATAAAGAGAGAAGTTGACTTTCCATTATTTATTTAGTTAATTGGTTAATGAGGGTCATTTACTAAGACATGGCCAAGGCACACAAGACATCCCATTCCTTGACCTAACAAAATTGAGAGCCAGACCTGGGATGTGGTAATTGCCCAAGGGAAATTCATTTCTTAAACATAGAATGATTTGCTGTTCAACATGGTGTGAAACTCTAAAAAATTCTAGAAAGTCTACCAGGGGTCCTCAAACTTTTTAAACAGGGGGCCATTTCCCTGTCCCTCAGACTGTTGGAGGGCCATTGGAGAGTGTGGCGCACATTCCATACATGCGCTCTGTGGGCCCCGGTCAAGTAGGCTGCTAGGCAGGATAGGTAGCAGCAGCAAAAACACCTGGCGGGCAGGATAAATGTCCTAGGTGGACCGCATGTGGCCCGTGGGCTGTAGTTTGAGGCCGCCTGAGTCTAAACAGAAACCTGCATCAAGCCTAGCGTTGTGTGAAAACAATTTATGTGAGATGTCTAACCAGAACAACAATACTACATGCCCACTCGGAGTGTGAGTTATTGTTTATCATTGAAGGATATCTCACATGGAAGCCAGTACTTGGTAGAGGAAAGCAGCAGGTGCTTCGGAGACAAATAAAACTGGAATCCTTCTTGACTGTGTCACCTCTAACCAAAGCAAATCTTAATGTTGCAATCATGAGTTTACTCATTTCTCAATATGCCAATGATTAAAATATCTATCTTAAGCAATTATGATTACTGAGGTCTGAAAAGTGCTTTGCCCAGTGTTTGACACACAACAGATGCTCCAAGATATGAATTCTCCTTCCCACCTTGAAATCAGTACCACCCCTGCCTATCCAACTTGTGTATATTTTTTAATTCAACAAATGTGTGTTGAAGACCACTCTGATAGGTATTATAGAAAATATAAAAATGAAATAGATAATGGACCTAGCCTTCTGGAAATTTAACAGCTTGAGGTGAGAACCAATCACATCACATGTAACTTAGAGAAGGCAGGCCGCAGTGAGTACAATGTTAAAGTTCAAATAATAGGGTGCAGTGGTATGGTAGAGGGTGAGATTTATCTGAGTTAGATGATTTTCCAAAAGGTCTCTTTAGAAACTGTAGGGTTCATACTGCCTAAAGCTTTGCATCTTATATTAAACCTTCTCTGACCAGTGTATTCACTAGGGAAATCTTTTCTTTTACTTTGTTGTTTCATGTATCGTAGACCGAACTCACTTACTGGTTAACAAAAACATGTTGAAGTTACCGATTTCTATCAGTAACTCTAGCAAAGGCTAGAGTTTCATCATGATGTAAAATGTGGGGGGAAAAATCAAATTGGTTTGGAATGAAAATATCAGAGATATGTAATCTTGATCATTTTCAGAATATTTTCTGTCTATAAAATGTACTCATCTCACTAATTCCAATTATCAAATTATCAAATGCTATAGAAATGGAGATAGTTTTATCATAGATGAAGTTCAAATAGCAATTGTTGATTCATTAAAACTCACAATTCTATGGCTTAGAAAAGAATTTTCCATTGTCTAAATGAATCACTGAGATGTTTCATAGAGGGCATTAAGTGAATATTTAGCTTCCTGTGTAAAATCAATCAACCATATAAGTGATATATTCAGATAATTCCTACAATAGACTGGGAATATTAATATTTTTTATTAGCTTTGATAATGTCTCAACTTGTACTATAGTAAAATGATACTAAGCTTCAGTAGAATAAAAATGACAAGCAAACCTTTAACTCCACAGGAAAAACTAAATTGAAAAATCTAAGAACACAGGTTTTTACACACAAAGTGTCATTCAGATTTCAGGGCAATGGTTTTGCAAATAGACAGAATTATAATTTTCCCCATTATTTCCCTTAAGAAGTACCCTATCTTCTAATTCCTTCATTTGGAAATTTTAGAGTATACACATTAAAAATAATCTAGTTGATCAATTGAGTTTTCATTGATTTAAAGAAATATTAATGAGAACAATGTCTACCTGAAAGCCACAGAGGTGTATTTAGAATCCAGATATACCACTACTGGATTATATTAACTTGCATAATTTACATGATTACTCTGGCCAAAATTGCTTTGTCTTAAAATGCAGCTTAATAATACCAGGTTAGTAGGAAAATTTAAAGGGTCAACAAGACTATATTAACAGTGTATTTTAAATGAAGGCTATTATTCATAATTGAGATACCAAATTTTAAAAGTTTCCATTCATATATATTATAATTTCATATTAATAGGACCAAGAAAACTTGCTTAAGCCTATATTTCAATTTGCTAATTACAAAACATTTCTTCCTTAAAGGCCTACCACAAAAGCCATGCTTAAAAAACAATAAAATTAGATTTTAAAGTATATTTTAGATGCCCCCATGTTCCAAATATGAACCTTTACTAACTCATAGCTATTTATTAAAAAAAATTTATATTTTTTGCACTGTAAAAACCAACTGTAAAAGAAGTCTATCTGACTTCTTTCAATTTTTAAAATCTCAGAGAAAATATCAAAGGTCTTCTGTAATGAATGGCTGAATGAGAGAGAAGTATTATAGGTAGGAGTCAGAGACCCTGATATCTTCTCAGTTCTATCCTCAGCTCTGACTCAATAAACTGGAATCTTCAAGCTGGGCCATCCACTCTCTTCTAAGCTTGTTTCTTCTCTAAACATGAGCTGGATGAACTAGACCATCTCTAACTTATTTCTTTAATTAATTTACAAGGAATGATGATAAGAAGGTGAGCCTTGATGTATAACATGTGATTCAGGAGTAACATGGCCCAAGCATTCAAAATAAATTAATTAAAAAAACAGTTAATTTGTTGATGCCAAGATTAAATGGGTAATAAAATACTCAGTATCAGTAATATTTACTAGAAAATAGGATCCCTATTAGCTTTTAAATTTAAAATAAATCTTCTTTCTTTTTGGAATACCTTAAGACAGACTTGAACTAAAGGATTGGAATTCACTTAATCTCTGCTTAGCCAAGTCTTCATGTTTTTCAAGACACAGCATAGCTGCCTCAATTCCATAAATCCAATGCTTCCCCATTTAAAATTCTAATATACTTACCATTTAAAGATTTAAACTGTCTTGTATTTGTCTCTAATTGCATTCTTTAAAGACTTTGATGATAAGTAGAAACTACTGAGAGGGTAAGAAAATTGAAGTTTAAATTATGTACATTGTTCATAATCAAAGGAAAATAAGAGAATTTCTGTGGTAGAGAGTGACAACATGCTTACTCTCATAAGCACAGTTTAAAAAAAATAAATACATTCAGCTGCATATGTGATTTCTTTCTTTCATGTTATTAAATAGAGGATGTAGAAAATAACACCTTGCAAATGCTAGAGGAAAATCACATTACTCAATCTGTGTTGCTAAGAAGATTTTCTCACATATTACAAATTTTTGTTTTTACATATCTAAGTTCAATAAGCTTTGTTTGTTTGTTTATTAAAAGAGATTATTTCATATGTTGTTTCTGCTCCTATTTAAAATACACAAATAAAAAATTATACAAAACATTTTAAATATTTTCTTAAAATCAAAAAAATACTAACAAAAGTGGAAACGACATCTTACACCCCAGTAAAATATAGAAAATGCAGAAGTTATGAATTAATTCCCTATTCCTTAATAGTCTATTAATTTCTGTGATTATGAAATAGTTTAATAATGAATAACATTGACCTCATGTCATTGCAAGATCTTTAGAGATTTTTAAATAATATAAGACATTACATTTTACTCAGCTTATTTTTTATGTCTGTG
Source organism: Microcebus murinus (assembly GCF_040939455.1). Taxonomy (NCBI): domain Eukaryota; kingdom Metazoa; phylum Chordata; class Mammalia; order Primates; family Cheirogaleidae; genus Microcebus; species Microcebus murinus. The sequence continues at coordinate 9,193,389 of NC_134114.1, read as the reverse complement.
AATTAAGGACTATATTTATCAAGGTCTTACTGTGCTCTCAGGGATTCTAACCACACCCAATTGCCCCCAGAAACCTATTGTTTGGATCAACATAATTGCACCAACCACCCAGTCTGTCTCCCTGCCTCACTTTTGCTCTACTCTAGTCTACATATGGAGACTAGTCACAAAATCCAAAATTAATCATTAAAATTTCCTGATGACCATATTATAACTTCTTAATGCCATCAAGATAAAGGCAAATGTTCTTAATACACCATGCAAAGCCCCATACAATCTTTCCCTGCCTAGTTAACTAACCTCATTTCTTCATATTTATACTCTGAGCTCCAGCTACATATTATTTCCTTACTACAAGTTCATTTTTACCCATTGCCCTCTATACATATAGTTTGTATTAAGGAAGTATCTATGATTTTATATTTTATTTATTTTTTAAATTCTGAACCCAAAGAAGCCAAAGTATATTTCAGGACATGAATGAAAAACAATAATGAAAAAGTTGCTAATGAGATATACAAAATAAGAAAGAACAAAACAGAGCCTAAAGAAATGAAAGAATCATTTAAGGAATTTAAAAGTACAGCAGAAAGCCTTAACAACTGGCTAGACCAAGCAGAATAAAGAATTTCAGAACTTGAAGTCAAGGCTTTTGAACTAACCCAATTAGTAAAAGATGTAGAAGAAAGAATAAAGAAGGATGATCAGTCAGAGAATTAAGGGACTATGTAAAGTGAACCAATGTATGAATTATAGGTGTCCCTGAGGGAAACTAAAAAGCAAATCATATAGAAAACCTATTTGAGAGAATTTTTGAGGAAAACCTTACTGGTTGTCACCAGAGACTCAATATCCAGATATAAGATGGTTATTGAACACCAGGAAGAGTCATAGCAAATAGGACATCTTCAAGACACATAATCAACAACCTATCCAAAGCCAAAATGAAGGAGAAAATTCTACAAGTTGCAAGACAAAAGCAACAACTAACAAGGGGAAAATCCATCAGACTAACAGCAGACTTCCTAGCAGAGACCTTACAAGCCAGAAAATATCGGGGCACCATTTTTAGTTTTCATAAACAAAACAATGGTCAGCAAAGAATTTTATATTCTGCAAATGTAAGTTTCATAAATAATGGAGAAACAAAGACTTTTCCAAACAAGCAGATATTAAGGGAATTTGTTACAATTAGAATTGACGTACAGGAGATCTTCCAAAGTGCACTATATATAGAACAGCACAATAGATATCCACCAGTGTAAAAACTCCCAAAAGTTAACAGTCACAGACATTACAAAACAATAGCACAAGAAGGAAAACACAACAACAAGGTATCATCTAACATGATGATCCTGTATCTAGAAAATCCTAAAGACTCCACCAAAATACTGTTATAGTTGATAAATTCAGCAATGTCTCTCATGTTACAAAATCAATGTATGGAAATCAGTAGCATTTCTATATACTAATAACAGTCAACCTGAGAGTCAAATAAGGACTCAATAACATTTACAATAGCTATAAAGGAAATGAAATACTTAGGAATATTCTTAGCCAATGGGGTGAAAGATCTCTACAAGGAGAACTATAATACAAAACGCTGGTGAAAGAAATTGTAGGTAACACAAACAAATAGAAAAACATCTCACGCTTATGGATTGGTAAAATCAATGTTATTAAAATGCCCATTGTACCCAAAGTGATTCACAGATTCAACACAGTTTCCATCAAAATATCAACATCTCATTTCATAGATCTATAAAAAATAATCCTAAACTTTATTTGGAACCAAAAAAGAGCCTAAATAGCCAAAGCAATCTCAAGCAAAAAGAATAAATCAGGAAGCATCATATTGTCTGACTTCACATTATACTACAAGTCTTCAGTAACCAAAGTAGCACGGCACTGATATTAAAGTAGATACATAGATGAATGGAACAGAATAAAGAACTCATAAATAAAGCCATATAAGTTTGATCAACAGATCTTCAACTAAGCAGACAAAAACAAACATTGGAGAAAGGATGTCCTATTCAATAAATAGTCCTAGGAAAATTGGATAGCCACATACAGAAGAATGAAGCAAGACCCATATTTCTCACAATATACAAAATTTTATTGAAGATGGATTAAAAACTTAAATGTAAGGCATGAAACCATAACAATTATAGAAGAAAATGTAGGAAAAACTCTTCTAGACATTGCCTAGCCAAAGATTTTATGATTAAAACCCCAAAGGCAAATGCAACAGTAAGAAAAAATAAATAAATTTGACCTAATTAAATTGAAAAGCTTCTGCACAGCAGAGGAAATAATCAACTAAGCAAATACGCAATCTACAGAATGGGAGAAAATATTTGCAAACTATACATCTGACAAAGGACTAATTTCTATAGTCTACAAAGAATTCAACAAATCAGGAAGAAAAAAACAAACAAGCCTATCATAAAGTGAGCAAAAGACATGAACAGAATTTTTTAACAGAAAAATAAACAAATAGCCAACAAACATGAAAAAATGCTCAACATCACTAATCATCAGGGAAATGCAAATTAAAATCATAATGAGATACCACTTTGCCCCTATCAGAATGTCCATTATTAAAAATCAAAACGCAACAGATGCTAATGTGGATGCAGAGAAATAGGTAAGCTCATACACTGTTGGTAGGACTGCACGCTAGTATAACTTCTAAGCTAAACAATATGGAGATTCCTTAAAGAGCTAAATGTAGATCTAATTCAATCCAGCAATCACACTACTAGGTATTAACCCAAAGGAAAATAAATTATTTTATCAAAAAGACACCTGCACATGAATACTTATCACAGCACAATTCACAATTGCAAAGACGTAGAAGCAACCTAAGTGACCATTAATTCATGAGTGGATAAAGAAAATGTGGTGTATATATGTGTGAGTGTATATATATATATATATATATATATATATATATATATATGTGTGTGTGTGTGTGTGTGTGTGTATGTGTGTATATATGTATGTGTGCATGTATATATGTGTGTATATATGTATGTGTATATGTGTGTATATATGTGTGTGTGTATGTGTGACACAGACACACATACATACACACACACTATGGAGTACTACTGAGTCATAAATTCATGAAAAGGAATGAAATAATGTCATTTGCAGCATCTTGGATGGAACTGGAGATGATTATCCTAAGTGAAGTATTTCAGGAATGGAAAAACATATACTACATGTCTCATTAATAAGTAGGAGCTAATGGCGAGTACATAGAGGCACGAAAGGTCACGACAAACATTGGAAAGTAAAAAGGGGGAAGGATGGGAGGTGTGTAAGGGATAAAAACATAGCTATTGGGTACAATCAACACTGTCCTGGTGGCAGACACACTGAAAGCCATGACTTCAGCATTATACAGTATGTCCATGTAACAAAAATATTTGTACTCTTCAAGATTTTGAATTAAAAAATGTATTTTTTACAATCATTTCTATCAAGACTCTGATAAATTAGCTTTATTTTTTGTTTCTCGCAGGAGATCCAACCTTTGCTTTCTAACTTGTGGCAGCAGTTTTTGAGCAATAAGAGAAAAATGCTAACTCTCATTCAGAGTCAGAACAAAGGAAAGTAGAATCTCTTACTGAGGCATAAAACAAAACTATATCATGTGAAAACAGTAGATAGTTATCCTGAGGGTAAGAAAACATTATGACCAATAAACATATTTGAAAATTTCCCAGACTTTCTTATCTCTTTTATGATGCATGTGTTAAGATTTTTAACATTGATAATAAATATATTATATTCCTCGAAACAAAATTTTCTTAAAAATCAATTTGCTGACAAATGCTTTCCTAGAGTTTGCAGTGAATTATGATGAATAACATATAATTCTATCAATCGTAAAATATAATGTAGATTAAAAATATTACATTATAATTGTGATCTGGATAAAAAGACCTTTCATTAGCCTTGTTGCGCTAACTAAACATTTAGATAATTGTGTTAGTCAGCTCAGGCTGCTATAACAAAATACCATAGACTCAATGGCTAACCACAGATATTTATTTCTTATGTGTTGGTAGCTGGGATGTCCAAAATTGAGATCCAGCAAGTTAGGATCCTGGCGAGGCCCTCTTTCTGGCTTGCATGTGGCTGTCTTCTCACTGTGTCCGCATATGGTAGAAAACAGAGCCATCTGTCTCTATTCCTCTTCTAATAATACCAATAATCCCACCTTAAGGGCCTCAACCTCATGACCTCCTCCAACCATAATTTCTTCTCAAAGATCTCACCTGCAAGTACCACACCATGAGTTAGGACTTCAAAGTATAAATTTGGGAGGACAGAATTCAGTCCTTAAAAATAATACAAATATTTTTCACATCTACTTATTTTAGCATTTCTGCCTGCTCATGAGTGCCCTGCCTCACATTTACATGTTACTACAGTGAGCCTTGGAGCATATTCAGCAACTTTTTTTATTTCAAGGCCTGATTTTAAAAGGCAATTTTGAAAAGTTATCAGAGAAGAATTATTATCACATCAATAGAATGAGTATATGTTGTAGATGCCTCAGAACTAGAAATGGTTCTGATTTTGTTTACATAATTAAGCATTAGACACTATTTTTCAAATGAAGAAAATCAACAATTATTACACATTTTATCTTTTGCAGAAGCCAGGGACAATTTTTAAAAACAGTTCAATAACATGACAAATCCTTATCAAAAGCACAATAAGTTAAAAGGTTCTCAGGAAATGAGGATATTCTAATGAGATATAAGCATCTGTTTTCGAGGCAGAATTCACTGGTATATATTGTTTCTGTAAAAGACCAATTTTCTTTTGAGCTAATTTTCTCTTTATTATTTATAATATTACTCTGATTATTAATGTTAATACACATTTACCTGCAGTTTCTTAAAATACATAAACACATAATAAAATATCAGCTTCAAGTATACCAATTTTCAGTGTATTATAAGTAACTCATATATCTCATTGAATTTACCCTTATTTATAATTTAATATGTTTTTATATAGACAAGATAAAGTGAGCAAAACTTTGCTTAATAACTACTTTGTTTTTCTCTCTTTAGGAATTTTAATCTCCTTTAGAATTTTTCAAAATAATTCAGTTTACTTTTTAATCAATATAAAACAGTCCAAGATTGTAAAGTCAACTTAAAATGTTATAAATTACACATTTTGGTTTTATATCTCAGAGTAATACAATATTGTTAAAAACAGAGTAATACAATTACCGATAAAATGTTTGGCAGAGAGATGACATTTACCAATGCTGCCCTCTGACTTAGCTCCTCCAGAGGCAGATGCCCACAGATGGCAGCTCAAGTAGTTTAGCTGGGGAATGAAGGAAACAGGAGCAGCAACCTGATACAGGGAAGGGCAGGCAATTATTAATAACAAACTTTGCTTTATCAAGCTAGGTACCACTGTGGATCAATGCTACTTAATTCTGCATATAAATTTCTGGGAGTCAGTGTAAAATACATGCCCAGTGTTATCACGTCCAAGGAGCAAAGGAGCAGGAATATTTTTTCATCAATTCCCATCAGGCATTGAATGAAGAGAGCATTAATTCCCTGGCTCTTGCAGCCTGTTACATGAGTGGCAAGACAGGCTCTGGTGGCAAGAGAAAACCCTTAGGCAAAGAAGTGCGTGTGCTGGCAGTTGGGGGTGACATGAAATGGCAAGAGTCTGCAATGTGCTGGTAGCATATTGAAAGCAACACTTCCAAACAACACCAGTATGAAGTCCTATATCTGCTTGTATCCTCATAACCTTATATATTTGGTAGAAACAATGATAACTGTGACTCCCCATAAAACAGCATAGTAAACTTAGGAAGCTCAAAATAATTAGGCTATGAAAAAATAAACTTAAATATTACAAAAATTAATATGGCATTTTTGTATTTTATTCCAGATTTCTCAAAATTGAGGAAAATATTTATAAGTGTTTTACAACCAATATTATTTATGTAGTATTGTGCAAAGATTGAACTGGACTAGATATATTTATATGTTTTCTTCTGATTTATTTTCCATGCACTGGAATATTTCAGGTATTTTATTAGTACAATTTTATGACTACTGATTTTTAGCCTAATGACCACTATTTTCTTTTATTCTTTCATCCAGCAAATGAACATCACCATTAAATTATCAGAGCATGAACAGGCAGTTTCTGTTAAAAGGTTATTTGTCATATGGCTTCCATATTTAATGCATAAGACATTCAATTTTTTCTTCCTCTGAGAATTATGAAATTCTCTATCATAGATTCAGTAAGTCCTTATCAGTTTCTATTAAACCAACCAGAACAGGAACTCCTTTAAATTTTGGAGATTTTATAATCAGCACTCTTTTAGAGTAAGAAATACTTTTAATTTTTCATATAACTTTTTTCCCCTTGAAATACTATGTGGAGTTTTTTAGAAATTAAAAAATAATAAAACTCTGGGTTATTTGTTAATAATTTGAATTCATTAATATTTTTCCTTCTGTGATTTGAAAGATAAGGTTTTTTGTCACAGATTAGAAAACTTTTAAAGCTAAGATGAAGACTGTATTTGTCACAGGCACAATTGTCTAGCCCTTAGATCAAAGTGTGTCTCTACAGTGTGCCTAGGAAGCTGGCATACTTTTAAAACATGCAGATTATTGGGTTTCATCCCTAGAGATTCTGATTTATTAGTTCTGAAATAGAATCTTGCTTTGGCTTAAGAACAATAACTATAAAGTTTGAATACTTCATTTAGTTTAAAATAAAGCATTACTCAGGAAACATAACACTCACCATTGGATAATTTGCCTACTCAGTTCCACACAAACTCTTTAAATCACAGTGTAATAGGATCAACCAAAGAAACATCATCCATCATCCTGGAATGCAAGGATGGTTCAATATATACAAATAAATAACTGTGATACATATATTAACAGAATAAAGCATTAAAATTATATGATCATCTCAATAGATATAGAAGCAGCATTTGACATCCTTTTAAGATAAAAATTCTCAAAAAATTAGATATACATATGAAATGTACCTTAACTGAATTTTATATATATATATATATACAAACACACACACACACACATATGACAAGATCACACCTAACATCATACTCAACAGTGAAAAGCAGGAAACTTTTCTAATAAAATCAGGAACAATATGAGGATTTCTACTCTCAACACTTCTACTCAGAATTGTACTGGAAGTCTTAGCCAGAACAATTATACAAGAAAAAGATATAAATGTTATCCAAATGACAAAAGAAGATGTAAAATTGTCTGTTTGTAGATTATATGATCTTGTGTTTAGAAAACTAATAACTCCATCAAAAAACTGTTAGAACTAATAAAAAAATTTAGTAAAGTTTTAGATCCAGAATCAACATATAAAAATTAGTAGTGTTTCTGTACACTAATAAAAAGTTATCCCAAACATGAAATTAAGAAATCCCATTTACAGTAACATCAAATAATAAAACTCTTACATATAATTAACCAAGTTGAAAGATTTATACAGTGAAAACTATAAGACATTGATGAAAGAAATTGAAGAAGACACAAATAAATGGAAAGATATTTTGTGTTCATGGATTGGAAGAATTAGTATTATTAAAATGTCCATACTGCTCAAAGAAGTCTGTAAATTCAATGCAATTCAATCTATAGATTCAATGTAATTCCTACCAAAATTCCAATGGTATTTTTTCACAAAACTATAAAAACAACCCTACAATTTATATGGAACCACAAAGGCCCCAACAAGCCAAAACAATCTTGAGCAAAGAGAACAAAGCTGGAGGCATGACATATCACACTAACTCACTTCAAAATATACTACCAAGCTATAGTAGTCAAAACAACATAGTACTGGCATAAAAGCATACATACAGACCAATTGAACAGAATAGAGAGACAAGAAGCAAATTCATGCATGTATGGTCAATTAATTTTTGACAAGGTGCCAAAACATACAATGGAGAAAGGATAGTTTCTTCAATAAATGGTATTGAGAATACTGAACACAGAAGAATGAATGTTTACCCTTGTCTGGCACAAAAATCAGATTAAAGACAAACATAAGACCTTAAAATATTAAACTACTAGAGCAAAATATAGGGGAAAAGCTTCTTGACATTGGTCTGGGCAGTGAGATATCTCTCTCTCTCTCTCTCTCTCTCTCTCTCTCTCTAAGATATATTTATATATCTTATATATATCTATCTTATAAGAAATATATATATATTATATATTGTATATTATATATATATATATATTTATATATATATATATCTCACCAAAAGAACAGAAAACAAATTCTAAAATGGGCAGTAGTATTTCATCAGTTAAAAAATTAAAAGCTATTACACAACAAAGGAAAGGAAACAATCAACACCGTGAATAGAAAACATTCAGAATAAAAGAAGATATTTGCAAACCTAACGCCTGATAAAGGGTTAGTATCTAAAATATATAAGGGCCTCAAAATTGAATAACAAGAAAACACATGATTATAAAATAGGCAAAGGATCTGAATAGATATTTCTCAAAAGAAGACATATGGATAACCAAGAGATACCTGAGAAAATAACATAATTAATCATCAGAAAAATACAAATTAAGACCATGATGAGAAATTACCTCACACCTGTTAGAATGGCTGTTTTCAAAAAGACAAAAGATATGTGTTGGAAAGGATGTGAAGAAAAGGAAATCCTTGTGCACTTTTGGTGGGGAAGTAAATTGGTACAGTTGTTATGGAAAACAGTATGGAGTTTCCTCAAAATATTAAAAATAGAACTACCATATGATCCAGCATTCCCACTTCTGGGTATATGTCCAAAGGAAATTAACTCAGTATGGTGAAGAGATATTTGCATTCCCATGTTCATTGCAGCATTATTCACAATAGCCAAGATATGGAATCAACCCAAGTATCTGTTAATGAATAAACAGATAAAAACAATTCAGTGTGTGTATATATATTATATATAGGCATATATCTTCATATGGTATACTGTTCAGCCTTTAAAAAGAAGGAAATCTTGTCATTTGTAACAAGGTGGATGAACCTAAAAGATGTAAGTGAAAGAGGTAAAAAAGCCAGGGACAGAAGGACAAGTACTGCACAATCTCATTTACATATGGAATCTAAAAAAGTCAGACTCATAGAAGCGGAGAGCAAAATGGTGGTGGCCACACCCAGGATAGAGGAGAGGGGAGAAGTTGGACAGGGAGATACTGCTCAAAGGGTACAAAGTTTCAATTACATAGAATGAGTGCATTCTGTAGATCAATTTTAGAGCACACTGAGTATAGTTAATAATAATGTATACTGGAAAATTGCAGAGAGTAGTTATAAAATAGCCTCACTACAAAAATGATAACTAGGTGAAGTAATGGATATGTTAATTAGCTGGATTATGATAATTGTTCCATGATGTATACAACAATGAAGACATCATGTGATATACTATAAATTTATACAATTTTTATTTGTCAACTATACCGCAACAAAGCTGGAAAAAAATAAAATCAATATTCTCATTTGTAAAAAACTTAAAATTTGAAAAAAAATTAATATAATATCCAGATATGAGATATTTTAATATTTCATCTTCTTAAAAGCTATGCTTTGCCTTACTTGTTATATTTTCATCTGAGTTTTTTGATTTCCCTCAATAAAAACATTATAATACATAAAATTAATCAAATCAAATAACTGAATCACTCAAAGCTCTAATTACTTTGATTAGATAGTAGAAAAGCTACTTTACAATTTAAGGATCTAATCAATTTATGTTACCTGTCTACAAAACAAATAAATATGAAAGGGCAGTTTGCTAAGCTCATTTCACTAAATGTATTATCATGTGTTCATCAAATGGAAGAAAATTTTTGAAGTGAACAGAATTATATTTAAATTCCAAATTTTTTGGAAAAAAAATTTTTTACTAGGTTTTAACTCTGATAATTGTTGATATCGGAGAATCCACATTTGGATACATAACACCTAAGACACCTTAAGTAATACTTAAGACAACAAATTCTGAGAAAGAAAGTTTTTGTACGGTATTCATGCTTTTAAAAGAAAATAATACTGAAACACACTGAAAGACGTTCGTGTGGTTTATATTAGTGGATATTTGACTTGTATGACAAGATAAAATTCAATATTTTTTTATTTTATATGATATTTATTATAGAGAACAGAATACTCTCACATAGCATTATCATATAAAACACTTTTCATTTAAAAAATTCCGTCTCTACATTTCATAGGAAGAAAAATTTCAATCTGTAATGAGAGATTGAAGAATAAGAATGAAAGTTACACTTAATGAAGGAGTGGTTCACAAATCTAGCTTCACATAAAATCCACCTGAATTATTATAATATTAACACCCTATCCTCCAAGAATCTATTCCCAAGGTGAACTCTGCCCCTTCCCAATTAATTGTGAAGAATTGTAGTATAAGTTATTTCAGTTTTCCTTGAATTGGTGGCAATGGGCAATAGCTGAGCTCTAAGGTGTTAATTAGCACAATTCTAATTTCAGAGATCCAGCTGTGGCACCTAACAGCTCTCTAGAGGCTTCCAGATCCAATCATTGTAGCAGGACCAGAGATTAAAAATCCCAGCTCCAACCTCCTCACCTTTCCCAACTTCTAAATCCATTGAAAACTGGTTTGTTTTGTTTTGCAAACATTCTCTCTTTCCCCTCTAGCTATTGGGGTGGCACATGTTCTATCTCTTTCATGCTTACACTACCTATTTCAGGATACACTTTTTTAAAACTGAAGTTATGGCTGTATCCATCATTTTTGTTCTTGCATTTATGCAGTCAATGTTTACTAAGTTTTACTCCCATGTTTACAAATATCTTTGCTTACCCTCCTCCTTTTGTTTGTGTATCCATTTCTATGTCTGAATAGTGTGGTTGGTAGTAAACTCTGTTTTGTTATCTGAAAATGCTCTTATTTGGCTTCTTTCCAAAAGATAATTTGTCAGAAATAAAATTCTAAGTTAACAGTTATTTTTCTCTAATTCAATACAGATATACACTCATTCCATTCTAGCTGCACTGTTGCTATTGTCAGTCAGTCTGTCTTTACTCTGAAGGTGACCATCCTCCCACCTCATCTGTTACTTTTAAGATCTCTCTTGCTTTAGTGCCCAGCAATTGTTCTGGAATGTGTCAAGGCTGGGGTATATTTTTTACTTATACTGTTTGGAAATAAGCCTCTTCACTCTCTTGATTATCTAGATCACTCTGGAACTTCCTTGTATGCATCCAAGTATTATCCAAATTTCCACTATTTATTTCAGTGTTTACCGTCTCTGCCTCTGGATTATATTTGTGATAATGTCATCAGATTTATGTTAGAGTTCTCAAGCTATCTCTTCAATTGCATAAATTTGGTGCTTGAACAATGATATATTTTAAATTTTAAATCTAACAATTAATATTGACTTAAGTTTGAACTTATTTCTGGAAGTTTTTTATTATTCATATCTGCTTGGTCATTTTTTACAATCCTGTTTTTCCTTATATTTTACAGTTTCTCTAGCATTTCTTCAAACATAGGAATATATTTAGAATATGAATATATTTAGAATGTATATATCTAATCTAATAAATATATCCAACAGTTTCTTTATTTGAAATCCTTGTAGGTCTGTTTCTAATCTCTTTGTTTCAGCTGATTCTTATTACTGATGTCTCTCTCTTGTAATTTTTATTTTGAATTTGAGCTGATTGTTATCTTTGAAGTTCATTACTGAAAATGCACTGAGGCCAATGTTGAAGTTATATTCTTTCTATATGTGTGTTTTCTTTGAGCAGTGTCAGGGGGCATTACCTTAAATTTTCCACTTCAGGGCCTTGGGACCTTACGTATGGCATGAATTTGGCCCAAAAGTCTATATAACAGCCAGTTTGAAGGGCTGAATTCTCAAGGGAGTTGTTTGCCCCTTCACCCTCAGGTAAGTTTGATACAGGTAAGTTTAATTTATGCCTGCTGGGTGGCAGGATCGAATTCTTTTTTTATAAAGTTTCTCTCTGTTGCCTGGGGTGAGTGCCATGGGGTCAGCCTAGCTCACAGCAACTTCAAAGTCCTGGGCTCAAGCGATCTTCCTGCCTCAATCTTCCCAGTATCTGGAACTACAGGGGTGTGCCACCACACCCGGCTAATTTTTTCTATTTTTAGTAGAAACAGGGTCTTGCTCAGGCTGGTCTCTAACTCCTGACCTCAAGCAATCCTCCCACCTCAGCCTCCCAGAGTACTAGGATTATAGGCATGAGCCACGTGCCCATGCAGGATCTAATGCTTATTCATCCTATTTCCTTTACCACATTAAGAAAACCTTAAATGTTATCATCTGTCACATGTTGTATACTCAGACATTAAAGTCAAAACTCAAGGTTTTCAGAGTGTGGCAGAAATGCTTTGAATGCAAGCACATTCTGGCCTTTCTTTCTTCCCAGAAATTCTGCTTTAACTCTATTTAGAGATTTGAAGGTTCCTTATTTTCATGCTCATTCATTAACATGTTCATTTTTAAAAGAATGTATCTTATCTAGCATATTAGTTATAAACTTAGAGACTCACTCAAAGTATCTAATACACCAGAGTTTAGAAACAGAGGTTTACAACTTTCTTTTATAAAGAGGGCTCTGAAGGCATGTGGTGAGCATGGACTCCCTTTCTCGAGAATACAGGGTTCACAATGTATTAGGGCTCACAGTGCATTTTGTCCTCCCCTCCACTTTTCTCCTGTTCTACTGAGAGGATTTTGTGTTAGCCTTGCTCTCTTTCATCTCTAAGTCCTGAATTGAGATTTTTTTTGTCTTTGGGATAACAGTGATTAATAGCAAAAGCAACAAGTGAATATTCATTTCACGCCCATGAGTAGAGCCCATTGGTTTTTATTCCCTCTTCCTAAAACACATCCCCAGGAGAAATCCTGGGAGAGGAAGGCATGTGTGTGAGATACAGATCTACACCCCATCTCTATTCCTGTCTCTTTGCAGCCAGCGACTTCACATGTCTCTCCAGTGAGCAAGATGGGTGTGGCAGGGTGGGGGTAGCTTTGAATTAAAAATTAGATCGAATAAAACCATGGAGTACTACTCAGCCTCTAAAAACAGTGGTGATCTAGCACCTCTTGCATTATTCTGGGTAGAGCTGGAGCCCATTCTACTAAGTGAAGTATCCCAAGAATGGAAAAACAAGCATCGCATGTACTCACCGTCAAATTGGTATTAACTGATCAACACTTAGTGCATATATGGTAGTAACATTCATCAGTGTTCGGGTAGCTGGGAAGGGGAAGGAGAGGATGGGTATAGTCACACCTAATGGGTGCGGTGCGCACTTTCTGGAGGATGGACATGCTTGAAGCTCTGACTTGAGTCGGGCAAAGGCTATGTATGTAACCTAAACATTTGTACACCCATAATATGCTGAAATAAAATAAATAATCAACATGGACTGAGCACTTCTAATGATTGAAAGTACCAAAACACTATGGGGGTTAACTGAGCTACTGCCTTTTATCATTTTGTTTCTTGAAGTCCTCTTCAAATTCCTGTATGCAAACCGTTGGCCTGATTGGATTAGGTGCCTATCCCTGGCTCAACAGACATCAAGCATCATCAATTATCAGTGATTCTCCTACTAAGAATACATGAAGTGGGGAAGGGATGTTTCTATAGGAGACGGCTACAAATGGCAAAGGGGAAGAGATAGTAGGCTGGCAAGAGAACCACAAGACCATGACAGATCACATTGAAGAAGAATTTACCAGATCAGGGAAAACAATAGTAATGCTTGTAAAAAATGTATGCCTCAAAAGATATTATGAGCAACTAATATGCCTATACATGGAAAAGAACCCAAGATACTAGGAATTAATATTTGAACATGAAAAACAACTTGGATAAAATTGTGAGCAGACAAGGTTTTTAAAAAGCCAATCAAAGATGCAGATTTTATGATGCATTAAATTTGTTATGAGTGCATTAAGCAAAAGAAATAAATATATTTTGTGCATAAAAATGAGACAATTAATTATATCTTAGCCATAGTTGTCTGTTCCTTTTTCCTTAAAGTGATACTAAGCAATGCTAATTATTTAAATAACTATATTATATTATACATGGGCACATTAGCAAGCAGATATTTTGCTATTTTCAGGTTAGGTTCATATATTTCCTATAATAAAATATAAATTTCTTAAAGGCGAATAAGTGATTTAGCCTTCGGAAATAAAGAATTATTTCAATGCTATATATCCCTTAGTAAAGGAATAAATGGATTGATTTATTAACAGATTCCGATCAGTGTTTCAGAAAATTAGTCATTGGCACAAAATAGAAGGTAGAAATGAGAATTATGAAGCCTATTTGTATTTTTTTTATTTTACTTTTTCTTCTCTTTTTCATCCAAGGCAGAATTAAAAAGTTCTTTTCCAATGTCAGCCAATATCAGGCATTTTGCCAAACAGGCAAAGTAGTGGAGGTTATATCATAAGGGATAATGACTAAATTTATTTTAGAGCCTCTGCTTCTATAGCTTTGGAAAGAAAGTGATTCATAGCTGAGAAATCAGGATAATGCAATCAAAAGTCCCTGTGGTACCATTCTTGACCTTTAAAGCCAAAGCACATTTGCAGAATGGAAAATTGAGCAGAAGCCGCTTTCAAACTCTGGCCTAGCAATGCTTGGTGGTTCACCAGCTAGACAGAGCTTCTTATCAATATTTCAGAGTCTAATGGAACAGATGCCCTTTATAACCAAAGGTCATGTAAAAACTAGAAAAGAGTGTAGCTTGAAGAAAGTCATCTTCAGAAGTACTACTCCTAGCAACAAAAGAACATAGAAAACTGTACAAAGAAATATTTTTGTAAAACACTTCAGAAAAGGACTTTCTAATGGTAGACTTAGTAGCTTCAAAAAGCTACAATGTGTTAGTTATTATTTAATTGCCCAGATAGAAAGACATCCATGCTGATATTTGTACTGGAGTTTGTTTTTGTTAAAGCTCATAGATGATCTTATGAATATTTGTAGAACTAGAAAAAATGCACATGCAACTTATATGGATCTGGAATTAGAAAGTTAGAAACTGAAGCCAGCCGGGCGCGGTGGCTCACGCCTGTGATCCTAGCACTCTGGGAGGCCAAGGTGGGAGGATTGCTCGAGGTCAGGAGTTCGAAACCAGCCTGAGCAAGAGCGAGACCCTGTCTCTACTATAAATAGAAAGAAATTAATTGGCCAACTAATATATATAGAAAAAATTAGCCGGACCTGGTGGCACATGCCTGTAGTCCCAGCTACTCCGGAGGCTGAGACAGGAGCATCGCTTGAGCCCAGGAGTTTGAGGTTGCTGTGAGCTAGGCTGACGCCACGGCATTCACTCTAGCCTGGGCAACAAAGAGAGACTCTGTCTTAAAGAAAAAGAAAAAAGAAACTGAAGCCATTTTTTCTTTTCATTTCTGCCTCTCACTGTATACTCAATGCACTTTCCTACTTCTCACGAAACACGGTGTGCTGATGAATTGTGCCTTTTCTGTTCTCCAGTGCTTTACCGTGCTATCGTCCACTCTGGCTTTACATCGACATGACCACTCTAGTTAAACACCTAACAAAATCTAATTCGCCTGGACTCTATGGTCTCTAGTTCAAATGTTTATAGAACCAGAAAAACTCACTCATCATAGCCTATAGACAAGGTTGCTTGTATCAGATTTTCACTTCTGTTGCATGTGAGGGGTTACGTGCTACCAATAAAAGAGGTAGAAAAGAAAGATGGTTGGAACTTCGGTTGACTGCAGATTATCTACAAAGGGAATATAGGTAGGGAGGCATTTATAAACCTGTCTGGTAAAACTAGGAAAGTAGCTTTAGGGTAGAAAAGAGATTACTGGTCCATCCATCTAAACCAGTTAAATAGATTTATGTTATAATTCAATGCAGGCTGTGTTGTGGTCTCCAAAGTAAAATACTCTAGTTCTGAAAATGCATATGGATTATCTATGCTATATTGTCTTTTTTTAAAGCTTTTCCAAAAGTTTTAGAAAATAGTGAGATGTAAAATTACATAACTGACCAGGGTTAAAAGAGCACCAAATTATTCATGATAGTAGCAGAAAGAGGTATAAAGTTAGAAAAAAAATTGAGAAAAAAAGTCCAGGAAAAAGTATAGCAATTATACCTCAACAAGTGACATTATAGTAAAATTGTTACCTTGACATTGACCAACTTTTCCTTTTTGTTACAAAAACTGAACTAGATTCATATGATAGTCATTTATTGAGAAATAACTGCTGACCAGATAATAAACCTACAGCTAAAATAATATGATTCTACCCTTGGTATTAGAGAGCTCACGATCTAGAAATATATCCCTTCCAACTCTAAAATTCTGACAATTCATGTGTTTGGGGCAGTGTTGGTGTTGAGGGAGACATTAGGTGTAATATCCTATGACATGGGATACTCAGATCTGCACTCCCCTTCCACTATAAGCTTCCAGGAGGTATTCATACCAAAGAAAAGTAAAATTAGAGGCGAATTAACACTTTATATTAATGGAACCAACGTTGAAGCTTCAAAGTTGGGCTCTGGAAAAAGAGGGATTGTAGAATGTGAAATACATTTATAGGCCTACAGTGGTCTTTGCTTAACTTCTAATCCTCAAATCCAAATGGGGTCTGATTGGCTCTGGCTAGCAGCATGGCGTAACAGACTGAAGCAATGAATCACAGGTCATAAAGGTGTTCATGTGACCCTTCTTGCTGCTTGGCTGGTTGTGGCAGACAGGAGAGAGAAGCCACAGGTATCCACAAAACTTGTATTACTATTATTTTTTAAATAAGAAAGAGAAAATAAAACAGGGGAAAATAGCCCAATCACTTTCTTAGAGTGTAAAGTCTTACTGGCAAATGCTTGTAAGGAAAAAACAGCAAAACTGGTGGGATAAGAAAAGATCTGCAGTCTTGATGTTACTAGGAATCTACAGGCACAAATTTTGCCAATTCTCAAAAATCCATATTCCTTACTAGGGCTTATAAGGCTCTTCAGCACCTCATCCCCACCAACTTTCTGACTTCACCCTCAGCCCATCTGCTCCTGACTACTGGTTACATTGACGCATGGACTCATCCATACATAAGTAACAAGCTCCTGATGCCTCCCTGCCTTAGCAGACCCCCACCTCCCTCCCTTACAGTGAAGAGCTCCTACTCATCTCTTCAGCTGGAGATTGAGCTTTCCTGTCTATAGGAAGTGTTCCCTAACTCCTACAGAAAGGCCTAAAATGTTCTTTCATCCATGAGTCCCTTAGTAAATTTTACATAGCATTTTAAAAATCATAATGTCTTTTATTCTTGTGTCTTTACTGGCCCTCTGACAAACTGAACTCATTAAAAGTAAAGTAGTTGGTTTCCTTGGCTGTGCATAAGCTTTTTAATTTGAACAGATCCCATTTATTTATTTTTGTTGCTGCAGTGATTGCTTTGGAAGTCTTCTTCAAAAATTCTTTACCTAAACCGATGTCTGAAAGGGTCTTCCCTACATCATCTTCTAGAATTCTTAAGGTTTTATGTCTTAGGTTTAAGTCTGTTATGCATCTTGAGTGGATTTTTGTGAGAGGTGAGAGGTAGGGATCCAGTTTCATTTTTCTGCATGTAGCTATCCAGGTTTCCCAGCACCATTTATTGAAAAGAGATTCTTTTCCCCAATGTATATTCTTGTCTGCTTTATCAAAGATTAGATTACCATATGCAGATGGTTTCATCTCTGGAATCTCAGTCCTGTTCCAAAGATCTATGTCTCAGTTCTTGTGCCAGTCCCAAGCCACTTTAATTATTATAGCTTTTTAGTACAGCTTGAAGTCTGGAATACTGATACCTCCCAGTTTGTTCTTTTTACTTAAGATTGTTTTGGCCATACGAGGTCTTTTCTGGTTCCATACAAAGTAAAAAATTATTTTTTCTAGATCTGTAAAGAATAATTATGGTACTTTGATGGGGATTGCATTAATTCTGTAGATCACTTTAGCTAATATTGACATTTTAACAATATTGATTCCATCAATCCATGAGCAAGGTAGATTCCTCCATCTGTTTACATCTTCTACAATTTCTTTTTTTAGTGTTTCATAGTTGTCCTTGTATATGTCTCTCAATTCTTTCATTAAATATATTCCTAGATATTTAATTTTCTTTGGGGCTATAGTAAAAGGTATTGCCTTTTTTATTTGAGTTTCAGTTGACTGTTATTGCTGTATATGAATGCCTCTGATTTGTGTGTATTGATTTTGTAACCTGAGACTTTACTGAATTCATTCATAAATTCTAGGAGCCACTTGGATGAATCCAAGTGGTTTTCTAGATATAATATGATGTCATTGGCAAAGAGCGAGAATTTGATCTCATCTGCCCCCACTTGCATACCCTTAATACCTCTCTCTTGCCTGATTGCTATCGCTAGGACTTCGAGCACTATGTTGAATAGAAGTGGAGATACTAGGCATACTTGTCTAGTTCCTGCTCGAAGTGGGAATAGTTTCAAATTTTCCTCATTCAGTATGATATTGGCCATGGGTTTGTCATAAATGGACTTGATAATTTTAAGGTATGAGCCATCTATGCCTATTTTGTTAAGAGTTTTTATCATAAAGGTGTGTTGGACTTTGTCAAATGCTTTTTCTGCATCTATTCAGAGAATCATATGGTCTTTGATAGACAGCATACAGAATGGGAGAAAATATTTGCTTTCTACACATCCAATAAAGTTCTGATAACAATAATCTATCTAGAACTTAAAAGAATCAAGAAAAAAAATTAAACAACCACATCAATAAATGAGCAATGGAAATGAACAGAAACTTTTCAAAAGAAGACAGAATAATGGCCAGTAAACATATAAAAAATGCTCAACATCTCTAATCATTAGAGAAATGCAAATCAAAACCACAATGAGATATCATCTAACCCCGGTGAGATGGGCCTCTGTCAAAAAATTCCAAAACAACAAATGCTGGCGAGGATGTGGAGAAACAGGAACATTCTTACACTGCTGGTGGGAGTGAAAACTAGTGCAACCTTTGTGGAAAACATTTTCAGATACCTCAAAGAACTAAAAATAGAAATACCATTCGATTCAGCAATAGCACTATTAGGCATCTACCCAAAAGAGCAAAAGGCATTCTATATTAAAGACATCTGCACTCGAATGTTTATGGCAGCACAATTCACTATTGCAAGGATGTGGAAACAACCCAAGTGCCTGTCAATTCATGAGTGGATTATTAAAATTTGGTATATGTATACAATGGAATATTACTCAATTGTAAGAAACAACAGTGATCTAGCACCGCTTATATTTTCCTGTATTGTGCTTGAGCCCATTATCTGAAGTGAGGTGACACGAGATCAGAAGAATGGTCTCCGCATGTACTCACATCAAATTGGTACTGACTGATTAATGCTATGGTGCTCACATGGTGGTAGTGTTCTCCAGAGATTCAGGGGTTGGGGGGTATACTCAAAACTGAGGGATTCGGTGAGCATTGTGGAGGGGAAGGGCATGCCTCTAACCCTTGCTAAGGAGAGGCAAAGATATAGAATGTAACAACAACAACAACAAAAAGAATGTAAACATTAAGCAAACCAGGATTAAATTCCTTTCTTGTCACATTTATACTTACTTAGTAGTATTTTGTTATGACAGAAATGTGTTTTGACAAATTTTGGTTACAACAAGTTCCCTTGACATATTTATTTTACATAGAATAACAGATGCAAGTGTCAGTATAAATCAGCACCTAAACTAGTTTAAAAATCTATTCACATATTATTCTTTTAAATGAGAATATTTTTGTGAGATTATTTTGTGAAAAATAGTAATTATTAGTTTGGTGATAATATTTTATGTATCAGGGTTTTATATTCATAAAAAATAGTCAAGTGTCATAATAAAAATACTTTATTAATAAGAACATAGACACATATCAATACTCTATTTTTATATTGCTATTTGGAATCCAATTTTCCTGTAAAGTTATATTTAGACCCACAAAAGTGATTGAAAGTGTATTCCCTCATTTGATTGCCTGGCAATGCCATCTCTAACAGAAAAAAAAACTAAAACATTAGTTTGTTCTACCACTTCATTCTATTTTGTCTTTTTAATCTCTTGGTTAAGTAACTTATTCAGATCAATATCTGTGATTTATAAAGCTATTTCATTATCTGTAGTATTAAACAATTTGAAGATTAATCATCCTTCTATTAAAATATTACTCTATAAATAAAGGTGTGGAAAGTTATGTTTATTTTATACTTGAACGTCACCAAACATATTGCTAACTCCATACATATTATTAACTCAAGAAGCCTATGTATTTTCAGTTGGGTCATGCTTTGTATCTCCTAGACTAAAAAGATGACATTTACTTGTACTATGTGGGACCTTTAATATTAATTTGATTAATTCTCAGTATGAGTCTTTTTGTTTTTAAAACGAAAAGTGATGTATTTTTTTTTCATTTTTCTAAAGAATCAAGATAAAAATTCTAGGCTTTTGCAAAGTCTTTCTGTATGTATATTAAATATATTCTGTTTTATATGAGTATGTTTTGTGACAATGTGACTATCTGACAAATGACAAGTTTTTGAAATAAAAAATATAAGACTATTGGTTTTCATCATGTACCACTGTTTTGTTACTATGCTTTTCTATTTATTTTGATCAGCTAATGAGAATTATAGATGAAAATGTAGCATGAGAGAAAACACTGAAAGTATCCATTAAGCAACTTCACAGTAAATATTAAAATTGCTATGTCCAAAATAATTACATTTCAAATTTGTAACATTCCTGGGTTTGTATTATGTCCATTTTCTTCAGTATAAAGAGGTTTTATATCTCACATTTGCATGATGCTTGAGAGATAATAAAGGAATTTTTTATTTTTAGTCTATTAAACTCAGGGCAGTTATCTCCAAAGTGCCTCTTGTGTCATGTTTAACACTATTACAGTTATTGTGCTTAAGAAAAATAGTTGGGGAGCCAAATATGACTAAGGCACCCTTGGAAGAGAGGAGTAAGAGAAGGAAGTAGAGTGACACATCCCTAACGATGAGGATATGTTCTGAAAAATGCCTGTTAAGCTATTTCAGCTTGCGAGCTTCGTAGAGTACCTTCCCACAAACCTAGATGGCATAGCCTACTATGAACCTGGGCTACATGGTATACCCTATTGTTCCCACACTACAAATCTGTACAGCATATTACTATATTGAACACCGCAGGCAACTGTAACACAATAGTATTTGTACATCTAAACATATCTAAACAGAAAAGGTATAATAAATATATGGCATGGAAGATTGTTAAAACAGTACATCTGCATAGAGCGTTTATCAGGAAGGGAGCTTGCAGGACTGAAAGGTGCTCTGGGGAGTCACTGAGTGAGTTTGAGGACCTAGGACTGCACTGGTCACTACCCTAGACTTAAAAAGATATGGTGTAGTTATGCAACACTAAATTTATAAAAGATATTTTCTTTCTTCAATAATAAATGAAACTTGGCTTACTATAACTTTTGCATTTTATAAGTCTTTCATTTTTTTAACTTTTTGACTCTTTTATAATAACAGCTTAAAACACACGTTGTACAGTTGCACAAAACTATTTTCTTTCTTTGTATCTTTATTATATAAGTGTTTCTATATTTTTAATTTTTTTTTTTTACTTGTTAAACTTTTTTGTTAAAAGCTAATACGAAATACACACATTGGCCTAGGCCTACACAGGGTCAGGATCATCAATATCACTGTCTCCTAAAACTGTATCTTGTCCCACTGGAAGGTCTTCAGGGGCTATCACACATGTGGAGCTGTTATCTCCTATGATAAGGATGCCTTCCTCTGGAAAACCTCCTGAAGGACCTTCCTGAGGCTGTATCGTGGCTAACTTTTTTTTTTTTTTAATTTTTTATTTTTTCATATTATGGGGGTACAAATATTGTTCGGGTTACATATATTGCCCCTGTCATTCCTCCCCATGCCCACGCCCCCACCCTGCCTTACCAAAACATCAAGCATGTCCTACTCTCAAGTGGTGCTCATCGCCCTATTTTGTAAGAGCAAATTCTTCCCCTCCTTCTAACTTCTTTATATAAGTAGAAGTACATTTTAAAGTGACAATAAAAATTATAGTATACTAAATATATAAGGCAGTACTACAGTTGTTTATTATCAATATCAAGTATTATGTACTGTACCTACTTGTTTGTGCTATACTTTCAGAGGACTGGCAGTGCAGTAGGTTTGTTTGAACCAGCAGCACCACAGACATGTAATTCCTTGCACTACTGCATGATAACAGCTACAGTATCACTAGGTCATAGAGACTTTTCAGCTCCACTATAATCTTATGGCTCTGTTGTGTACCAGGTCCATCGTTGACTAAAATATGGGTATGAGGTATATGCCTGTAATGGTATTGGGAAAATATGATAGTCCCGTTTTTATAATAGCTTTAATTCTCTTTCTCCATTTTGAGAGTGTCACTTTCACATACTGGCTCCCTCGTTCCCTACTCCTCCCTTATAATCCCTGAAATAAAATTTTGAGGTTGAATTTGACCAGGATTTGGGCAGAAGGGAATCTATTAAGTTAGACAACACAGTAGAAAACACCTCCCAAACAGATATCTAAACTCAAAGATAAACTTTTGAAAGAACAGTGTCCCTAAACTGTAAGTGACTTCTGGAATCCCCTTAGCTGGGAGTGGAAAGCCACATACAGGGCTTGTTCTGACCCCATATAGATCCACGGAAGTGGACAGATCTCAAGGCAGTTAGTTGGGTCACCAACACCTAAGAGTTTAGGGACCAATGATGTGTTTAATCCACTGGGTTGAACCTCATGACTTCTTCTACAGGCATGCAAGGTTTGTGAGAAGATAAGGAACAGTCAAAAGCAAAGTCCTAGAAGTCACTGTGCAGAGAAAGAAGGGAACACTTTAGAGGATAGAGGTGAAAGTCACCCAGTCATGGACATTTGCAATCCATTTGCAATCCACAGAGCAGGGACCTGGGAACAGGTTAAAATCCCAACACTCAGACATGGGTGGATGGATATTCAAAGTTCAAGCATCACAAATAATTCTGATTTTAACCTGAGCTATTCCGCCCTCAGCCTAGGACCCCACCTACCTCCCAGACCTAGGATAGGATTGGCCTTGAGTCCGAAGCACTGCTGAAACTAGGATTAGTGACTTGACAGCCAACCTTAGAGGGATATGAGCCTAACATACCATTGTTCAACTGTCCTTTCCTCACCTTCCTCCTTATAATTAGAAGGTTGAGTAAGATCATCTCTAAGTTGTCTTTTCGGCCTGCAAGTCTCAATTTTTTTCATCTTTCTATCATTTTTTCACATAATCTTTCTAAAACTCAGCACTTCTTAAGGTCATCCCAACCACTTGGTTCTGAAAATTCAGCCTCATTGAAATAGCAGAATTAATCTAGTCATAAAAACAGACAGAGGTCAACACAGTGCCTGAGACTAAAAGAAAAAAAGTGAGGGAGGCTAGGATGAGAAAATTATGCCTGACCTCACCTTTCTATTTCCTTTGGCTTTGGTTTTTATAGGATGCTATATTTCTGGGGGAACCATCCACATTTGCTGCAGGTAAATGCGTGTGTTCTGAATTTATTGAGACAGGTAGCAGAAGGTCAAGGTATGGGCCAAGGGTAACTAAAGCAAGTAAAGAGAGCATTTGGCAGTGATGTAAACGAATGCAAACTTCGCAGATTACACGTGTTGGGGGTGAGGGATGGGTAGCCATTTACGAAATATATAACAGTCCTGATTTTAAACAAACAGTAATAAAAGAAAGCACTAGATTATTATGTTCATTTCCCCTGTTCCCAAAGTCATCCTGGATTGCAATAAATAATTCCAAAGAAAGTAGGTCCTTAAAGTTATGATGTATTACATGTTACATTTTTTGTTTCAGTTATATGTTTGACTAGTCTTAAAGGGGGAAAACACACAATTTATGCATAATGAAATTCAGTCTCTGGATTGAAATTTTAGGAAATAGGTAGGTAGTTGATCCATCCAGCTAATATTGCTCCGTTGATCCTATCTTCTATTTGAAAAACCACTCTAATTGGTTTAACTGAACACATTTGTTCTTATAAAAATTTTTTGGAAGTGGAAATAGAAACCTCTATTTCTAGGAGGCTAATATAAAGCCTCCTTTATAACAAGTACACTCTCTTAGCACAGATAAAATAGCTCAGAAGTGCTTCTCTTCTTAATAAATATTAAAAGCAGTAAATGAGAATGCCTCTTCTCAGTTAATTTAATCCTGTGTATACTTTGTAACTGTTTCTACTAGATGCTAGGCTGTTCACAGCACAAAAGGGGTGGCTTTTATTTAAAAGCAAATAGGCTTTTGAATATTAGTTCATAATTTAAGTAAGATGCTCTTACACATGTATACAGTGTTTAACCTGATTATTAACCAGCTAAATGAATACAATTTGTATATGTATATAAATTGAAAAGCTACTATCAAAAAAGAAGCAAAATAGCCTTCTTAAAGTTTTTATTTTGAAGTAGTTTTAAATTCACATGCTGTTGTAAGTAATAATGCAGAGAAATTTCATGTACCCTTTACAAGTTTTCTCCAATGGTAACAACTTGTAGCACTATAATATCCCAACCACTATACTAACATTGATCCAATCCATAGATCTTACTTAAATGTTAATTGTACGTGTGTATATGTGTGCATGTGTGTGTATGTGTGTTTGTATGTATGTGTGTGTATGTTCAGTTCCATTCATTTGTATCACATGGGTAGGCTTCCATATCCACCACCACAGTCAAAATAAAGAACAGTTCCATCCTCACAAGTATCCCTCATGTTGCCCTTTTATAACTGCAGAATCCTTTTCTATCTCTGAAAAGGCATAATGTCAAAATGAAGAAAAAAATCATTTTAAGGAAAACAAGAAAGGTAAGAATGTATCAAAAGAATTAGCAAGACACAAAGGAAGACAATAGGGAATAAATGCAGATCACAGCAGTCTTCGCCTGGTTTTCCTCCAGAAGGCAGAGCCTAAGGCAAGGGCTTTGATATGAGTAATTTAGTTTTTGAGAATTGATACCAACTAATACAAGCAGGAAACTGGGAAGACTAAGACACAGAAGGTGGAAAAAGTGGTAGCATGGTGAATCTTCCAAGCTGGTCACTTCTGGGGGGAGTGAGGGCTTGATCCTGCAGGGACGCCGTGAGGAGCCATGTGGGACGCCTCACAGAATTCACTAAAGAGACAGAAAGGGGAGCATTTCTCCACCGCGCCTGCCACAGTCTCAATTGGGTGGGCCAAGGGCTGGCTCACAGGGCATTAACTCCCTCACACCCCCTGATACACAGGAGGCACCAAGCTGGTCCCTACAGACAGCCAGTCTGCAGCATCAGAGAAGGCACAGGATGGGACCGAGAGCCACTGACACGTGGCATGTCTGAGACAAGGAGCTGTTGGGTTGCCTCTGTGATGTTGGTCGATGCAACAAAGGAGGAGTAGACAGCAGACTGGATAGAAATGCAGTGGCATGCAAGAGGCGTGTGTTTCGTAGGTGAGACAGGAAAACCTACCCTGTGTTTCCTAGGTGAGACAGGAAAACCACTGCTTAATTAGAAGCCAACTCCTTTCAGATAAGGCACCTGACCAAACTTCTATCACTTAAATCAAGTAACTCAGGAACTCCCAGTAAATTCTTCACACTGTCATGCTTCAGGAATTGCCCAAGTAGACTTTACTGTATGTATTACCCAGGTGCTGCAGAGAGACAGAACCAATAGGATGGAGATATTTCATATATGATTTATTTTAAGAAATTGGCTAGTGCAATTATGGGGACTGGCGAGTCCACAATATGAAGAGCCAGCACCCTCACTCCAAAACCATCAGGGGCAGGAGAATTCCCTCTCACCTGGGGGAGGGTCAGCCTTTTGCTCTTTCCAGACCTTTGACTGATTAGATGAAGCCCTCCCGCCATATGGAGAGCATCTGTTTTACTCAGTCTATGAATTTAAATGTTAATCTCAAACAAAAATGCCCTCATGGAAAGACCCAGAATATTTTTGGCCAGAAATTAGGGCACCTCATGGCTCAGTCCAGTAGACACTTAAAATTAATCATCACAATGAAGATTTTCCTCTCTAGAAATAGATAAAGTTTTTTAAATAGTTGGAAGTGAATAGGCATAAAGATCTCTTTTGTCAAATGTGATAGTTTCTAAAATTCTGTTTTATATTACCAATGTATGTCAGAGGAAGAAGAAAATGGAATTAATTTTGAAATCTTCATTGATGTGAAAAAAAGATAATCAGTCTCCTCTGTCTCTCAAAATTTTAAATTACTTTGTTTTGATGGTTTTGCCTAATAACCTAAATAACCTTAATGAGACCTAAAATATGCCACTATTATCAAACCAAATAAAAGTAAATTTAAAATTATCAAGAAAATGAAATTAATTTACCAATTAATTAATTAACCAAATAAAATTAATTAATTAACCAAATAAAAGTAAATTTAAAATTATCAACAGGTTGTTTAGACATGCATTTTAAGGCTTCCTAGAAAATTACCACACACCAGAAGCTAATATTATGCTGAATTAATTTATTTGGTGATTGTTGAGGGCAGTAGGTTGTTTATGGAAAGATAAAGTAGAGGAAACTGAGGATTTAGCTTGATATTGGTTGATACAAAATTACATTCAGTTAGTTTCTGGTCCTTGGAGGCATATAGGAAGGCATCAGACTATTCATGAGCATACTGTAAAAAATTTCAAAGTCTGCAGCATGAAAATACTGTCAGATTGGAATTTCCCTGTAGTGGTTTCCCGGGAGTGATAGTAAGTTCTTCCTTCTTTCCAACCAGTATGTGTAGCTGATAAGTACAGTTACCATATAGACCAAATGTGTAGGGCATTGAGCCCATGTTCAAAAGGTTTGTTACTTCTGTTCCATACTGCGATATGTAGGTTTCCTGATGAGGTTATCAATTTGGTGCTCTTTCAAAACTATATTTCTAAATATTGAGATACTGTTCAACAGCAGCCTAGAATGGCAAGTGAGAAACTCATTGGGAAAGAAAAAATAAAGGACAATCTCTTTGTATCTGCTCATCTCTCTGTGGTAGATTGAACAGTGGCTCCTCAAAGGTGTCCATGTCCGAATCCCTAGAACTTGTGACTAAGTTGTCTTACATGCAAAAAAAGACTTTAAAGACATACCTAAGTTAAGGATTTTAAGATGGGGACACTATTCTGAATTATATAGGTCAGCTCAATGCAGTCACAGGGTCCTTACAAGAGGGAGACAAGAGGGTCTAGGTCAGGGATGGCAAAGTCACAATGGAGGCAGAGGATGCTGGCCTCCCTAAACTGTAAAATGGAAGGGAAAAAATTGTGCTCCAGACAACATTCAGAGCCTCAGAAAGAATGCAGTCCTGCCAAGCCATTTGGGACTTCTGACATCCAGAACAGTAAGATAATAAATTTGTGTTAAGCCACCAAGTTGTAAATTTGTTACAGGAGCAGAAACAGCAGCAAATTAAAACATTCCGCCCTCATACTCAAAGTGGCCACAAATTTGAAAACTTATTTCAAAAGTTTTTGAAAGTATAGCAAACTTTCCAAAGTTTAGCAAAACCAAATACTTGTAGTTACCAGGATCCACCTCTATAAAAGGCAGGATAGCATCCCTCATCATCACCTGAGAACTCTGAACTCCTCGGATTATATCAAAGTAGATCACTTACAGATGTACAGCACCCCCCCCCATGAAAGGGGTGATGTTAAACACATTTTTTTGTTTCTCTTAACATTTCCAGTGATATTTTAGAGTTATCGTCATGAGGTCATGCCCCCAAAACTAAATAAATGCTAGATTGATCTACCCTGAATCTTTTAGGGTTGGGAGGTCGGAGGATAGCCTACACATACTGCCAGGACGTTCTGATTATTTTCTTTCTTTTTTTTCCAACTTGTGACATATGTTCCAAAGCAGAGGCCGATTTGTTCAAAAACCAGCGATAGATGACTACTCTTGTTTATCATTACCTTGTCTTTTCCTAAGTAGAATAGGCACAGCAGAAGTCACTAGATAGGATCAACTCAAATACCATATTCTCAATTCTCAATGAGCTCACATTCTCATATACCAATTCTCAATAAGGCTCGCACCAATCATCCTATTTATAAATTGCAAGTCAGCCGCCCCTTGCCTTGTCATACTTTCTTTATTTCCCTCAGCACATATTACCTTCTGATGCTCTCTATACATTTTCTTATTTAGTGCACTTATTGTGCATGTTCCTTCTTTACATGCTAGAATGTACTACACTTCATCAAGGTGTGTATCTCTGATCCTTGATGGGCCTAAAAACTTATCAGAGTTGAATAAATTAACATAGAAATTGCAGAGGCTGGCTCAGGGCAAGCAGCATGTATAGTGACTTCTCTGATTCACCTCTGGATGTGATACCTAGAGGTAACTCTGGATTGTTAACTCCTTTGGGCAAGAGTAAATCAGGGTGTGGGTGTGTCCCTGTTACTGGATTATTTTAGGTAGCCTTCTCAGAAACTATTTACTTGACAAAGAAGATCCTTGCTGCCTGGCAGACAAGAATTAGAATGTATATGTAGACCATGACAGATGCTTGACAATTAAACCCTCCCTGTGTGTGAAGCCTCTGCCCTGCTCAAAGTGCAGCCTGAGATTTACCTGTGCAGAATGTACCTGCCTTGGTACCATGTGAGCTAAGGACCAAGGCCATCGCATGATTAGTCAAAGAAGAGAACTTAACTCATGTATGGAGTGAAAGGAATCCTCTAGGCAATAGAAGAAGTCTATGCTGGATGGTGCCTGGCCAGCCCAATTTCTAAGAAAGGTTACATATCAAATAAGCAGAGAAAATATACAGACACTGAAGTAGAGAAGCAGCAAAAGTACATCCATAGGCAAGGAGGTAAGTAGGATCCCGAGGCAGAGAGAAGTTAAGAGTCACTGATGATGGACAAGAGTTGTAGCATATAGCAGAAGTTGGAGGGTAGAGTACCCATGAAGTTGTAGCACTAGGGCAGGGAGTGGGAAAGCTTGCATCTGAAGCTGCCATCGTGTTACCAGAGTCTCTGTGAGACTATTGTCAGCTACCATGTGCTGGGTGATGGGCTTTGTTCCTTCAGGTTCTCGGTGAGGCTGCTGAGATGGTCTCCTGCACCTATTTATGTTTATTATAACAAGTTTTCAGCTTAGAACACAAATACAAGGAGCATTCTTAATTATATTTTACAATAACTGAAAATTATTTCCATTTTTAACTCCCATTTAGTTGATCATAGAAATTTAATTAAGCCAATCACTAATCCTCGCCCCTATTCTTTCTCTGGAGTTGGGTCAAGTTCCAGGAAACTTATATGGAGCAAGGAATTGGGCAGGGCTGTGTTCAAGAATAGTAACAGTGAAGCGACAGGAGGGGAGTCCATCTTCATGGATGTCCACTGATACATACACTACATATGTGTACATATATATGTGTGCATATATGTATAGAACCTTGGATCATGGATCCACAAAAGGATATCCTCTTGAATCATTAGATCTCTTCCTGTCTCAGCTACTTCTTAGCCCTCTTCACTCCTCAAGTCTTGGGTATCTGAGGTTGCAACTGCTTAGATACACCATAAACCATTCCTTCATTGGAGTCTCTGCATTGCTGAGCCTCTCCTTTGGAGAGGTGGCTTATTTTCCTTCTGCTTTGGATTCTCCAAACCTGTCAAGGCATTTGACTATCCCAGCACCATCACACTTGGGCTTGACACCCTCATTGGGGTTGGGGAGTCTGTGTGCAAAGCTCAGGGCCTCCTTTCTGAACATCACAGTGTCTCCTTCCTGGATATTCACAGGTGTGAATATTGAAAAGATATCTTTTTAATATTCAAAACTGTCCACCCATATCCTTAGTCCTGCCAACCAGGATCATTTTCCAGACTCAAGAGCACAAAATCTTTATAAAGTGCTCTCTAAAATATGTTACCCAAGCCCAGAAAGTTGTTTCTAATTCCCTTCTCCTTCACTACCAGGATTATTAAAACAAAAGCCAATGATAATCAGTTCTATATTCTGCAATGTCATCCTTTCTTTGAGCTGATGAAGGTAGGAAACCCCAACTTTTGAATGGGACAAAAGCCTCGGTTACAAGGCAATATTGAAGGAGGAAACTTGATTAGTATTTCAAGACAATATGCTGAAATTTCACATTAATTATGGAAAACTAGTAACCTGGATAGTCTGAATTTCTTACAATAAGAAAGATCCCAATCAACCTCATATGAAATGAATTTCCTCTGTGAATCTCAGTGGAAATTTCAGGGTACAAAATACAGTGTTCTATGTACACTTTTTATACATATGCAATTTTTTACATAAGACTTCTAAAATCTAATCATTACTTATACATGCATACTTAAATCTGAAGAAGTGAAATAATGTTTATTTGCCACCAAAACAAAGAAAATATATTATTTGAATAACAAAGTATATTAATAATTATTGGATATTATTTTATATCTACATATGGTTACAATAATTTTCTCTGGAGATAGAAATCTCATATCTCAGAGTTTGAGAAATAATTATAATAACTGAAATCAAATGTTAGCATTGTGGGTTGGTGTTTACAAAGAACTCCTTAATATACTGCTGCATTCCATTTTTGTGGGAGAAATTGAGTAGGAACTTTAACAGAACCAAATTTAAAGTGATAAATCATTTTATTTTTTCCTAAAATGAAAGCTGTGCCTGAGAATAGGATCAGTTGTCCTAGTGCTCACTGCAGTAGTAACTTTATAGCAACTAAACTGTTACAATAATTTCCGAAGCTAAAGAGATTTCCCCTTCACCTTGCAAGACTGATTTGATATACTAGCATCAAATCCTAGCTCAATTCTCCTGCAGAGGAGGCTATATTTCAATCTGTGAACTGTTTTAGCGTTCTTTGGTTGACTACACTCATGATCTGGAGGACTGTTTAATGCATATAAAGCATTCATTTTTGAGTAGTTTCCTCTGTGATTGGTTTTTCAAGTAATTACTTCTATTAAAGTCAAATGTTTCATCTCTTTTCTTTCCATATCTTTTTGTAATGTGGCTGCATTACTTACTTTGTATTCAGGAAGACATTCTGTTTTCCCAAGGGCTTCTGTGTTTCCTCCTGCTTACATCGCAACCATATTCAGAACTTAAACAATTCATCAAGACTCTGACACTTTGCCAGTCTAAGTCAGGAAAAGCAGCCATGTTTTAATCAACAAAGCTTCCAGGGAAAGGAAGAAAGGAAGATCTCACCTCTCTTGGGAATTATTGTATATCTTCCCTTTTTAGATACAACTTCTTTCAGTCAATCCGTAAGTACAGCTAACACAAGAAATATATCAGTGTAATAACTACAATAATAATATTTCAAAAATGAAGTTACAATTTGTACACTTAGTATTTTCGATGCTAACATCAATGAAAGGAATTAATTTTGTATTCATGAGCATGAGTATGGCTATTAAAAACATATAATTTGGGATATTTGGGGCATGATTATTTCTCTAAAATTAAAAAATTATCTACTTCATTAAATCTAGTGAATCAGTATAATGGACATTTCCACATATACTATAATTATAATAGAAATGAGAAAGAAAGAGAGTAGTATTTGACTTTCTTCTACATGTACATTTCCTTCCTTACCCTAACGTTTGTTATTGCTTAGTATTATTTTCTTTTTACTGGTGTTGAGCATAATGCTAGATTTGTTTCATTAAAGTTCCTTATGGTTTCTCTCATTCATTCTCTCTGCATGTGCATGCACACACGTGTGTATGTGTGTATGTTTGTGTCAGAAAGAGAGAGAGGGATTGGGGGAAGAGACAGAGAGAGAGATTTGACTTAGATATAGAATGCTTAAAGAGTGAGGCAAAAACAATGAAGAAATCCTCTCATGGCCCATGATTTGAAAACATATCTAAAAATGACAGAACTACAGAGTTTTATGGTTCACAAATATGAACACTTTTATTTGTTGGCTGAAGATTCCATATTATTCATTACAATACTTCAATAACCTACTGTACTTCAATAACCTACTATGTACAACACATGCATCAGTATTGGTCCTATCAGATTCTCAAACACTTATAATTTGGTGAGGGCAGCATATCCACAAAATGACTGTGTTCCCAAGAACAATTTGACATTTGCCATGAGATTGAAAGATGTACCCCACAGTGTGAATGTGGGGGAATGTAGCAATGCTGATATCATTGAGAATAAACTGGGGCATGGAATGTGTTTGGTGAATTGAAGAGAACATTAATTTGATATTGGGCTTGTTCAATTTATTTGCATTCGCCAAATGGCCAAACAAGAGCATTAGACAATTACATGCATTGGAACAGAAATCAGATAAAAGCCTTAACTGGGAACCCACTTATTGAGAAGTCTTAGAAATAATTAAAGTTGATTAGCTCACAGGGGTACTGCTTTCCATGGAATTTATCTGATTGCATCTAGAGCTGAGGGCAGTAATTCATTTTAGTATACCAATGCATTTCTGTGATTCTATGACACACTTTTTTTTCCATTTTGACATCTTTGAAATTGTTTCATAAGATTAGTGTACACACGTGCATGTATATACATGCAGTATATCTTATTGACATCACTATAAATAAGGAAAATAGAGTTATGTTTTTATATTTCAACATGATATAATTTTAAACTCTCACTGGAAGAAGCATAGTTCCTCAAACCAAGTAGTTGAGGACAAGTTTTTAACTTGACAAAGGCCTTCCCACTGTCCAGACATTATGGCATATGGAATCCAAATACTGCAATCAAGGGGTGGAAATGTTACCTACAGAGACAACAGATTGAGGCTTGCTATGGTCTCAATGTGTCCCTCAAAATTCATGTGTTGCAATGCAATGGCCAATGTGATAGCATTCAGAGGTAGGACTTTAGGAGGTAACTAAACCATGAGCACATAGCCCAAAGGGATGGGATGAGGGCCCTTATAGAAGGGCATGAGGGAGTGGGTGTGTTCTCTTCTGCTCTCCTGCCATGTGAGGACGTGAGGACACAGCATCTGTCCTCTTTTACCCTTTCCTTCCCTTCCACCATGTGAGAACACCTAGAAGCCACCATCTATGTGGAAGAGGATTTCTTCAGACAATGAAAGCACTGGTGCCTTGATCTTGGACTTCTTAGCCTCCAGAACTGTGAGAAATAAATCTAAAAATTAAATTCTATTATTTATAAACTACCCAGTCCCTTGCATTTTGTTAGAACAGCAAAAATGGACTAAGACAAATCCCATATCCTTTTCCTTTAGAGACTCAAAGCCATTGTGATATCTCCTAGTTGAAATAGTTCCAAGCAATATCAATAGGTGGGGTATTCATTGCTAGTGGTTTTGAAGGAGTGGAGAGGCTGGAGGATGAAGGAAACAATTTGTATAGCGCCAAGTTTTTAGCCTTGGTAACCAAGAAAATGATGTTATTAAGTGATGCAGAGAATACCAGATGAGCCGGGTGAGAAACTGGGAGAGGAGGGTGATTCAGCCTGAAAATTTTGTATTCAAATGGAAAATTAAAGTTATTTTTTCTGGTAAACTGTTGTGGGCTTGGGTTCGAGATGGCTGACTAGAAAAATCCTATATTCACCTCTTCCAGAAAGAAGTAAAATTCCAAATACATAATAGCTCCCTGAATAGAATATGTAAGACAGAAGACTGGAGTTCAGCAGAGATGTGATTAGAAACACTCCAGGCATAAAAGGAGAGGGAAGTGAGGCAGCCAGCTCAGCCAGCATTGGCTGTGAGCCTGGAGAGGGTTCCCAGTGTGGGGGAAAAGGTCAGTGAGAGACCCCAGCAGTCCACATTCCCACCAAGGACTCCTGCAATCCTAGCCATGAGAGAGCTACCCCCATGGGCCCTGCTACTAGCATAAGCAGCTCCCTAGAAATCTCACAAAGGCATTGATCCAGAGAGGGAGTTCAGGTTGTGTCCCACACACCCCCAGAGACTAAGCAGCTGCCACATGATTCCATTTTGAGAGCTCAGCCTCCACCAGACTGAATCCTGCTTTGGGCCCCCCTGCATTTCCTCATCTCACGAGCCCCACAGACATCCCCTCAAATCCACCTGGAGGTGATGCAACACTGGCTAGAACTGAAAGTGTGGAAGGAACCCAGCACTGTGACCCACAAAGAATCCTGCACCCCAGGAGAAAGGGTGGCAGAGAGCACCAGGAAGTCTGCCTGCAGGACAAAGGGAACAGAAGGGGGCTCCTTGAAGCCTGAGAGCTGCCTGCCTGAGGCTACTGATAGAAACCCTGTCCCACCAGCAGCATGACTCTTCTTGCACACTACTGCAGCTGCTGTTGCCCCTCAGGGCTAAAGCATGCACTCCCCAGAGTTTGAGTGCTGCCTGCCTGGGCTGCTGATAGCCAAGCCACCAACCCCAACAGCAGCACAGCTGCTGGGCTTTAACGTGCTCTGAAGATGGGCTCCCTGTGCACACCACCATGGTCACTACTGCTGCTGGGGGCCAGAGAGCACACTCCTCAGAGCCTGAAATCCACCTGTCTGCTGAGAGCTGCTCCCCCTGACAGCAAACCTGCTGCCTGAGCAGTAGGGCCACTGTGCAATTACATGCACCCTGGGGACAGGCTTTCCACCCTCACCTCCACAGATTGTCCCACCCTGCCTATTACAGTCTGTACCAGTGGTGCCCACGACCCAGGTCAGGCTTAAGGCCAGGCCCCCCTGCCTTGTCACCACATCTCTTAGTGCCAGAACACACCACTGGGAGGGGGGAGCATTCCACCCAGTCCACTATCACTACCACCTGTGCACTCCTCTCAGGAAGGTGAAGGCAGGGCCCATCAATCTGCTGACAACAGCACGACTGGCACCTACCTGCATATATCACCTAAGTGACTGGTGGAGGCTCCCACCCCATCACAACCACAGTTTACATTAGCAAATAATCAAAGAAACATTGAATTTAAACTGATTATTAGACCAAATGGATCTAACAGACATTCACAGTTATTTCCTCTAACAGTTACAGAATACACATTCTTCTCATCATCACATAAAACATTTTGTGGAATAGACCATATGATAGGACACAAAACAAGTCTCAAAAAATGTTTAAAAATAAAATTAAGTGTATTCTCAGATCACAGTGGAATAAGACTAGAAATGAATAACAAGAGGAATTTTCAAAACTGTAAAAATACATGGAAATTAAACAACATACTCTTGAATGACCAATAGAAGAAAGAAATTAATGAGGAAACCAAAATATTTCTCGAAAGAAATGAAAATGGGAACACAACATACCAAAACCCATGGGATACAGAAAAAGCAGTGCTAAGAGCTTTTACTAACAATAAACCCCTATGTTTCAAAAGTAGAAATATTTTAAATAGACAATCTAATGCTACACCTCAAGGAACTAGAAAAGCAAGAACAAATCAAACCCAAAAATAGTAGAAGGAAAGAAATAATAAAGATCAGAGCAGAACTCAGCGAAAAGGAAATTAAAATATGTAAAGGATCACTGTCACAAAAAGTTGTTTTTTTACAAAAGAAAAAAAATTGATAAACTGCTGGCTAGACTAATCAAGTAAAAAAGGAAGAAGATCCAAATAAAAAACTCAGAAATGAAAAAGACATTACAACTCATACCACAGAAATACAAAAGACCATCAGAGAATATTATGACAGCTATACACTAACAAACTAAAAGGCATAGAGGAAATGGATAAATTTCTATTGTGTCCAAGAATATATAACCTGAACAAATCACTAACAAGTAATGAGATTGAATCAGTAATAAAAATTTTCCCAACAAAGAAAATATCAGGACTGGATAGTTTCACTACCAAATTCAACCTAACTTTCAAAGAAGAATACCACCAATTATCCTCAAACTATTTCAAAAATTGAAGGGGATGAAATTCTCACTACCTCATTCTACAAGGCCAACAATAGCCTGATATCAAAACGAGACAAGTAAAGAACAGAAGAAAGAAAGGGAAGGAAGGAAGGAAGGAAGGAAGGAAGGAAGGAAGGAAGGAAGGAAGGAAGGAAGGAAGGAAGGAAGGAAGGAAGGAAGGAAGGAAGGAAGGAAGGAAGGAAGGAAGGAAGGAAGGGAGGGAGGGAAATTGATATATCCAAGGGATACTTGCACTTCTATGTTTATTGCAGCACAATTAAATATAGTCAAGATATGGAATCAACCTACATACCCATGAATGGATGAATTAATAAAGAAAATATGTCCTATATACACAATGTAATACTATTTGACCATAAAAAGAAATAAATCATATAATTTGTAGCAACATGGATGGAATTGGAGGTCGTTCTGTTAAGAGAAATAAGCCAGGCACAAAAAGACAAATATTGCATGCTCTCACTCATATGTGAGAGCTAAAAAAGTTGATCTCATGTAGGTAGAGAGTAGATTGATAGATAACAAAGGCCAGGAAGGGTGTGGTGGGGTGTATGAGAGGTTGGTTAATGGCTACACACATACAGTTAGAGGGAATAAGTTCTAATGTTCAACTGCAGAGTAGGGTGACTATAGTTAACAACAATATGTTTTGTATTTCAAAATAGCTAGAAGAAAGAACTTGAAATGTTCCCAGCACATGAAAATGATAAATACTTGAGGTGATGGACATCTCAATTACGCTGACTTCATCATTTCATAGTCTATGCATTAACTACATAGCACATGTACTCCATTAGTATGTGCAAATCTTATATATCAATACAAAAATAAATTTAAAAAGCTGTTGTTTTAGATCTAGAATCTAATAGCTAACTGTTGATACTCTATATAGTTAAGTCTGCAGTAACAGTTTACAAATGCTTTCTGAAGAAATTTTAGAAACATTTGTGTGTATATCCTTTAGTTACAGAGCTATTAATATATTTTTATCAGTGCAATAATATCTTAAAGTATAGATCTGTGCTGCCCAATATTTTTAAATTTTTTATTATTTGCATTCTGGATGTGTGCCTCCAATATGATAACGTTGCCCTTCAATTAGAAAATGTGGTCCATTTGTAATTAACAAACTTCTTTAATTGTTTATGCATTCATCTCCTTTTCTCTTAGCCTTGCCTATTTCTCTTCCTTTTTTATTTTTATTTTATTTTACTCCTCTTGAGTTGACTATTTTTTTATTATTCCATTTTACTCACCTATTCACTTGGTATATTTATGAGATATATAGGATTACAAAATTATTTTCCTTGTTTTTAAATGATTACCCAGAAATCATACCACGTGTCCACGAGTTATTAAATACCAGTACTTTTACTGCTTCTCACATCAGGCAATGAACTTTAACCACCTTCATTTCGCTTCTCCTTCTCCTGACTTACAGCCTTTCTCTGCCATGCGTTTTTTTTTTTTTTTTTTGAGACAGAGTCTCACTTTGTTGCACGGGCTAGAGTGAGTGCCGTGACGTCAGCCTAGCTCACAGCAACCTCAAACTCCTGGGGTCAAGCAATCCTTCTGCCTCAGCCTCCCGAGTAGCTGGGACTACAGGCATGCGCCACCATGCCCGGCTGATTTTATATATATATATATTAGTTGGCCAATTAATTTCTTTCTATTTATAGTAGATACGGGGTCTTGCTCTTGCTCAGGCTGGTTTCGAACTCCTGACCTCGAGCAATCCGCCCGCCTCGGCCTCCCAGAGAGCTAGGATTACAGGCGTGAGCCACCACGCCCGGCCTGCCATGCGTTTTAATTTTCATCTTTGTTTTAACCTCCCCGAGTCATGGGAGTTTTAACAGACACCAGAGTTTTAACAGACAGTATTCATTTACATTTATTGATACATTTGCCATTTCCAATGCTCTTTGTTCGAATTTGCATCTTCAAGTTTTCATCCAGTGTCATGGTCCTTCTGCCTAGAAAATAGAATTTTAATGTAGTTTTGTTAGTGACAAATCCTCTTCGATGTTATTTCTCTGAAAATGTCTTTTTTATTTTCACTTTTTAAACAATGTTCTAATGGGTTTAGAATTCTAAGTTGGCAGATGTCTGCTTTCCACCCTTTGAAGCTGTCATCCTGATGTCTCCTGGCTTACCGAGCTCTTTCAGGGCAGTCCAGTGTAGCCTTCCTGTCGTTCCTCCGAAGGCACTCTGCCTTTATTCTCTGGCTTCTTTTAAAATTTCTTAAAGCCAATATGCTTTACAAATCTCAAGTACATACTTTCTAGTTAATCATTAATTTGGGGAACAATAAAAAAAAAAAGGCTTTTAGCTAACTCTGGCAAGTCTCTGTCCTGTTTTCAATAAATTCAAGACAGCAGACATACATGCTAAGCTAACAAACTGAAAAGACATCCGTGACCCACCAGGCTGATTTGCAACAGCTCTTTAGTTCTCTGTCCCTCTCTAGTCACCAAACCACAAATAGTGTCTCGTTTTCTCTTCTTTATCTTATTTATAAGGGCAGTATAAGCAGAATGTTTTATTATTTATGTAAAAAATGATGATCGTCATTCAAGACTTCTCTCAAATGAAAGGTATTGAAGGTTTCCTCAAATAAAATCAGTCAATAAATTAAAATGTATGCATTTTTTTCATAATGTTCATTAGAAATGCCAGTTTTGATAATTGAATTATGTTTAATTAAATATGTCATTCATATATGTCTTCTAGCTAATTATAAGTGAAGTCTCTGAATATTAAACAATTAACATGTGAAACATCCAAGTGACTAATGGCAGCTTGTCACCAAATGCTTTACAAAAGGGAAATGTGCTCCTGAATACTTTGATAAACTGGCTGTCCTCTATCTCCTTAGCATTTTGTGTTGTGTATGGGTGTGTGCACCTGTGTATGGCTGCGTGTTATTTTCTTCTAAACTTTTAAAAGTTTGTCTGAGATCTCCCCTACAAGCCTTGCTTTCCTGCTACGAAGGGCCAGTAAATGCCTGCTTTAGCTGTGAGTGAGCAAATATAGTCAGTTCAACATTTGATTTAAACAGAAAGAAAATATTTATTAAAGATAATTTATTAACAAATTTATATATGTTGATCAAATATAAAGAAAATAATTAGATGCACAAAAGCACAGGATCACAGAGTTGACTAATACAAGTTTGAAAAAGCCACCATTTACTGCATGCATGTGCATTCAATGCTAGACTTTCCAGTATAGTGAATAAGAGGTCCAATAACCAAATATTAAACTAATGTACAATAACATCATCACATATTTAATACACAAATCTGCACGTTTTTATCCTAAATTCATAGTTCATGGTATTTGATAGTTTCTTCTCTTGTTGTCGTCTGGTATCTGTTTCATGAAATGTGCAGAATTTCCCAAAGAGTGATTATTTTCTAGCCATTGATTTCACTATAGTAATGAGAATTGTCATATTTGGCACATCAATCTCCAGCTGAGAACTGTCCACACTCTGATTTTCTTATGGTCTACCTTTTTAAAATAACTGTCTCTCTTTCCATCTCTGTCACTTTAGGGCTATATTTTGATGGCTTACAGGTCAAATTTGACAGTTTACTTTAAAACTAACCAGGCTTCCATATTAACCTTCCTTGGGAAAGTCTTGTGATTCTTGATGACATTCTATCACTATCATGAGTTCCTCAAATTGTTGACATACTGATTAATGCATAACCTACTGACACTGAAAAGTACTCTGATTTATTTCTGAATCATAGGTTTCACTGATTGCCTTGCATGTAGACACTTTAGCCTGTATGTTGTAATCTGTATTCAACAACTGTAACCTCTATATTATACCCTCCAATGATAAAAGACAACTTTGACATGAAGAGTCTTTCTCCCTTCCCCTAAACTCTCCTAGAAAAGCCTTCCAACTTCTAACAAATCCCAGAACTTTGTTGATGTCTCTTCCTGGGTCAGTCCTCACATTTAGCTTTCAATAAACCTTTATCAAATTATTTCTCCCACAAACACCTTAATTTCAGTTGACAATTCTAAAATAATATAACTTGAATGATTTTTTTTCAAGCTTTTTGTCCTAGTTCACCACATATACTATAACTTTTTCATATATAAGCATTTTACTTTTTCCGTTAAAACAAAGTTCTACCAAAATTTAATGCTGCATACTCAGTGAAGTAAGGATTTAGGCCTCAGAACATGGCAGCACTATTTCAAGCTCTAGAAGCCATGTGCTTTATATTATAAATATTCCTCTTAGGTGAGCATAAACATCTAACCTTCATTTCCAAAATTGTTTCCCTGAAAAGGAGCATTCTTAGTCCAAAATAGTAAATGTAAACTTTTTGAGCACAATTTCTTTATTATTTGGAAACAATCTAACTATTTTTCCTATATATGCTCAGGTTTTAGATCTTGTGTGCCTAACTCAATTAAATAATTAAATTATGTAAATCTCAATAAATGGTTTGGGTTTAGGGCATCAATTTAGAATTATGAACGATTTAGTGTACTTGAGTTTAGTCACTAGGAATTTCCAGCAAAATTACAGAAAGGCAAAGGAGATCACAGACATGCACAGTTTTCAAAGAGCAGAGCCATGTTATTAATTAACATTAAACTCGGAGGAATGTTGGTACTTCAATTATGTTAAAAATCATTGATCAGGAAATGATGAATCAGAGTGAAAAACATAAGTATGAGTGCAGTCACCATTAAGCAGTTACTGAATACTTTATCTAAATGTTAAGAGCTTTTAGGTTTAATGATCACAAATTCAGAAAGGTTACTAGTGAGCACTAGGACCTAAAGAAGAGTTTCCTTAAAAGGAATAAAAACTTGAGAGTTCATGTCTAACTGAGATTTTGTTAAAGTAAGAAAATGATATCATCCTTGGCCTCTACCCCGTGGATGCTGCCTCTACCCCAGTTATGACAGATGGGATGTCTCCAGTCATTGCCAAATGTCCCCTAGAAGACAACGTTTCCCTGGGTGGAGAAATATTGCTTTTTGATAAAAGCCAAGAAAATTTTCCTGAATTCCTACCATGAGCTGAAGTTTCATTAATTCACTCTCCTGATATTAAGATATTTGGTACATTGTATGTTTAACTATGGGCTGACCTGCGTTTTGAAAGACAGCATTTCTCAGCTACAATGAGTGTCTAACTATAAAGTTTATCCAATCCTTCCCACCTGGAAACCTCCACTTGAAAATTTATCACCCACTGGGAGCACCAGTGGATCCTTCTTCAGTGGACGTCAGTTCTCTGTTTATCATTCTTGATGGTTAATTTTGTATGTCAACTTGACTAGGTCAAAGGATGGCCAGCTGGCTGGGAAA
Organism: Microcebus murinus; assembly: GCF_040939455.1. NCBI lineage: Eukaryota > Metazoa > Chordata > Mammalia > Primates > Cheirogaleidae > Microcebus > Microcebus murinus. The sequence continues at coordinate 9,151,886 of NC_134114.1, read as the reverse complement.
AACATTATTTTATTTTGAAGTGTGTCTATGAGGGTAAATCAGTAGACTGAGTAAACATGGCTCTCTCCAATGTGGGCAGACATCATCACCCCATCCACCAAGGGCCCAGTAGAGCAAAAAGGCAGACGAAAGAGGAATTCTCTTTCTCTTCTTGAATAGGGACATCCAACTCTCCTGCATTCAGACATTAGAACTCCTGGCTCTAGGGCCTTAAGACTGTCGGATTTATGCCAGCAGAGTACCCACCACCACCCCTCTACCACCCCTGTTCTCCAGTTTGCAGACAGTAGATCCTGCATACATGCATAAATACATTCACACACATATATGTACTTATGGACACATACACATATTTCTATGGAGAACCCTAATACACCATGATATCTAGGTTTTACTTATTTTTCACATTTTAAAATACCTTTCCCTTGATAACAACTCATCTCCCATAAACACTCCTTGTACCATATGCCACTATGAGGAATTCCTGAAACACTCGAGTGCTATCTCCCTACCAAGTACTCCCTTGGCCCTGACAATACACTGGCCAGGCGAGATTAACTGAAACTATGAACAAATGTGCTTGTTGTGTTATTTGGACTGTAATATATGTGAGGACAGAGACCATTCTGTATTCAATAATATGTCCTTCAATGTATGTCAATATATTAGAAAAGCATTTCTTTAATAAGTAAGCGGAGGAAAAAAGCATTATAGAGAGTACAATAAAACCCTCTGATGACTTTGTGCCTTCCTATTACTCCAGAAATTATAGTACTAAACTCACCTCCTGCTCTAACACAAGGCTAACTACCCATTGTTGGGTAGGCAAATCATCCATCTATGGGTAGGCTAATCCCCAGATGGGTAGTCTAAGGCTCACCTTGGGATGCTCCTTCAATTCCACAAGGTATCACTTCTGCCTGGCTGATGCAATCTGGAGCTAGGACCTCTGGCCTGGTCTGCAACTTGTGCCTTGGATTTTAGTTCCTACTGACTACACGGGCTTGCCAGACATCTTTGTGAAATGTACAAATTGTACAACCATAGCCTGAGACCTTCTACACCCTGTATAGTCACCAGGGAAAACCATATCTTGTCATCTTCATCTTCTTCATCATCTTATGAAATTGTGCTATTTGAATGAGAGAATATAACATCTATGTTCTTCTAAATATTCCACATTAGTAAAGTAAACTTCCCAGTTTTAAGTACAGTTGACACATAAAATTCACCATGAAGAATGATAAAGAGAGAACCATTGACAACTGAAGAAAGATCAACTGGTCCACCCAGTGGGTGATCATTTTTGGAGTAGAGGTTTCGAAGCAGGATGATTGGATACACTTTATAGTTAGACACTTATTGTAGTGGGGGTGTTTTCCAGGACCTTCTGCAGATACGAAAATACATCCCTGCTAAAGTCTCTTATATAAGACAGTGTGTTATTTGCAAATAACCTATGCAAATCCTCCCTTACACTTGAGATGATTTCTAGATTACTTACAATACCTAATACAATGTAGATGCTATGCTAATAGTTGTTATACTATATTGTTTAAGGAGTAATGATAAGGAAAAAAGTCTATAAATGTTCACTACAGATTCAACTGTCCATTTTTTCCCCAAATAGTTTCAGTCCAAGGTTAGTTGAATACACAGAAGTTGAACCCACAGATACTGAGAACTGAGGGTAATACATAGTCACAGTGACTTAAAAGAAATTCCAATTTTGCATTTCATAAAATTTCTTCACTATTTTAAGAAGTATATGCTATAAGATATCAAAACATACTTCATATTTAGGTTATAGAACCATGTTAACTCAAAATCTGATCCTCAATTATATTCAAAAGCAAATCAAACTTGTTTTTTACTTTTGCTTATTTATTTTCAGTTAAGCCAAAACATAACATAATCTTCTGGGAATTTGATGGGATTACAAAAAAGTAAATCCATAATATATACAATGTATACTATAAAATACATGTAGACTTCAGACCTGGGTTTTAAAACAGATTTGAAAATCAAAATGGAAGGAATTTTAAACACACATGACATTACCTTTTCTATTTTTTAAATTTTCTGTTAATAATTCAATCAACTATAGTTGAACTTTATAACCAAAAAACAATCAGAAAAGCTAGAATGGAGACAATTTAAGGGTGCTAAGGGTGTTCCTGTTGTGATATACTTTGTTAGATAATAGGAAAAACCAGATCTTACAATAATCACTATTTCAGTTGTGAAAAACAGTGCTCCAAAGGAAGGTCTATTGTGACTTTGTAATTTCTTTAGATTCAGGTTTTGTACTTGTTTCAAATGTATAGTAGTTACTGAAATCTAGGATTTTCAAATGGCTCTTATGAGCACATACAAGTCTTGATGAGTGCTGGTGAAAACTGACAGTGTATGAGTACAGAGAGTAATAATCCATAAAGTCACAAATGTTTCTTTTAGTAGGAAGAAAATATTTGGATTAGTTGTTAATTTGAGAACTTACAATTTTCTACTCTTGAATAATTTAATAATTTAAAAATTCACTTCTAATTACGATGACTGGTCAAATAATAGGCACTTTGCATGAAATGAGTCAAGGCCTTAGTGCCTTTCCTGTCAGTCAGCAGCCGCAATGGGATTTCTTGGTCATGCTCAAATCCTGAAGTGTATTTGTAAAAAGAAGACTGCTGGGAAAGGAGAGTTTCATTAGGGGGAGGCCTAGTAATTTCTTTAACCAAACAGCCTGAATCACCTATGAACACCAAATGCAAATTCACCTTTTTAAATTAGGAGCTGTCTGTGCCTCCTCTTTGGGTGGCAACTACAGACCCACATGCCTTTATGTGCTTAGAGGTTCCTAACAATAGGAAATCCACCCCAATAGGCCCTGTCTTTCTGTTAGGTGGATAGTTAGGATCTCGGCTCTTCTCAGGTCAAGGGTGCCCTGTTTTCATGCTCTTTCCAGCAGTTCTTCCACCTGGGAAGGGTAGAGGCAGGCACTCCATTTTGGTGCTGCCCACCCTTAATCCTATCCCAAGCAATTGCCACACCTGGAGAAGGAGGGATTGCTTTATCAATCTAGGAATCCCCCAGACCAAGCATAGTACTGTGTTTCCCCGAAAATAAGACAGGATCTTATATTTATTTTTTCTCAAGAAGACACCCTAGGGCTTATTTTCAGGGGATGTGTTTTTTTTTTTTTAAGTACGGTACAACAATCTACATTTATTCAAATATAGTTAAGCCGTCTTCTTCTAGACCATCATCCTAACTCTCCAGTCCCTGAATTCCATCCTGAATTTCTTGCAACTCTATTTCCTTTAGAACCATTGGCCCCAATCTCTCATGTCGAGCAATAGAACTCTCATGGGGCAGATGAGAAGGGCTGCTCGTGTTCTTTACAAAATGCATGGGTTGTGCAGATAGGCTGCGTAGCCACGCCCATCACTAGGTCTTATTTTCAGGGTAGGGCTTATATTTGTGCAAATGCTTAGAAATCTTGCTAGGGCTTATTTTATGGGTAGGTCTTATTTTCGGGGAAACATGGTAAGATTTAGCTACCTAGAGTAACCTAAGGGTAATTAATATGCTATTAGCCTGAATCTGCATTGCAATTTAGCCCCCACCCCACCGTGGGCTTTCTTAGAGGGAGCTTATATATGCAAATGGGATTTTGAGGACACTTGTTGATCATCTGATAATATCCTATGCATCCCAAGTGTCCACCTCCAGCCTGGGCTAATAAAAGGAAACAATCTGAGAAGGGAGGAAGGGAGGAAGGAAGGAAGGAAGGAAGGAAGGAAGGAAGGAAGGAAGGAAGGAAGGAAGGAAGGAAGGAAGGAAGGAAGGAAGGAAGGAAGGAAGGAAGGAAGGAAGGAAGGAAAAAAAACTGTTTAGTGTACCTATATGCTTTGCATATACAAACGTATTATGGATTGTTAATATGAACCTCTGACTCAGAAAACAAGATTTTTCACTGGTTACTCAACAAAAATACTAACAAATAATACACACACACACACACACACATAGCTCTAGTTAGATAGATGGATATAGATGTATAGAGAAAGATATTTTCATTTTGATACATTTACATTAGTATATTAAAAATTAGGCTTACTGTAGCAAGAAATGCCATATTGGCAAATATTAGTAGTGTTTAAGAAAGGAAATGTAGGAAGGTTTTTTTACACATTTTGGAGTGGCAGTTCAAGTGATTTAGGGCAGTATTTTCAAGATGGGGAGGAGATTGTGAGAAAGCAATAAGTGTGACCTAATAGTGCAGGATTGATAAACACAGTGAGGCTAGGTTCTTGTAACAAGAATTGATTGATGTCTAATAACTGACTATTTGTCAAGGTGAAGAATCTATTAATTTCATGAGGACTATTGGCCCAAAGGAATTTACTCTTTGCCTAGATAAATTGGATTGCAAGAATTCCCTGGGTCAAAAAGTAAATTTTTTTTTTCTAATTTAAATTAGTTTAATGTCTTTCTGGGAAATAATTTCCTGGAACATACAGATAATTCATATCTATACCTCATCTATACCTGAGTGTGTACCACCAGGCTTTTCACTCAGTGAAGTCAAACAGCCAAACTGAAGTTGAAATTTTAGGGTCAGGGCAGAGCCTGTGGTATTATCTATTTAAAATCTGTACTTCTTTTGTAGTGACATTAGCCTTATATTTTAGAGGGAAACAGTTGTCCAACTAAAAATCCTACTCAGAAAGCCAGAAACTGTACCTTCCCAATCAATATACATTTCCTTCTCCCCAAAATAATAGATATTCTGACTTCTAGCAGAGTAAATTAATATTGCATGGTTTGGAATTTTAGATAATGAAATTACACTATTCATTCTTTTGTGTCTGACTTTTATTTAGCATTACATTTGTGAGATTCATTCACAGTATTACATGTAGTAGTGGTGTATTCATTGTCACTGCTATACATACAGTGCCCCATTGCACTATTTTAATACAATATATCTATTCATTATATTGTTTGGTCAATGTCTTCAATCAGTTTAGGAAGACTCTCAGCCATTATCTCATCAAATAATTTTTCTCCAGTCTATCCTTATCAGATCCCATGTATAAGAATATTAAATCTTTTAATACGAATCCTTTGGCATCTCCTAAGTCTACTATGTTCTTTTAATTATGGATCATATTTTTCTTTCTCTTCATGCATGTAATGAATGTGTATTGTATGCTTTACATTATGTATAAAATGATCACAAAGCTTGCGATGATATATTTCTCCAGAGGGTTGCTTTTCATTTCTTAGGCAGATAGGGCAAAAGGTTGATCAATTCAATCACGTATTAATCTGGGTCCCCTAAGCATTTAACTTTTCTTAGGATTCAGTCCACATCTGTATCACCCTTATTTTTCAGGCATGGCCCTCCAGGCTTTTTACTGATTCCATGAAGTGTCTGTTACTTAAGTTCTGCTTTTTCAAAACTTTGATCCACAGTCTTCAGCCTCTTTCCTGATGGAGGTTTTTGGGGAACGTGCGTCCTTAAGACAACTTGTAGTCTTCTAGGTCTTTAAGTGCATCCTTTGAACTGAATTCAAATTTTACAGAACAAATCTTTTTATTAAAAGGGGTGCTGCAGGGAAATATGAAGCTTTTCTTGCCTCCTTTGGTGCTTAAAAAAGAACAATCTTGAAATCAGAAGGCCGTAGGTTCCTCATCCCTGTGAGATGTCTTCAATAATCATGGGAGGTGGACTGATGGTACGCCCTCCCTTGACTCTTAAACAATGAAAGATTGGCCTGAAACAGTGGCTCACGTCTATAATCCTAGCACTCTGGGAGGCCGAGGCAGGAGGATCCCTTGAGGTCAGGAGTTCGAGACCAGCAAGAGCAAGACCTTGTCTCTATTAAAAATAGAAAAAAATTAGGCGAGGAACTAAAAGTAGAAGCAAACAAACAAAAAATATTAGCCAGGCGCAATGTTGCACACCTGTAGTCCCAGCTACTAGGGAGGCTGAAGCAGGAAGATTGCTTGATCCCAGGAGTTAGAGGCTGCAGAGAGCAAGGCTGACACCATGGCACTCTAGACCAGGCAAAGAGCAGGCTTCTGTCTGAAAGAACGAAAGAACGAAAGAACGAAAGAACGAAAGAACGAAAGAAAGAAAGAAAGAAAGAAAGAAAGAAAGAAAGAAAGAAAGAAAGAAAGAAAGAAAGAAAGAAAGGAAGAAAGAAAAGAAAGAAAGAAACATTGTGAGAGTTCTCCATTTGAAGTTGCCTTTAGGACAACCTCGACTTTTCCTCCCTTCCAGACTTCAGAAATGTTTCATGGGGAAAAAGAAAAGTTTGCCTCAGGCTTTGTTTAATGTCTGTCCAGCTCCATTTAATTGCCCAAAGTCCTCTGGCTTCATTTCCAGGAGTGGAGTCTCTGCAGAGCCCAGCCTGCTCCTTACCCTTGGTTCACAATCGCCAAATGCCATTAAGAATGAAAATGGTCATCAATTATCAATTTATTTTAGAAGAGCTTCTCTTGGGAATTTCATTAACTCCAATTTTTCATTATTTCCATGGTTTTTCATGTCTTTAAAAATAAGATTTTTACAGTACATCCTTTTATGTTTTTCTAATTGTTATAGTAGCAATGATGGCCAACTGTGCCCTGCTGCATCCTACTGGGAGGCAGAATCCCATTTCAAAACTTTTGGTAGATGGTATTACCACCATCATTAAGTTCAAAATATTTTGGATTAGCATTTCTTTTGTTCCTTGGACCTAAAAATTTTATAAGCGTTATTGCATCATTTCTTTACATACAGGATTTTCAGGTTATCTGTTTGCTAATGATTTTTAGTTTAATTCCACTAACATGGAATTAGTTTAATTCGAGATAACATGGTCTGTATGGTACCAAGATTGTAACATTTTTGCATGGTGCTTTATGTCCTAGTATGTAGTCAGTATTGCTAAGTGTTCCAAGCAGAGTTGAAAACAAGGCATATTCTGCAATTACTGAGGGAAGGACTCTTTACATGCCAGTTTTATCACACTTGTAATTATTGTTACAAATCTTTAATATCCTTACTGATTTTTGAATGTTCAATAATTGAGAGAGGTATGAAAATATTTTTAGATTTGTCTCTTTCTCATTTCTGTCAGTTTTTATTTATATATTGAAGCTACATTTATTCAGTTCACATGAATTTTGAATTGCATTCTCTTCCTTTGAGTGTGATATTTTACCATTATGAAATGTCCCTCTCACTGCTTCCGCTATTGTCTCCTTTGTTTATATTTCTATGCTATACTTTCTTATGGTTAATTTTCAAAGTTTATCATTTCCATTCTTTGAACATCAATTATTTTATTATTTTAAAGGCATATCTGTTTCTAGCATCAAGTTTTAAATCCATTCTGATTAATTATTTTTTTTCTTTTATTTAGATTACTTAGTTTTCACACTTATTGTACTTATTGATATTACTTTAAATCCACCAATTTACTATTTGGTCTCCATTTGGCTCACTCCTGTTCTATATCTTTTTTTATTTCTTCTTCCCTTCTTTAGGATTATTTGTTGAATTTCTGTAATTTAATTATCCCTTTTATTAGTTTGTTTCTTAATGACTATTTTGTTATTCTTCTAGTGGTTTCTTTAGAGAAGTGCTGTCCAACAGAATATTCTGTAATGCTAGAAATATTCTACATCAGTCAGTTCCAAAACAGTAGCAACAACCATCATATATGGCTCTTGAGAAATTGAAATGGGTTAGTGTGGCTGGGAGACATAATTTTTAATTTAATTTACTTTAAAAATAAATAGACACATATGGCTAATGACTACCATATTGAAGAGTATAGCTGAAGATATTACTAATTGAATTTCTTACATATCAAAGTCTAATATATATAATAAAATTTCAAAGTTTAATAATATTTAATATATAGCATATGTCAAAATGTATATAATATTTGCTATCATATCAAAGTATAATATATCTTTTATGTAACACATTTCATACACATTAGAATTTGCTAGTCCACCACTACAAGAAGAGATCTTTGACAAAGCAGACAAAAACATACCCTGGGGAAAAGAATCCCTATTCAATAAATGGTGCTGGGAAAATTGGGTAGCCACATGTACAAGACTGAAACAGGATCCACACCTCTCACCAGTCACAAAAATTAATTCAAGATGGTAACAGACTTAAACCTAAGGCATGAAACCTTAAGAATTCTAGAAGAAAATGTTAGAAACACTCTTATAGATATCAGCCTAGTCAAAGATTTTATGTGGAAGACCAGATTGCGGAAGGCAGTCACAGCAACAACAAAAATAAATAAATGGGCCCTGATCAAATTAGAAGTCTTCTGCACAGCCAAGGAAACAATCAATAGAGCTAATAGACAACCTACAAAATAGGAGAAAATATTTACATTCTATACATCTGATAAAAGGCTAATAACCAGAAACTATAAAGAACTCAAGCAGAACAGCAAGAAAAAAATCAAACAACCCATTAAAAAGTAGGCAAAAAGACATGAACAGAGGTTTTTCAAAGAAAAGACTAATGGCTAATAAACATATGAAAAATGCTCAACATCTCTAATCATCAGAGAATTGGAATTGTTGATTTATTAATTTTATGGTCTCAGTAACGTGTGGTGTAGATCTATTTGTTTCATTCGCACTATTTGTGCATTACACTATTTGTTTCATTTGCATTATTGTGGTGCATCGATTTATATCCATTTGCTTGGTTTTACTACTGCACATTTGGTACAATCAATATTAATATATCCTTATTTTTTCAACTATGAGATAAATTATCATAAGTATTTTCTTTAAGCAATTGCATTTTTATCTGCAATGTATTAAAGTATATTATTCCATTTCCTCCAAATAGCTGTGTTTGTTATTTTCAATTATTAATCTAATGGATATAAAGTTATATATTATGATTAATTTAATTTGCATTTTCATGAATACCAGAGTATCTTCTCAAATATTTATTGCCCACGTGCATTTGCTTCCCTCTGAACTATCTGTTCATATCTTTTGTCTATCTTTTGCCTATTTGCTTTTTTAATTGTTAGCAAAATTGTTCAAGATCTTTGTATATTATAGCCCTTAAGCTGTTGTCAAGTATTTCAAATATCTTTCTCATTTTATCTTTTGTTCATTAATTTTATTTATGAAATAGTGTACCTTATATTTTGTTCATTTTAATTTTAAATCTACAAATCAATTTCATGTTTTATAGATTATATGCTTCCTTTTCGTATTAAAAAGCTCCAGTAGGGGGAGGGGGGGAAATGGGCATTTATTGAAACCTTAAAATCTGTACCCCCATAATATGCCAAAATAAAAAAAAAAAATTAAAAAAATAAAAAAGCTCCAGTAGTCTCTAGTTTAAAATATATTTTAAAAAATTGTTCAGTTAAAATCTGTACTATCTTATAAGCTACATTTAAATCTTTAATTCATTTGAACATAGCTTCTTCTATGTTATAAGATAAGAATACAATTTTATCTTTTCTTCAGTGTAAGTCTTTTGTGTTAGCAACTTTTAGTGAATAAAGCATTTTTGTCCTACTGAATTGAACTAACTTATTTGATATACATTAAATTTATATATACTGAAACACATACACACACATGCTATTAATGTATATTTGAGAAAGTTAATTTGTCCATTAAATTCATCTATACTAGAAGAAAATGAATTATAACATATACTTATATACACAGATAAATAATTCAAGTAATTCAAATTTTCACAAGTTTAAGTACTGAAAAAGTACTGTTTCTAGATTACCCTAAATAAATTTCTATAAGTTATAACCTTAGCAAGAAGGAAGTAAAGACAAGTTGATGAATTTGGATTCAATAAGGAAAGGTTTCCAATTAATTATATAATTTTGGTAAATCTTATGAGTTATTTGTGATAATAACAATCTATCTAGAATGAATTATGCCATAAAAATAAATTTAAAACAGGAAAAAAGGAGGGGAAAGGATAATGGACACAATAAAGACACAACTTTTATTAGGTTTCTTGTTTCATTCAGTGGGCAGCAATATTGAGTAAAACCAAGGCTCAATTTAGAAATATGACATATACGTTTATCATAAATTATTCTGTATCTTTAAATATATGAAAGTAATACCTCAAAATATTCAAAGGTTACTTTCAGATGGATTAAAAATTTTTATCTATAAATGGATTCTTGAAAAAATATTTGGAGAAATTATAGTAAATTTGTGATTATTTGTTTTGGGAGATTTGCGTAATAGAAATCAGCCATATATTCATATATGAATTGAAACTGATCTATTAAATAAGACATTATAAGAAAAATTAAAAGATAGTGGACAGAATAAAACAGAGGATAATTTATGTTGCCAAAACAAAAGCCCACAAAAATCAAAAAATTAGTCAGAGACTGAGAAAGAGAATTCAATAGGAAACATTAGCAAAGACTTTGATAGGGCAATTCCCCCCCAAAAAATCAATGTAATGACTAATTAAAATAGAAAGTGTTGCCAACATTGTTGGCATTTAGAATAACATAAAACAACAATTATAAATCAGCATTCATAACATAATATTGTCAAATATTAAAATTTGGAGAATATCAAGGAGGCTGTGATAATGTTTGGAAATAGGCCTCGGCAGACACTACAAAGGAAGTGTCTTTTAATAGAATTATGTAACATAAAGAAATACAACACATAAGGATAGATTAATACTTTAGAGGTCAATTTAAGAGCATCTGCAAAGTTAAAAATCATATTTTGTAACCCAGAAAAATTTGCTTCCAGAAATTTGCCCCAGTTAGTGTACATGAGGAGATTCTTACATCAGATTTATGTGTAAGTATGGATGCCACACATGTACCCATAAATAAGGGAATTCTAAATACACTGCTAATTCTACATTGTGAACTATTAGGACAGAATTTTACAAGAATATACAACCATGGAAATTTTTCATGACTTGGTGAGATGGTATTGGAGGTAGATTTAAAAAACAAATTGCAAAGAGCATGGTTGCATCTCAATAAAAGAATTACTACATTTGTTAAACCATGCCATGAATTTTCAAAAGATCTGAAATAGAAAAACAAGAATATCTGCAAGTTCCCAAGCTAACAGCAATCCCAACTAGGACAGGCATAGATGGAGTTAGTGAAGGGGTATGTAAACTGCACCTAAATTGTTTTAGGTTTCTTTTTAAGTGTCATTAGTTTATGTGTTGTCTAAAACATAATTATTTCATATATCAAATGAGAAATTGGACATATTATCAATAACCAGAATTTATTTAAGACGTTTAATTTTGAAATACATACAATGTATGTAGTTTATACCTCAACCAACCAAATACCTGTAAAATCCTTGTATTTTATTAAATATACACATGAGCTCATATATCAAATATTGCCAGGATAACTCAAATATTTGCCAGTTGATGCAATTGCTAAATGTAAAGCTTATGTATTTGGTCTTTGAATTTACTTAATAATTAAAGACTTGATTTTCTTTTGTTCCTTTTATTAAAAAATAGAATATGAAATAAATAGCTCTTAATTTTATAAAACCTAAAAAAAAAAAGAAATGTTTATTTGTCAGAATCTCTTCTACATAAGTTAGAAGACCTACCTTATTTCAGAACAATCTTATTGCATAGCTAGCATGATAGTCTATATTGTGCAGATAATAAAATGAAGTCAGAACAAGGTTAACCAAATTGCCCAAGGTTGTATTACTGGTAAGTGACAGAGCATGGATTCCAAATTGCACAGCCTGTCTCCATAACTCTGCTCTTAACTCCAGATTAATCTATATGGCACATTAAAATCATACTGTGATTTGGATAGCCATCAAATTTATTTTATTTTTAATAAATTAAGTAACATGATAGCCACAAATTATTAAGGAATCATGATCAGCTGACCATTGAGTGGGAGTAATTTTACAGGTGTGTTTTCCTGACTGAGTTGATGAATATGATGACTATTTGCAACCATACTATAATTCAGTTACATTGAGCAAACATTTTCACAAAGTATGAATTTCTAGTTTACAAAAATAATTTTTGTTTTCACTCTTCATAGAACTTGCTTCATAATAGACATTCTGTATGCCTATACCCAGCAATTAACAATCGATATTTGATATTATAGATAGCCTTCCGTTATGGTTGAATTGTGTCCCCCCAAAAGATATGTTGCAATGCAGCAATCCTAACGCCCAGTACCTCAGCATGTGACCTTGTTGGAGAAAACCGTCATTGCAGATATGATTAGCTAAGTTAAGATGAGTTCATTCTAGAGAAGAGTGGAGCCTTAATCCCATATGGCTGGTGTACTGTAAGAGGAAAATTTGGACACACACAATACACACACTCACAGGAGAGTGCCACATGAAGACACACATACAGAGGAGAAGGCAGGGGGAAGACAAATCAGACTTTGGAGTTAAACCACCACAAAACAAAGAACATCTGAGACTATCAAAAGCTGGAAAATACAAGAAAAGATTCTTCTCCAGAGGCCACAGAGAGAACATGGCCCAGTTAACACCTGATTTTGAACTTCAAACCTACCAAACTGTGAGAAAAATACATTTTTGTTGGTTTTAGTTTCCCAGTGTGTAGCATTTTGTTATGGCAGTCCTAGAAAATGAATATGCCATCCAAATAATTCATCACTGACCTAATATTTAGAATAATTATTCTTTACAAAGCAGGTTTCCAGGATAATTTTGGAAAACATACTTCTTGACCAAATCAACAGATTGGAATTGTTAAGGAAATTTTCTTTGTATGATGAAATCAACACAAAAGTCACAGTCCTTGGCTCCTAATTGTGGAAAAATGATATCAATTTATAGTCTGATGCACAAACTACTTGCAAGTAAATTCATGCAAACTTTGTACCAAGGGCCCAAATATGATGTGCAGTACATTTTCCCCTTCAGGAATAGGAAAGGTTGATCGTACACTAGTCTTCCATCTCCTCAGGTGATCAAGGCAGTTTTCTAGGGTCCTGTGAATCTGGAAGGACACCAGAAATCAGCAAAGAACAGCAGAAAACTTGTCATCTCCTCGCCATAGCCCTAAGACTAACTGGGTGAGAGAGTCTGCCTACTTTGAAATATTAACCAGAGAACATGAAATAATTTGGTATATATTTGGGTTACTATAATGGTTATATTTATGAGAAAAATATTTTCTTTGTCTAATGAATGTAATTAAAAAGATCATACTTCTGAATCTTCTCCATTGGAAATATATAGCAGAGATATCAAATATAGTAATTTGAGTTTTTATCTAAGGGCAGATCTACATGAAGAATACTAAAGTTCCTAAATAGTGGTCATTCCCAAGCTTAAACCAATTTGGTTACATTTTATATCTTTGCCTCTCCCTAAGAAGGGTTCAAGTTATGCCCTTCCCCTCCACAATGCTCACCACATCTCTATGATGTGGGTCTAACACCTCCCCCCATCCCTGGTGAACGCTACCACCATTTGAGCACCATAGTGTTAATCAGTCAGTACCAATTTGATGGCGAGTACATGTGGAGCCCATTTTCCTGAACTTGTGTCACCTCACTTTGGATAATGGGCATCAGCTCAATCTAGGATAGTATAAGCGGTGCCAGCTCACTGTCGTTTCTTAGAATTGAGCAATATTTTTTGCATTTTCATGATAATTTTAATAAATAAAAGCATTCACTAAAATTCATTTAAATTATTTTTATTACATTATAATTACCACCATTTCTTACTAACACTACATAAATCATTTGAATACTGTGTTTTGCAAAATGAAACACATGGATTGTTTCAAGAACTATGCATATCCTTATATGATAGGCATCTAGGGCAATGCCATGACACTTGCATTTGCCACCAAGTGTTCAGTAGGTACACACTGATAACAGAGTTACTGTCATAGTCTCACATGTTTCTGTTCACTTCTACCAGCTCTGCAGCAACAGCAATGAAGAACAGTTATCTCGGCATTAGTAAAATCAGAGTTTCAAAAATGCAATGTATCATTATATTCAAGTTTAGAAAAATCAAAGACAAGAAATTGTGAAATGCCCAAAGTCTAAAGAAAAATCCAACTTTTGCAATGTCTAGTGCATTTAGAAAAGTGTGGCTAGGGGTGAGACAAAGTTGATTATTCAGCTTGGCTATGACTTTCAATCACTGTAAGACTTTGCAAAAGTCTCTTAATCCTAGCAAGGTGCAATTTTTTTCAGCTTAAGTACATACTATCTCCTTACTGTCTACATATTTCAACCTATTTCTTTTCCTTGTTTAATTCCTAAATGACTCTGAGAGGAGATATTATTGTCACCATTTAATACATAGGGAAACACACATTTTACCAACCTAACACCCCCAAGTTAGTAAGTGTCCCAGCCAACATTTCAACCATGTTCCGTTCTTATGATCAAGACACAGCATTTAGTCCATTGAATGCAATGGCATAGCTTTGTGTAAAGAAAATCAAATTAATTTTCAAAAACGAGAACTTCAAAGCATACTACAGTTATTACCTTATCAATATTAACAAGCTATTAAATCAGACATAATCTACTGAGCGCTAAAGAAAATCAGTCAAATCTCAGGTAAAACAGTACATAAGTAGACAGGAGACGTCACTCGCCTTGCATAGGAGCTCTTAAAATAAAAATGTTTTCATGTCATGAATATTCAGTACCACCCAATTTGTCTTGCTCACTTCCTTATTTCCTCCTTTTTTGAAAGTCCTTTTCCTTACCCCCACCATGCGATAAATATTTCTTTGGAGATGTGGCTGGTGGTGGGATTGCACTTAGGAAATAAAAGGCTTTATTAACTATAAATCGCTTTGCCCTGTAATAAACCTAGAATCATAAAACTTGCTCTGGGTCACACTTACAAATAAGATCAAGGCATATGTATGCATGAGTACTAAAGTGTGAGTATTGAGGTTAGACCAAGGACACTTAATATGCAACTGTGCTGAATAGCAAATACTAGGGAAAACCCAAATGACTAAGCCTATTATATTTTTTAATGATTGAGTGCTATCTTAAGGCTATATTTGTAGAAATATATGCCATTAATATTTGCAAAATTATACACCTTCCAAAAATCACTGTAGCTCATTTCATGTCTGCGTTTAGAGAACCTTTTTATCTTGAGTTTTTGCCTCCAAAAATCCTTTAAGTTTTAAAAATGATATCAATATAAATCTCTGTTGTATAAATCTTCATAAGTCATGTTTTTGATAATTTCTAGGCAAAAGAATTCCACTCTAGGGTAGGCACAGTGATAAATTTCATTGTCCCAGAGAGTAGTGGTAATTTAAGTTCTTTGCACTCGGAAATTCCTTATTGATTTTGCTTAGCCCTCAGGACCCAATTTAAAATAAATTCTTCTTTGCTTGTAATAGAGATATGGAAAGAATTTTGGAGTGGAGAAATCATGGTAGCATATATACAAATATTATTTCATTTTCTATTTGCCCTTTCCTTCTTAATTCCTTATATAGTCTTTCTTTTATTTTTGCAGGAATAAAGTCTCAGGCATCATTTTAAGGATTTTGGAAAAATTGGAACTAACCCAGAGGACCCATCCTGTCTCCGAGTTTCAACTCTGATTTCTTTGGGTTTCAGGAACTTTCGAGAAGATGGAAGATGAGAAAATTGAGGTTTTTGGAATGCTTTCAGGTCTGAAGTTATTTCTAGGTGAGAAGGGAGTCCTTGTTGTCTCCTCTTCATTATAAATGCGGAAATGTATTCTTTTAATTTGGAATCATGATTTTGCCCAGGAAGCAAAATATTTATTTGACGAAGACTATCATGAGCATTTTACATATGAAAGCAAACTTGATTATCCCCTTATTGATTGCTCTCTCCTTATTTAATGGATTAAAAATCTGAGGGGCAGATAAGTTGTGTAATTGTCCCAAGGTCATATATTTCCTTCGAATAAAGTCCAGGCAGCCTATGTTTAGCACGTACACCCATAATTGCTTGTGCTGGCACAGAGGTGGGACCTTCCTTGAGGGTTTGGTGCACAGCACTGTCTACCACATTACAACAGTCTGTGATGATATTAAAGTACCCTCCATGTGTTAAGAATTTTAAAATTTGATTGAATTTTGTTCCATTTGTAACAGGGATTCTTTCTCATCTGCTAAGAACGCTGGGCGACCACACCACCGTCCGTCTAGATTATAACAGCTCAGCCTGCCTGCCTTCCTCTCCTCCTCTTGATCAGAGCATGGGAAATAATGATGCCTGTTCCTCTGCAATGTCTTCAGGATTAATCACTTTGTATTTATGCCTACTCCCAGACATTAGTTCTATTCATTTTCCTTTTCTGCTACTCAAGCCTCTCTTCATCCATCGTTGCTCACTTTTGTTTAAAGACCATTTTAAATATCGATGCTTGGTCCCTTCTCACTTCAGAAAAGTGATTGATTTCTCCCGACAAGAGCCTGCAACACCCCTAGCCTCATCTTTTATTGCTATTCTTGGTGCCGGTGTAGGCAAAGACAGTAAACTGTGTCAACAAGGCCTTTCTTTGTGACCCCTCCACCCCTAGAAACACACACTCTCACCACGGTCGCCTTTTTCCTTGTCAGTTTGTCTAACCTGCCTGTCATCCGACCCAGCCAGATCCACTCTCTTTCTCCCATGATCTCCAGCTAATCCAAGAAACCTATGCAAGTGAGTGTCTAAACTGGCATAAACGTACACACTTTCCAGTTCAAATAGAAGCTGCCTTCTGACCTCATTTCTCAGAATGCTGTTCCAGACGCCCAAAGCCACAGTCAGAATCTTCTGAACCACTTCTAGTCACTGTCTCTCTCTTTTTTGATGTGTATTTCTTTGCTAATTTATAAAGAGTATACAGTTAAAATCTCTCTCATCTATCCTGTTCCCAGGTTTTACTGTCTCTCCTGCACTAGCATAAGATGATGTCTTAACTTCCCTTGTTTAAAGGCTTCATATCTCTATCCATACTATCATCCATTAAATATTTTAACAAATTATTTTTTGGTACCGAACCTGTGAGCAAAGCCAAAGTTCTTGTTAAACAAAGTTAAATAGTACATCCTTCTTCTCCTTTACAAAGCTTGGTAGCTGTGTGTGTGTGTGTGGGCGCACACACACATGTATGTGTGGACAGAGTCACACTGCAGTCACATTAACCTTCTTGAAAAATGATTCAATTACCATATCCCCCTACTAAAAAACGATGGTAAGTCTTCATTTTCCATTGAATTGTATGGATATCATGCATCCTGACGTCAAAGCCTCAGAGCTTAATCCTCTCCTGTGGACTCATAATACTTCACCTCTTTCTTGAGTCTAGCTCCTGAGGACTGCTTACATTTGACACACTTAAGACTACCTGAATGTGTCACGGAAAGGAGACTTGAAGCAAACACACCCAGGTTCAAATTCTGGCTCTTCCCCTTTCTCTCTCTGAGATCCACACAATTACTTCACAGCTCTACACTTTTCCTCATCTCGAAAATGCAGATAATAATTAACACCCTATCTAAAATGGTACAGAAAATGTTTAGCACCAAGTAGGTGCTCAATGAGAGGTTTCTTTCTTTTTGTGCAGTGTTTTTTTTTTCCTGAATTATCTGCTGCGTAAAGACTTAGCCACTGCTTAACTTATGTTTGAATGCCCTAAAGTTCTTCACATTGTACTTTGAATATACAAAAATTCAATACTGTGTTATTGATTTAAATGGCATTTAATATTCACCTTAAGAATGTATGTATGAAACAAGAATAATCACTAAGGTAGCAGAGATTTTCCAAGTCTTAACTGGGCAAGGAAACAGAAGTATTAGGATGGAAAAATCTTATTTTTTAATGTTTCAAACCATACCAAAAGGATTCCCAACCTATGCATTCGTTACTAACTTGAGGTCTTGATCATAGGTGCAGAGTTTTTGTTTTATGCCTTTGCCTTTACAGTCCTTCTCCTCCTGAGTCATGAGAGCTTATCCTCAAGGTCTTGCTGAAATGTTTGGTCCTTTTCATTATTGTCCCTGCTCTCCATTCTTTACTCACTTTGAGGGAGTGTCAGCCTCTTTTTCCTTTTTCCATCTTAATAAGTTACTGACGATGTTTCACTTTCCACACTGTATTGCAATTGTTCATTACCAGAATGTTATGAGTTGTCTTCTGTCTGTTTAGACTGAGGTATCCATATGATGGATATTAGATAGGAGACAGTGTGGGAAAGATTTTCAAATACAGAATGTATACAGAAATAACTATGGGTTGGGTCTATCTCCAAGACCCCATGGTACCCTCAAAGTTATAAAAAGAGGTCAGAAAGTGGAGAAAGATAAATAGTGAAAAGACTTTTTTTTTTTGAGAGAGAGAGAGAGCTATCATTGAGCTTTGTGTCCCTACCCAAGAGGAAAAGCGTCCAGCAGGAAGACTCATTCATGAGGCAACTGGATTGGGAAAGAGGTTGGTCTCTTTGGGATTACCCGGAGCAATGCTTTGACACGTGTTCCCTACAGTGGGGAAATGCAGAGGACTGCTGGGCTTCTATTGGAAGCAGCAGGAGAAGTCTAAAACAGGCCAAGGAGCAGATGAAGACTGTGGATGGAGAGAGCTGCCTTGGGTCTGCTCAACAGGATACAAGAGGCTGGAGGTGAACACCAGAGCCCTGGGGACTGAGAATGGCTAGCAAGCAGCACCCAGAGTAGAAAAGTACCTGCCCAGGTAACTGAAGAACAGCAGAGAGATCCAGAGTGATGGAAATAGCAAAGAGTTCACTGAAGTGACAAAAGAAAGTCAGTTCCAATGTCTGCCTGTTTAATAAAAACCTTCCACTCTTCTCATCCCTGGTCTGTCACTGGAAAGGGCTGACACAGGCCAGCAGACTTGTTGGTGGAAGGTGAAAGAGAATGCCAGGAAGAAAAATAGAGAAGAGGCCACCTCTGACCCTTCCCCGTGCTGGAGCCCACACTCAGGCAGGCCCCATCTGGCCAAGATAAAACAAAACCTGGCATCAGGTTCATGGTATTGATTGACAGCTTGGAATAAAGCATTTTAACTACAACATGTGACAGTACAGTCGTTCCTTGGTATGTGCTGGGGATTGGTTCCAGGACCCTCCCACACTCAGTCCTGCAGTTAGCCCTGCAGAACCTGAGAATGAGAAAAGTCATTCCTCCACAGACGTGGGTTTAGCATCCTGTGAATTTGTTTTGTTTTTTTATGATAAAAACAAGGTCTTGCCATGTTGCTGACGCTGGTCAAATTCTATATTTTGGATGTGCATTTGGTTTGAAAAAATCGCATATAGGTGGACCTGCACAGTTCAAACCCTGTTGTTCTAGGGTCAACTGTATTTGTAAAGTGACCATTGGACTTTTTATTACCTAAGAAGAAACAGACAGGTGAGGGGGCCTACTCAAGTTTTCATCCTTTGAGGCGGAAAGATTTCACCACTGAATAAAACAAATAACTAAAGGTTCATTTTGACTGCATCTCTTAACACAATTACTCAATATGCTAAAACATTTACATCAAGGGACTCCAAATGCCTAAAAGTAGCCATGTTTTAGTCATCTTCACTTTTGCCGAACCCAAGTTGCCCCAAGTAATGGGCCACAACTCAGGTGATAGGCACTGAGAGAGGTGAACAATGTGAACTGTCCCAATGTAAGGGCACAATATTCATCTTGCACAGTTTTGCATTTCTTGTCTGTCCCCAAGGGCATACCTTTGATTTTGTAGGTGGCAGATGTCAAACAGGAATAATTTACTATATCCCTCTTCCCCATCTCAGCAAGAGGCCTTGATGTTGGAACAACTCAAAAGACAAAAATATGGGACCCACAATCAATGGCACAGTTTTAGGTGTCCTAATGGAAATGGTGCCAGGCTCGGTTGTGACAGTGGTCCATGGCATGAGGAAAGTAGTGTTGAGTTTAGAAAGGAAGGGAATAGAGTGGAGGATACAGGACACCCTTCTAACTTTTTGGAGGACTGGATTTTTCCAGGGACAATGAGCATTCAGGAGCAGTATTACTAGCTGACAAGGTGAAGGACTCACCTTAAATTGCCCACTTTCTAATGTTTTCATCTGACACTTTGTGGGAAAGTTGGCTGTAGCTTATTTTAGGTGTGCGATGGCCATTGACATCTCATTCCCTGTAAGGGCTCTTCTCATTTTCCTTTCTTATTCTCTGACTCTTTGACCAACCCACCTGTTAAAATCCTGTGCAAATGTTGACTTGCATTATATGTCTAAGTTCCCAAGAAAAAATTATGCTTTGACTTGAAATGCTCAGGTACTGAAAAATAAAATCCAATGCATCATTCTCAAAGAAAATGTAGGTCTGTTTTCCTGGCATAAATTTGTGGATAGTAAGCCAATTCCCCATACATCTTTTTATAGTAGCTCATCCACCCTCTAGTTCTCACCTCTCTCTCTCTCTCTCTCTCTCTCTCTCTCTCTCTCTCTCTCTCTCTCTCTCTCTCTCACACACACACACACACACACACACACACACGTACACACAGAAAACTTGCTTGGATTTTACCTGGAGGCTGAAAGCACTAAAGATTACATAATGCCAGGCAATTAACTAGTGATCTTTCAAACCTGGACTGGACTTGAGTAAGTCACAGGAGCTTCCAGAACCTCATGAGGATATTTACTGGTCAGAAGAAGTGTGTGAATTTTTCTTAATGGTCATAACTGCAAATCATTTATATGAGCATACTTACTTAGAAGGATTTACTTCTATTTCTTGTATAATTTTTGGAAAAAAAAATATTAGTCATCACTCTGAGAATAACTGGCCAGCTGCATTTTGGTTGTGTAACCAAATGAACAGTTCCTTGCTGATTCGAGCCAGCCTTCTCTGATGGGCACCAAAGTTTGGAGATAATCATCAGAATGAGAACCTTTTTATTAATTTAAACATAAAATAACAATTGTACCCAAGTATCTTTACAACTAAGAGAGGTATTGCAGTCCAGTCCCTTTGTGGGGGAAAACTGAGGTGCAGAGACTGAAATTACCCAATTCAACTGGAATTAAATCTAGGATATACGACCCTCTTTTTCATGGATAGTTAGTTGGTAATGTTTATAAACAAGATTATGTCCACATTCAGACTGATTCATACACACAGTTACGCTATGCATGATTATAACATTGTCATATGAATTATTTATACTTTGAACCTATGAATCTGGGACCACAGTGATAAAACAATATTGTTTTTTAAAACAAGTGTGATCAAAGACTTCCTGTGCAATCTGCTACCAAGATAGCACCTGAAGTTTATTTAGGCTTATATAGTTTTTCCAGCTTATAAAAATTTACCCAATCAAATGTGGATAGTGAAATTTCAGGCAAATTTTAAAACAAAGACATCTTTCTGAATGTTTTAATATTCTATTTACAAAGCAGAAGAGGTTTCCTTTTTATGGAGCCTAACGTCTTAGTTATAAATACATTATTAAATCATTTTAACCGTACAAAGTTACAAAATAAATCATGCTTAAAAATCAGGTGAGTTGTTTGCATTGCATGTTGATAAACAGAGAGATGTTGGTGAATGCTTTGTGGAAATTATAAAGAAAATAAATGCAAATTTAAAAAAATATAAACCTATTAAACAAAGATGTACTAAAACAAAAATTAATTATCAATATCTAAATAAAATGTAGACACAAAATTAATGGCACATATTCCATACATCTGTAACAAATTATTCACTGTTTTGAGTGACTTGTGTAAACTCCTAGTAGGGAAGGAATTTTAAAGGATATTGTACTAGTTTCTATGGCTGCTATAACAAATTACCACAAACCCGGTGGCTTAAAACAATATGAATTCATTCTCTTACATTTCTAAAGGCCAAGAGTCTGAAATCAGTTTCACTGGGATCAAGAAAGTTGGTTATGTGCAGTAGCTTTAGATGAGAAACCGATCCTTGATTCTTCCTTGTCTAGAGGCTGCCCACATTCCTTGGCTCCTGGCTGCAACGCTCCACCCTGTTTTCATAATCACACCGTCCTTTCACAATCTGCCTTTGCCTCTCTCATTTAAGGGCACTTATGATGACATTTAAGGTCTACCCAAGTAATACAAGATAATATCCTCACCTAAAGGTACTTAATCATGTCTACAACATCCCTTTAGTCATGTAGGATAATATTTATGTGTTCCAGGGATAAGACATGAATATCTCTGGGATCATTGGTTAGCCTACCACAGAAATGCTGGGATTATTCCTCATGAACCGGTTAGAAGTTGCAGTTAGAACTCCCTACAGTCACTGAACTAATAGGAAGTTAAGCCCTGTCTGTCTCCATCGGTCAATAGCATTAGTAATATTGGAAAATGTCTTCTTATATTTTTGTCAATCGTTTACCAAACCTATGTCATCACTAGAAACAACTTTTGTTCAGAAAACAGTAGATTATTCATCGGTAAATCTTTTCCTAGACAAGCTCTTGGGAGCGATTTTTTAAAATTCCATTAAAAGAATGCTAACATTGATCTTTAGAAGCTATTCATTAGTAAACTCATTATTGGCATGTAACCATCTCCATATTAAAACAATATGTCCTAAATGCTGGAAAAAGTAGACCGATAATAGCAAAGACTGAGAGATAAACTAGGTTTGGGGATAAATAGAACAATGGAAGAAAACCATGATAACTCAGTTTTTTTTTTAAATTAAAGCATCAACTAATTATTGATTGTATAGATGAAAAGTAAAATATGTCTATTCCATATACTTTAAAGGGAAGTATTTGAATGGTTGTGTAAAGTATTTCATAAATTGAGAGTTTTGATGAATATAAATGATTATTCCAAGAGGAAAATAACTTTCTGTTCAATAATGATTATTTTGCCCAAATTTGCTACAACTTTTCACTTTCTCACATAGGCACAGCTTTAGCGAGACATGCTGAACATTCCTCAGATTAAATAAGAGGTTCACATTTACAGATGCAGACTAAACGTACAAAGTGCATTAAGGAGCTATCTATACAGGTCTCACGCTAGCAACTGCAGAAGGACTGCATGTGAGTGAGGCATGCACTAGTCCACTGGGTACTCACGGCTCTTTACAAAGAAGAAGAAAAGGAAGGTAGGAGAGAAAGACAAAGATGAAGGAGGAGAAGAAAAAGGAGAAGAAGGGGAGGGGAGAGAGGGAGGAAGCAAGGATAAGAGTGACCCTCCTAATCTAATTGTCAGCACGTAATTAACTAAACCTGAACCTTCCAAAAACACAGTCACCTGACTCTTTCAAAGAAAGGATGGCATCTTCAATGACTTTAGTCAGCCATATCCCCAGAGAAGAACAACTTTTACTCTGAGGATGGCAAGCAACTTTCTCTACTGATTAAGAGACATGTGTTTCTCATGTAATCCATATGCCAAGTTAATTTTGGAGGTGACTTTCCAAAATATTCAGGTGAATCATTTCTGTGCATTTATGAAAAGAAGCACGTGGTTCAGCTAACAATGCTAAAATAGAACTATATTTCAATTTTATAGTCAAAGACAAAAAGTGCAGCTCTTTCAGATCATTTAAAAGTAAAAACACCAAAAATGATCATAGGTACAGTTATCTCAGTCATGTTTTTGCCTATATCTGTATTGTCATATGTTTAGTTTGAGTTAATAGCAGATAGCCAGAATGCTCTAAATTGCAACCGAATAGTGGGAAGTCTATAGCATAGCAAATATACTGTTACGGTCCTAGTGCTCAAAACAGCCATTACCAAAAACAAATATTAACAATATGACAGATTATGCTTCAAAATATCTTATTTGTCTCCTGTTTAACAAATGAAATCTGGAATAAATAATCTTGAAAAAAAAGTACATATCAGAAATAATTGTGAACTGCTACAGTGTTATATAAGTAGATTTATAGGCCTTTCATGACTTTGCTTTTGTGAATTGCCATGAAGAACAACTCAAATCTACAGTTCGCTAAAGTTCAATTTATTATACCTTAATTTAGGCAAAGTAAAATAGTATATTTTTTCTATAAACCACCTTCACAATAAACAAAAGCTGAATTATATGTCCTTTCTTTCTCTTTTATTTTCCCTACCTAATGTTGATGAACATTGCAAATGTATGTGAAGACATAGCCTGATCTAATTTCCTTCCCAATGAGCCTAGTATAACCTTCCCTTTATTCTATTGAAGTTGAAGTCCCCATGGTTCTTGAGAGTATTAAATTAATTGTTGGTAAAGTACTTAGAAGATAAAAGGCCCATAAGTGCTAACTATTAATTAGTATTTCTATTATAAGGATGACCTTGAAAGATGAAAATTATAGCTCACACAATTAAATATTGGCTATACTTAGCAGATATAAATGCATCTTGGGGAAGAAGCAGATTTTAAATTGAACAAAGATAAAATATTTTATCTAAATACATTCCCTCTTTGGCTTGAAAAGAAGAAAACTATCCTGTATGTATGATATGCATACAATATCATACATGTATATACACATATATGATTTCAGGCATCATAATTAATATTTTTCATATTGTTTAAAGCTAAGGTAAATTATTCAAGCTAAAGTTAAATCAATTTATAATTTAAAATGGGGGGGTGGAATAAATTGCAACAAATATAAATATCCATTCACAAATCCATTGCTCCAAAAATATTACATGACAATTTTCTGTAATGAAACTTATATTTCATTTTGATGCCTAACTTATGTGGTAGAAGAGACATAACTTTAATCCATTTAGATTTTTCTCTTTGTATAAAAGTTATGGAAGACCTAACAAATAACCAAGAAGTGGCTCACCGTGTGGGTGAGTACTATGGTTTGAATGTATTCCCCAAATTTCATGTGATGAAAACATGGTACTCAAATTCATATTATGATTGTAAGTGGGGCCTTTCAGAGGTAATTAGGGTTAGAGAAGGTCATGAACGTGGAGTCCCCAAGATGGAACTGGTAGCTTAATAAGAAGAGGAAGAGAGATCTGAGCTGAGATCCATGCTCTTGCCCTCTTGCCATGTGATGACCTCTGCCATGTTATGGCACTTCAAGCAGGTCTTCACCAGATGCCAGCCCATGCTCTTGGGCCTGCCAGCCTCCAGAACTGTCAAAACTAAATACCTTTTCTTTACTTATGGCATTCTGTTACAGCAACAGAAAACAAGCTAAGACCATGTACTTTTTGTTTCTGAGCCATCACTCTTGGGACTCTTTGTTGTCATTCGACCTATGAGAGAAATACGCATGTATGTATGAGAGAAATACATGCTATGTATTTCTTTTTTAATTTTATTTCAAAGTATGACAGAGGTACTGATGTTTTTGGTTACAAGGATCATTTTTGTAATGCTTGAATCAGGGTTATATGTGTGCCCATTACCCAGATAGCATTCATTGTACTGTTAGGTAGATTTTCATCCATTCCCTCCTCATCCCTTCCACCTGATTGATTTCCATTAAGTTTTACTTCCCTCTATTTGAATGTGTGTTCATTGGTTAGTTCCAATTTAATAGGAAGTACATGTGGTGTTTGTTTTTCCATCGTTTAGATACTTCACTTAGGATAATGGTCTCCCAGCCACATTGTTGCAAAAGGCATTAAGTCATCCTTTTTCATGACTAAGTAGTGTTCCATGGTGTATATATGTATATATATAGGTGTATATATTTGTTATATATTGTTATATATATTGTTATATATATATTGTTATATATATTGTATATATTCCATGGTGTATATATTTGTTAATCCACTCATGAATTGATGGGCACTTGTGTTGATTCCAAATCTTTGCAATTGTGAATTGTGTGGCAAAAAACATTTCAGAATATGTGTCTTTTTGATAAAATGACTTACCCAGTAGTGGGATTGCTGGATCAAATGGTAGTTGTACTTTTTGTTCTTTGAGGAATCTCCATATTGTTTTCCATAGAAGTTATACTCATTTGCAGTCCCACCAACAGCGTATAACTGTTCCTTTCTCTCTACATCCATGCCAGCATCTATTGTTTTTGGACTAAATAAAGACCATTCTAACTGAGGTAAGGTGGTATCTCATTGTGATTTTAATTTTTCATGTCCCTGATAATTAGTGATGTTGAGCATTTTTCATATATTTATTGGCCATTTGTCTACCTTCTTTTGAAAAGCTTCTGTTTATGTCTTTTGCACTCTTTTTAATGGGGCTGTTTGATTTTTTTCTTGCTGATCTTCTTAAATTCTTTGTGGATTCTTGTTATTAGTCTCTGTAAGATGTATAGCTTGCAAATATTTTTCCCTTTTGTAGGTTGTCTGTTTGCTCTGTTGATTCTTTTCTTTGCTGTGCAGAAGTGTTTTAATTTGATCAGGTCCCATTTATTTATTTTTGTTGTTGCTGTGATCGCCATTGTGGTCATCTTCACAAATTCTTTCCCTGGGTCACTATCTAGAAGAGTTTTTCCAACATTTTCTTCTAGCATTCTTATGGTTTCATGCCTTAGGTTTAGGTCCTTTGTATTTCTTATTCTTGAGAACAGGACACAGACCTTTTTTTTCTGCTCTGGGAATCACCAACACCTCTTTATTCATCTATCATTCCAACAATTGCATGAGATTTTGCTTCAAAAAAAACTGACAAACATATAAGAAGCACAGAATAGCGTAGAAACCATATGTACCAACAATCCCATTGTTATATAATATGACAGTATAATTTTGTTATATTATCTTTCTTAAAATGAAACGATTTTTAAAACTTTATTATGGAAAACAATGAAGATCAGTTAAGGTCATTTTATCCCCAATACTAGGCTTATTTTGCTTCACACTTTGCAGAGACAGCCTTCTCAATCCAAATGTATATGCTTACACACAGAGAAATATATAAAAAGCAAGATACATATCATAGTTTTTATTTCTGTATTTATATAAATGTTACCTTGCTGGTTGTATTATTCTAAAACTTGTCTGTTTTTACTAAATATTACATTTCAGCAATCTGCCTTGGATTTTACTTGAATTTGTTCTGTTTTCCATTTGGTTGATGCATTTTTCTATACCTTACTCTGCTTCATCCATTAGAGCTTTGTAAAGTGACTTTAAACCTGCAATGACAGCTTCCATCCCTCCCCACATACATCACATCACCATCGTGATGATTTCCAATGAGTTTTAGAATCAATTTTTCATGTCCCACAAAATGTTCTATTGAGAGTTGGCCCAAAATTGCATTTATTTACACATCTGTAGAAAATTTGTATATTTTAAATGGTGCATCTTCCCTTAGTTTTTAAAGCCTTCAATGACATGATATATTTTAGGCAGAAAGCACATGTGCCTGTGTTTAACACCTATTCCTAGGGACCATCCAGTTTTTGTTGCTCTTGAAAATAGGTTTAAAAAGAAAAACATTATTACGTATTCTAATTGATTATTTCTTGCATAAAAATACCAATGATTTTTGTTTGTTATCATGACTTCGTACATTTATTGAGCAATCTTATTGTTGCTGATATTTTGTAGCTTTTCCTGATGTTTATAATTTTATTTATTTTATGTAACATGATTCTATTTTAATCTTTTAGTTTTTATCTCCTTTTCTGACTTTATTATATTGCCTAAAATCCCCCAAAATAATGTTAAATAATAGCCATGACGTCAGGCACAATTTCCTGTTCCTGATCTTAATAGAAATCTCTGTATCGTTTCCATACAGTTAATATGAATTGTTTTATTAAATGAATTAATTTATGCACAGATATAATTTAATCCTAAAGAGCACTATATCATCTTGAGAGTTATCTTATGATTATTTGTTTGAAAATGAATGGAATTTTTTTTTGTCTTTTTTATTTTGCATATGAAGATATATATGGCTGTAATAAGCAGCATGGTTTACACATCTTAAGTATTTTAATACCATTTAATCAATGATTTAAGTATTTTGCATTTTTTTCATTCATTTTATAGATGTTATATGAAATTAAATATTAATGTTGCTCAAAATGCATGTCAATATCCATTTAATACATTTCACTGAATTAGTTTAACTGTACATTTCCCCAAAGGTATTGTGCCTTAGGCTTTGTTCCAGATTCGTGTAAGAGTTAATGTGCAAACAAATATACTGCCTGTCTAATATTTTGTGCTAAAATGACATGCTTTTTCAGATGGCCTAGTTATAGAACTACAGTGATAATAAATACATAAAAAGAGCTTTACGAATCTTCAAAACTTATGCTATCAAGCTTCTCAATTCAGTGCTGCAAGAATGGGAATGTGACTTCTTTTGAATTCTGATAATTCTTTTCATAAATTTGTAAGCAATTTATTAAAATATACTCACATAGATTTCATCTTTAAAGCACAATGGGTAAGGAGTTCATAAAAGTGACACACATTTCAATGTTAAACAATGAATAACTGGCAAAACATATTTTATTTTGTACCATAAAACATACTTATTCTAAATATGTTAAATTACTTTTGAGATGCTTCACTGGTCTTGAGAATGTTATCTACCATGCTAAACCAATCAATCTCTGGGGAACAGAATTATATTTATGATTCTCCTTTGAATATAAATGTGATAGCATTGGACAAAATAAGGTTTCTATATCTGTGAATATAGATCTTAAATTTGCTTCCAAGATTTTTAAACAGAGGTATTAAAATGGAAATGATTAGCATGCTAACTGAATAGGGTTTTCTGATCTTTCATATGACGCAGTGACTAAATTATCAAGACAAATTGTGCAGTTATCTGAATTGAAAATATGTAGCAAAAATCTTTATTGTTTAATTAATGTCTAAATAACAAAGTTCAAATTCCAATGGTTTTTCCATATCTGTTTTACAACAGTATCTCCTTTTCCCTTGTATGTATTCTAGCAAATCTACATTCAAAATATTAATCATTTTAGGATGATTTCTTAAAACTTCCTGCCTCTGTTAATTTGCTCCCACTCTTCCCTCCACCAAAAACACTGACAGTTCCAGGGAGCTTGAGATTTTCTTTGTCATCATTGTCTCTATTGTTTATTACAAGACCAGAGTATGAGCTTTTTAGGTGACCAAAGCAGTCTCTTTCCTTCATTTTCACCTTCACTTTACTCCAATCCATCCTACAAATTTCTTTCATTTCAATCCATTTCTGAGATACCAGTCATTTAAGAGACCTGCTTCAAACTATCCATTAACATTCTAGTGCCCTCAGAAAATATTTAACTTATAACTTATTATTATTATGCATGGCTCTTAATAATGTGACTTCTTGTTTGTACTAAATACCTTCTCAAACACACTTGCACACAAACAGCAATTTTCTCAATATTTTTTAAAATATGTTTTGATAGAATTTAGACTATAGATAGATAATAATCATGCTCTCTTTCAAGGGTATGGAGTAAAGATCATCAGTATTGCTGATTACAGATTATTCCTCATATATATAAAATGTCACAAAGAAGTATAGTTAATACAGCAAGCCCCCTTGTCCACAGGTACCTGTGGTTAACCATGGCCAGAAAATATTACATACAGCAAGATTTTTTGAAAAAGAGAGAATGAGACCATATTCATGTAACATTTGTTAAAGTATATTTTTATAATTGTTCCATTTTACTAGTAGTTATTGTTGTTAATCTCTTACTGTCCCTAGTTTACAAATTAGGCTTTATCATAGGTTTGTATATATTCAAAAAAACACAGTATATATAGGGTTGGGTACTACCCATTTTTTCAGGCATCCACTGGGTGTATTGGAATGTATTTCATGTGGATAAAGGGGGACTGCTGTATGCTGGAATCATTTCATCAATAATTAACAATTATAAATATGATTTTCATATAAGTAGATGATCCCCTACCCTCCTCATGTAGTGGGATATAGGGATGACATTTCTGGGTTCATACAAACTGAATAACTGATTAAAATCCCTACAGTTTCACAACTGACATCATCACTGGGAGCATGTGGACCTGGAAAATTTTTCAGCAAGTGTTATCTGTCAAGAAACCTGGTTCTAGAAAAATATCATTAAGGATTTAATCCACGTTCCGATTTTGTTCACTGTATCTCCAAGGGTACGTCACCAGTGAAATTGGTTTTGCCAACTATACAAGTGTACCTAGACAACTTATGAAGTGAGAAATGTGGGGCTACTTCTACAATGTTGTTAGTGTAGGGTTGGTTGATTTTAATCCATTCTTGTTGAAAATACTTAGATAAAGTAATGTGTTTATTGAAATCATTCCTCTTTCATCAATATGTGGAATAACATTTATCTTTGTAATTCTTATAAAACTGGGACATACAACCACATAATCCCAAGTTTTTTTTTCAAATGATAAAGATACATGCCAGAAAGAATGTAGAAAAGAGAGAAGAGATATCACATCCTTCATATAATAAAGAATATATCTATTTCCCCCTTCTCCTGTCAAACAATGAAAACTATAAGAGTAATGAAAAAAAGGAAAACTTATAACCCAGACACAATATCTGTGTAAAAAGAATTGCCCAGGTCATTGAAAATATGGGTGAGGAGTTGAGGATAGAAGGGAGGATACCTAGCCTAAGGACTCCAATAGAACCTCAAAGAAGAGAATTCTCTAGCAGGTGGCCTCATCCAATGGACAAAAGCAAAGACCCTTTGTTAGAAATAGGATCTGGATACACAGATCAGCTGTGGGAGCTGAACCCTGTTGGATATCATGGCACGTCCATGGTGGGCAAGAGCACGGAAGTCTCTGGGCTAGCCATCTTCACAAGATGCATGGCGAAGAATTTCCCAGGGAGTGGTGCACGTCACTGGACTTCTCGTCAACTAAGATTTACCAACGTCAATTCATTTCATTCATCCAGTCAATACATACTGATTTGAATACCTGTAATGTGCCAAGAATTAAACCATTAGACTCTTGGATGACATTAGTCTCTTGGATGACATGAATGAACACAGCAGACAAATATCTCTGCCTCTCTAACACACACAGTCTCTCTCTCTCTCTCTCTCTCTCTCTCTCTCTCTCTCTCTCTCTCTCTCTCTCTCTCTCTCTCTCATACAGATGCTCACATCATACTGTACTTTAATGAAAAGTATAGAATTATCTTGCAAGCACTGCTTATTCTTTAAATAACTGTTTCAACAATAACTCCTTCCATTTAAGTACAAATAATTAAAAAGGGAATAGAGCAGAAGCTATATAAATATGCTGTAAGGGGACAAACTGATAAGGAACAGAAGAAATAAAATCAAGGCACATTTCAGAGGGAAAACACTTTGTCATGGGGTCCCAAAAAACAATCAATTACTCATTCAGTCAAATATATAATTAAAGTGGCCACTGTTAATACAGCTCAAAATATAGATGTAAGTGATCAAGAAGGAAATTATAAAATAATATAAAAAGGTATTTAAAAATAAGCAAGCAGAGCTCAGGAAAGAATTTTGACAGAAATATAAGACCATGAGAGAATTCACGCTGGAAGTAGCAAGGAGCTACTAGAGAATGAGCAGGAAACAAATATGTGGTGGATAAGAATAAGAAAGTCAATTAAATGCAAATGAACAGACATATAAACGAAATTCAATATATGCATACCTGATATTCTTAATGAATATAAAAGAAACGAGACAAAAAGGTAATGATATGATTCAAAGAAACGTTCTTAAAATAAAAAAGGTTCAAGTTTCCAAATAAAAGATAATTCACTCTAATATCCCTCAAAAAATTGATGCACAACTATCTATGCTGTCTTATGATATTCACGATTTCAAAAGTAAAATAAAAATCATCATGAATCTCAAGGTAGTAAAATAAAAGGAAATGAAGTTAAATAATCTACAAAAGGATGAAAATCAGGTGGGACCTGCAGGCTTCTATGTACCATCATCCAATATAATAAAACAGTGGAGTAATATCCACAATGACTTTAGTGAAAAAAGGTGTGATTCATGAATTTTTCTATATTTCTAAACTTGAGATAAAAATTTTAAAGTATTTGAGAAAAGGCAGATATTTCCAAGCATACATTAACACAGGACTTATGGTTGCCATGATTAACTTTATGAGAACCATCAAAGACAATACTCCCCAATAAAGGAATAGTTGGAAACATGTTTTCAAAGAACTTGCAGTAAATTCAAATCTACTTAAATGTAACATTTAGACAAAATTCACTGAGGTACTTGTAATACAAATGTATGTAATGTAATGTATGTATGTAATACAAATGAATTTAAATGTTATAAACCACAAAAATGCAAATACAATAACATAACTAGAAGAGTTTTAAAAGTAAAAATATTTAAGAGTGAGTGTTCGAGATTTTGGCTTTCCATCATGAAAACAAAAAACAAGACAAACTATCTAAAAGAAACCTACATTGTTCTCATGTATCTCAACTAATAAAACCATTCTACACCTTGTACCTGTATTCTAGAAATGCCCAGATATTTTTCACCATTAGTAAGAGCAGAATGTGCCTTATTATTTTATGTTTCTGCCATTTTATAAATATATGAGCCTTCTTTTTTTTGGAATTTGAATCCAGATTTTTTCCACTGGCATATATTTTACTATTCATTCAGAATTTTTTATGCTTCTTTTTGTATACTATTTTTCCTGACTCTCCTTAAAGATAGCAGTAGTCACTTTTTCCTCTCTAAATGTGCAAATAATTCTATTGTTTTACTTATAGTGTTATATTTTTTAAGAGATTTATGTATTACTCCCCTATTAGATGCATTTATTTTATTCTGTACTGGTCACTGACTCAGATGCTGCTGACACAGCTGTGAAGAGCCAAAGTCCCTTATTTTGAAACTCACAACCTGCTGATTATAAGTTCCTTGCAAGTCAGAGCCATGTGATCTTCCTGTTGGCATCTGCAATACCAGCTCTATCATGTGTAAAAAAAGGCAGAAGGGAGAATGAAGTGAATCTTACCACTTGATAACATAAAATGTCAATTCCTGTTCATCAAGCTATATATTTATGAGAAATAAAATAATATTTATCTTTTTAGTATTTATCATTTATCTATTATTTATATATTTAGTACATATAGCCTTATTAAATTTCATATATTAAATTTTGTATACAAATACATACTATTCGAAAAGAAGATAGAAAAGTACACTCACACACATACACACACACATATTCAGTCTCCAAAGTATTATTCTTACAACCTAACTGGGGAGAAAAGAAACAGTAAGTATGAAAACATTAAATAATAGAATGCTAAGGTCTGTGCAAAACTGTGGGGAATAGAATGTTCTTGAAAATACAGTCTTTAGACATAAATTTTTCATTCAATTGCATATTTAATTATTTAGGGATTTTCTGTGGATCAGGAATGACCTTTGTTATACCTCTTCCTCCTGCTTGCCATTTAGACATTTCATACTTTTTTAACTCTTCCATGATAGAGCAATGGGAGACATGAGGACACTTTTCTTACTGCCAGCAGCTCTGTTTAAAGGTTAGGAGATGGAGATATTTAATATACTGGACAAAATGCAACTAGGGGATTACTTGTGAATTTCAATTCATTCTGTTCACATACCTCATTATTATCTTTGATAATTACAGTTAGCTGTTGTTTTTGTGATTCAAAAAGAGATTTTGGTTGTGTTGATAATTATGATAAGAACAAGAGATAGACGGTAGTAGAATTTGAAATGTATTACATATATATGACATTCATTAATTTCTGGAAACATTTTATTGTTCTTTACACATATTTTTATATATACCAACAGTGTTCAATACTCCACATTATATGGATAATTGTAATTCACAAAATGAAGAATTGAGAATGACAAATTTTCCGGTAAGATGAAAGACAGAGAAAAGTAATCTATAATGTATTCAGCAATTGCTTACATTTCATTCAATTCCAAGTTACTAAGCACTTTTCTCAGCAGTGTGGATACAGCAGTGACTAAGAGACAAAGTCTCTTCCATCAGAGTTGACATTCTGGCCAACTCTTTATATGTTACGGCCTCTCCCACAAGGCAGCATTTGAACAAAGAGTCGAAATTCTGAGCGAGATAAGGAGAAAGACAGAGTATTACTGTTATTTGCATCATGACCACAATTTGAGTAGCTAAAAAATATACAGATACTTAAAATAGTGAAGAATATTGAGAGTACATATTCAATGGTGGTAGAATTAATCAAATATGTAATAAAATGTAAAGATTTAGCTTTTTACTCATGAAATGTTAATTGTAGCTATCTAAAACATTAAAGAAAAGCCAAAAATAACTATTTGTGAGGTTTTTTTATAAAATTGTTAACTAGAGAAAAATGTGAAAGTAATCATATGATAAAAGAATTCATTTAATTCCCATGGAGTGGTTAAGGAAGACTTTGAAAATTTAAAGAAAGATAAATGAACTTATATCTAATATGAATGCAGTACAAACTCACAATGTCTGCAAGAACAAAAATAATAATTGCTTGTAAGTAAAACTATGATTTCTGCTTAGATGGCAATAGCTGATAATATATGCTAGGTCTCCATGCTACCTTATGTGTATCATCTCCTTCAATCTTCACAAAACTAAAGATTTGGTACTATTTTTGTCTAATTTTACATAAGGAAATTGAGGATTAATTAGGATATATAACTTTCTCATGAGGAAACATGATTAAGTAGTGGAACAGAAATACTAACCCAGGCAGTCTGACTCCAGACCAACCCATTTACCCAAATGGAATATTGCCGAGTGGTATCATGATTGTATATGTCAGAGAACGTCAACTTCCTCAACATTGTTAGTAGTGTCCCATTTAACTCTCAAAAGTATATCAATTTAAATAATAAATAGTATGGTGACTTAACTAGACTGTAACTTTCTCAACACAGTTGAATTTCTAAAAAGTTTGTGCTACATGGGAAGGGGGACTCTTATAATCATTGAAGAATTTCTGGTGCCATGCCTAGAATACTTAACAACAACAACAATTGATTCAATTAAGAAGTGTTATCCTTAAAAATATCCTCAAACTAGAGTCAATGATGAAGTGCATCAAAATTTAGCATAAGCTCATGATTTCAGACTCAACTATAATTCAGTAAAAGCAATACTGGGTGTGTGTATGTACATGTGCAGATGTGTATGTGTACATTTGTTCATGCATTGTGTGTGTGTGTGTGTGTGTGTGTGTGTGTGTGTGTGTGTGTATCGAGTGGATAGTTTGATAGAAAATTGTCCTATTACCCTCTTTTTAAATCTGGTTTGATATAGATTATGTTTTAAGTCATTTGGAGCATTAGGCATATCTCAGTCCGATCCTTTTAATTATGGTTTCTTTCATGTGAGATTTTGGTAAATACAGATTGGTAAAGACTTTAAGTATCAAGAGTACCGCCCCTTCATATAACAAATTGAGCTAACGTTTCTTAACTAGAAGTAGAAAATAGATCTTGAATAATGATGGAATAATAAGTGCTAAAATATCTTCATAAGAACCATTTTATACAATAGAGAAGTTATTCTCTTTACATCCAGAATCAAAACTTTGTATTCTATTGTACTCTTTTAAAAATTAAAGGAATTTTATTTTTGGTTCCTCATTCATTTATTTACACCCATAATGAAGAAAGCGTTCAGAAGAGCTGAACATCATAAGACAAAAGAGAATAAATTTTTAAATGTGAAAACGATTAATAAAAATTTAGAATCAAACCAAGTTTTAAAGTATTAGTGTTTTCTCAAAATATGTTATTAAACTAATAAGATAATCTGAAATTGTCGCTCACAGAAATATCACTCTCAGGGCACCTGGTCTTTAATTAAATGCAACAAAATGTCTTCAGCCTAATTCTTCCTCTCAGAATTGTTCTCTAGAGTGATATCAACCAGCTTTATACTTTACTGAATAAAGTTTATATTGCAGAATAATTCTGATCTCCTCTCCAAAGAAACCACAAAAAGAGAAGTTTTTCCCTTCCTGAGTGACCCAATCTTTTCCCATGGAGATTTACTAGGAGAACCTACTTGTGTAGGTCAAGCCCGAGATCTGGTCTAATTGGTTCAAAAGTCTTAGATATTCAGTCCATGAGATCTTTGCTTCTGGAAAATTTGTCTGTATTCAATATTCTGAGGGTGGTGACAAGATCCTCTTCCATCCATTTCCCACCAACCACCTAGAGCATGTGCTGTGGGGTAAGGGACAAGAAAGAAACTAAACAGGCAGACAGAACCCAAAACATAAAATCACAGGGGCACACTCAACACACGCAGATAAAGTGTACGTCTCCAACCATAGATGCCACTGCCATCAGGTTTCCAGAATCAGCGGCACAGGTGTAGACCACCATGACAGGCAGAAAAGACACTCATGGTAAGAGAATCCAGGGCTGCTGGGTCCTAGATGATGAGGCCAGGGTGGGATAAGATTTAGCCTGAGAAAAATAAGTGAGTGGCCCTGTTCTATAGACTGGGAATTACTGAGAACAGGGGCAATATCTTATTGTATTAGCCACAATTATGACTATAATTTGTGAGACCTACTGAACAAAAGATTATAAGCTGTTTCCAGGTTAGGAAACATGTATCAACTTCCTTAATTTTATACGTTTTTCCTAATGTGCAAGAGTGAAAGTCAGATGTTCAGTATGCTACCAGCAAGGCAGTTGATCATTGGTCCTTCTCAGTTGTTTGATTTGTTTACGGGACGCGCCACCCGTCCTCCCATGTATAAGAACCTACACCAATAGCATGCACTTTCCACTGTGACCTCCACCTTTTCTCTTTGTTTCCACCTGACTCGGGCAGTCTAGCCATGCTGTTTGTCCCCAGAGCTCCCCATGAGGCGAGGCCAGAGTGGGCTTCCTGGCAGGCACTTCAGCGTGCTAGGGAAGCTGGGTGACCACCGGCTGCTCTGTTTTGCCCCTGTGGAAACCGTGGGCGCAGGAACAGCCTCTCTGTCTGACACTGGGCCAATTTGGGGAAAAGCTGGGAGTTGCAGGGTCAACATGACACCATTCCTACACTTCCAAGGTGATTTTCATTCAGTTTTGCAGAGCATGCAGGTGTGTGGAGCATGTTTACAAGTATTGGAGTTTTCTAGAAGACATTCTGGTCTGTGCATGTTGCTGTTGAACTTTTTGTGGAGAAGAGGGGAGCCTGACACTTCCTATTTCACCATCTTGCTGACATCCCCAGGTATTGGTTTTTCTTTTCTTTTTTTTTTTTTTTTGAGACAGAGTCTCACTTTGTTGCCCAGGGTAGAGTGAGTGCCGTGGCATCAGCCTAGCTCACAGCAACCTCAAACTCCTGGACTCAAGCAATCCTTCTGCCTCAGCCTCCCGAGTAGCTGGGACTACAGGCACGCGGCACCATGCCCGGCTAATTTTTTTCTATATATATTAGTTGGCCAATTAATTTATTTCTATTTATAGTAGAGATGGGGTCTTGCTCTTGCTCAGGCTGGTTTCGAACTCCTGACCTGGAGCAATCTGCCCACCTCAGCCTCCCAGAATGCTAGGATTACAGGCGTGAGCCACTGCGCCTGGCCCCAGGTATTGGTTTTTCGTCAATATCATTTAGATTATTCCTATTCCTAGCTTACTGATGGTTTGATCATGAGTATGTATATTTTTTCAAATGTTTCTGTACATTTATTGAAATGATTTTATACTTTCTTTCCTTTAGTCTCTTAATGAGGTAAATTACATTGATTGATTTTCAAATGTTGAATCAAACTTGCATTCCTGTGATAAAGCCTATTTATTTGGCCATGACATATTAACATTTTATTACACATTGCTGGATTCAATTTGCTGATGTTATGCTAAGTAATTTTCAATTTATCATCTATTTCCTCCTTTAATGCTGTCAATTTTGCCACCGATTTTTTGAAAGCTCTGTTATCAGGTGCTCACACATTTATGATTGCTATTGACAAGTTGGTCTTTTGATCATTATTAAAGAGCTCAGTTTTTTCTTAGACAATAATTTGTGTCTTAGAATTTTTGAATTATATTTTGGTGCTTGCACTAGGAATTAAATATATAACTTTTCAAACCTACTTAAAATTAATACTCCATCACTTCACTACAATGTAAAAACCTTGTAAATTTATAGGTCCTTTTGACCTTTTATGTTATAGTTGTTATATGTGTTATACCTCTAAATATTACAAACAACTAAGATAATGCTATAATTATACCTTGAATAGTATATGCATGTTAAAGAAGTTAAAAAGGAAAACTCTTATATCCCACTTATTATTTACTATTTTGGATAGTTTTCATTTCTTTTTGAAGATTGAGGTTTTTCTTCAGGCTTTACTTAACTTCAGTTTCAAGAATTTCCTTTAGAATTTCTCATAGTGCCTGGAACTCTAATTTATGGCAATAAGGTATCTTAATTTCAATTTAGCTGAAAGTATTTTTATTTTGCCTTTGTTCTTGAGGGACATTTCACATATAAAAAATTCTGGGTCAATATGTTGCTTTCTTCCCACACTTTGATGATATTGTTGCACTGTCTTTTGGTAGGCAAGGTTTAGAACAAGTCAGGGTTCCTTCAAATCAGAAGTCCCCAGTATACTGTTTTTCTCTGCTGGACTCCAACATTTTCTCTTTTGGATGTCAATAATTTGACCATGCTATGGTTAATCATGTTTTTCTTTGTAAAATCAACCCTCTCCATTTATGGGTTCGGCAACCATGAATTCAATCAATTGCAGATCCAAAATATTTAGAA
Source organism: Microcebus murinus (assembly GCF_040939455.1). Classification (NCBI taxonomy): domain Eukaryota; kingdom Metazoa; phylum Chordata; class Mammalia; order Primates; family Cheirogaleidae; genus Microcebus; species Microcebus murinus. The sequence goes on along the minus strand of NC_134114.1, from coordinate 9,113,136 downwards.
AAATACTTCCTGCTTCTATACTGAACATGCACAGACTTTTTCCTTGTTATTATTTTCTAAACAATACAGAATAACAACTATTTACATAGTTTTTTACATAGTTGTTACATATTTATATAACATGTAAATTTTATTAGATATTATAAATAATTTAAAGATGATTGAAAATATGTAGGAGAATGTGAGTAGATGATATGCAAATACTACACTATTTTATTAATATATAAGGAACTTGAGCATCCATGGATTTTGGTCCCATCTTAGAACCAATCTCCCTTAGGATGCACCTTTACATAATAGTTGACCATGTATGATCCATAAGTTTCTTCCAGGTATGTGGGGACACAAGGACATTTTTGTGAACTTATCGGTTTATGTCACTGTGCCTGATTAAGGTAGCTGCATAGATTTTGTATAAAGACAATCTATCACAGGTATAAACTAATTTGCTGATGTTCTAAGGTTTGATGTATTCTCTGAAATTCTTGTTTGAACACAAACACACTTATCTAAGTATATCATTTTTTACAAAAGATTTTCATGTCTCCCTAATCACCTAGTATAGCTAATCAGTATTATATGGAGTAATTCCAAATGTTCCTGTTCTTTAGGGTAGGATCTTCTGACTTAATGAATACCCATCATAGGTAACATTTGAGTAGAATAGAATTTTGATGCAGTTACTGGAGAGTTGTAATCTTGTAAATTTGCCAATGCAGTGTCTACCACCACTATTTACACTTGCAATAGGAGGTAAAAACAACACAGTACAATCTGATTTCCACATTGAGTATCCAGGAGAGATTATGTCTGCCTTCACATAGAGATTTCAATATGTTTCTAACAACTACACAAGTACATTGCAAGTTTTATTGCCTGAACAAAGAAAGCTGATGAGTATCATGTTGAGAATTTGTGCCTGTCTACAGGCAGCTATAAAATAGGCAGTAATATAATGATTCTGTCACCCAAAATTATCCATCATCTGTCTCATCAGTAAGATAGCTTAATTTTCATAATGGCTAGGTTGCATAATCACTTCTCAATGCATAATTGTTAAATGGAGTTAAGCATTGCGTGGGCCAAGTGTCTGGATCATCAGTCCCAGGCATTGAAATGCCTGAAACATGAGGCCAGCAGCTGTGTCATACAGGGAGCAGCATGTTTCTAGAAAGAATCAGTAAATTGAATGGAAAGCATGGTATCTATGTGTTATAGATTGCATAGTTTTATGTAAGCTCCAAGTTGGTATATTTTGGTTATTTTATATGCCATTTCCTCCTCTCATGTCCATTAAAATCCACTAACCTAATCATTCTACAAATCCCTGGAAATTCACAGCTGTAGCCTGGATGAAAATTTATGTAATCTTATCTTTCAAAACTTAAAAGGTAGTCATAAAATATGAAACCTATACATCTTTAAGATTTCAGGGATTTTACAAATATGATTATTAAAATAGATTTGTGATATTACTATTCTCAAAATATATATTACATCATAAAATAAGTGATTTGCTTAAAAGCAATGTGGTCCATTTCTTTTTCTCACGGAATCACAAAATTTCCTAAGACTTTAAAATATGATGTCATAAAATATCATGTGATAGCTTATGGCCATTACCTTGCAAGCCACCTCCAGGTTCTTAAATTTCTAATCAAACCTGTCATTTCTCACCAACTTTTGATGATTTCTGGGAGGAAAATAATTTTTCCTCTAGATTTATTCTGTCTGTCTAATATATAACCTTAACTTTGAATTTTTATGAGGTTTCTTTCAAATATCCGTTGGTACGATGGATGATGAGCTGGTTTTTAGACTAATAAATTTTTTTCTGTGTGTTACATAAAATTATTAGGTTCTAGAGATTTCCATTTGGTTTTCAATATTTTATACTGAAACATAACATTCCAAATAACAATTTCTGGGCAAGATATAGTGGGAGGTGGTTTAAATTAAATAGATGAGCTAAAGAATGCTGTAAAATTCATGTTTTCCCTCAGTGTTGTGTGAACCGTCTTACATATCAGTAGATAACATCTGGATGTACCAACTCTAATTAAGCAAACACAGCAGGAAAAGATCCCCTTACTGCTAATCCATCTGACACCTGAAAATTCCTCATTAAACCATATATACCAATGAGAAGAAGGTTTTAGCATTTCCAAAGACAACCTCTACTCTTCACTTCTAAGCCTAACGAAAGTCCGTCAAATGAGAAATCTAATACGAATGCAAATATAGACACTTAACTGCCTTTCTTTTCTTTTAAAAGTTAGTATTAACTTCATTTTCTAATTTTCAATGTACAAAAATAAACCACATTTTGCATGCTAGTTTTATCATGTAACTATTAAATTCAATGTATAACTTTTTATTTGAATGTACATTATTATAGGTTTTAATTTTAATAAAACCAGAAATAAAGCCAATTATATTACTCCTTATTAATGTGTTATTACTTCCTCAAGAAATAGATTCCAAAAATGACCCCACAGGACTCTATACCTGTGAAAAACTTCCTTAAAATTTTTTTAATTCACAAATATGATTTAGTAAACATTGAATTATTTTCTCTATCTTGAATGGTCACATTTCATAATTATCTACTAATGTCTCTGAGAATTATTACAGTAAAGAATCTTAGTTTTTTGCCCTGGCTCAGTGGCTCACACTTGGAATCCTAGCTAGCACTGTGGGAGGCCGAGGAGAGAGGATTGCTTGAGCTTAAGAGTTCGAGACCAGCCTGAGCAAGAGCGAGACCCCATCTCTAATAAAAATAGCAAAATTAGCCAGGTGTAGTGGTGTGCACCTGTAGTCTCAGCTACTCAGGAGGCTGAGGCAGGAGGATCGCTTGGGCCCAGGAGTTTGAGTTTGCTGTGAGCTAGGTTGATGTCACAGCAGCAACAGAGTGAGACTCTGTCTCTAAATAAATAAATAAATAAAAAGAATCCTGTTTTTTGATGATAGAAACTTTTTTTTTTCACTGAAATACCTATTAGAAGAATAAACTCTGGTGGAGATATGCTGGAATACTCATTGCTCTTAACTTCATTTAGTTTGCAAAGAATTTCACGTAGTAAAGCTCAATAGCTCTTCCTGTGATAACGAGGTCCTGTTCACTTGAAGGGTTACCACACCGAGGATAATTTGCTGAGAAATCATGAAACGTCCCCACCATCTGGCAGCTGGTAAACAGGTATAAAAGGTATGACTCAAATCAAGCCCTGTCTTTCAACCTCTGACTCTCCCACCTCTCCTACATGAAAAAAAAAAAAAATTTGAAAATGCACTTTATTCAAATACAATGCTAAGCAAGTGTTTTTCTAAATAACCATGCATGGCCAAGTAAAATAAGAAGTCTCTCAGAACTACGTGAATGTTATTATTTCCATGTATTTGGTGGGTTGAGGAATTGCAGAGGCCCTTCCAGAGATACTTACTCCATTCTCCAGGCGGTGGAATAATCTATCTCTGTAATCACTGTTCTCTGTGCCATGCCACAACAGGTCTTCCTTTGATGGAGCATGCAACTAAAGAATAATGCTTCACATAATTTTAGTTTAAAAAATTTTTATTTATCATTTTTCCTCATCATAATTTTATTGGGTATAATATACAAATTTTAAGTGCACGATTGAATCAATTTTTAAAAATGAGCATACCCACATAAATCACGCTTCTATTATGATAAAAAGTTCCTTTCTGCTATACCAGGGGTCCCCAAGACCAACCCCCAGGTTGGTGATTTGCTAAGAGGCCGCCCAGTACTCAGCATACAACATACTCATGACAGTGATTTGTTACAGAAAATAGATTAAAAAAAGCAAAATCATCAAAGGGAAAGGTGCATACAGCAATATCTGGAAGAAAACAGGTTCAAGAGTCCAAGAGTCTTACCCCACTGGTGTCACACCGGATGATCTAAATTCACCCAATAGCAAGTTGTAATGGCAAGTGTGAAATGCTGTCTACCAGGAAGGCTCTTCCGAGACTCAGTGCCCATAATTTTTATTGGCATTGATCCTGTAGGCACACTCTCCCTAGCAAGGATAAAAATTTCAGACTCCAAGAAAGAAAACAAATGTTCATCATAAACAATTGTTTGCACAAATAGTTTAGGCCAGTGAATCATTCTTATCAGAAAATGGTAGAATCCTCTTGAAATACAAATTCCCAGATGATTTAGACAAATCTTCGGACTTTCTAAGTATCACACTCTCATACCTGCTACGTAAACCCTATTCTGCATGTGTCCACTGCAAGTCAATCTGCCAAGAAATCACAGATCTATCAATACTTTCCATCAAAATAAGTTTGTTCTGCCTAGTCTAGAAATTCATGTAAATGGAATCAAATAGAAGAACATAATATCATTTAACCATTTAATTTTCATGTATATTTCATAGCTTCTGAATGATTTCGGCTTTTATTTAGTCTGCATTTTATATTGTAACATTTTCTATCTCAGGAGCCATGGCCATCAGCTGCTCCAGACTCACTCTTCTTGGCTGCTGGAAAGAAAAGTGAAGTCTCCAGTCAAGTGCTAATTTGAAAATCCCAGGGAAGAGCCCTAATTGGCCTAGATTGAGTGATGACTAACTCTGACCAAACCCAGGTGCAAGGAAGCCAGGCTTGGCTTGCATTCAGAGATACAGTAGAGGTTATCAGGAAGGACAGGTTTTCAGAAGGAACAGCATTGGCTACTAGAAGAGATGAAACTTGGGGAGAAAACCATTCCAATGTGACAACATGATATTTAATATTTCAAGATGTCTATGAATTTTCAATTCCAAACCAAATGTATTTTAATTTATTCAGCAATGGTATCACTTTCCTAGGGACCTGGGAAATACAAAAATGAACAGGAGAAAATTTTTTCTCTCAGTGTGTAGTCAAGAATGGTATTTACAGCCAACCACATGAACATTCAGTAGATCCTATAAAGTGGACCAAAGGCATTCCATTGAAAACAGTTACATCTTATACCTCAAAATCAATATTTTCCATTGTATTTTTATCTCCTTTAACTTCTTTTTATGGAAACTTATCTAATACCTATTAAGTCATAAAACTATATTCCAGAGTTCAAACCTAGGCCCATCATTGCCTCTCCAGACAGGCAAGAGACTGAATAAAGGGTATTGGAAATCAAAACAAAAAGTAAGTAGACTTTATAAGTATTTTGTTAACTACTATTTTGAAAGTTCTGGTCCTAATGGTAACATTTATTCTAATTGAGAAATCAGACTAAAGATGTATGTAATAGAAGTCTTCCTCTGAGCAACTTTTATGCTGATAATCTAATATAAAATTTTCTTGTGGCATAATATTTGCAGCCGGGGAAGACAACTTCACTATATTGGCTTGCTGCTAATTTTTAGTGTAGCTACAAAGCTTTAGCCTGAATCTCATACTCCTTCAGTATTCCCCATGCCCCAAGAATACTTCACTGGCCTGGAGGAATTTCAAAGTCTTTATTCAAATATAATCCTATTCCCCAGGTGTTGGTGCAAAAGAAAAAAGCATTGCTGATAGAAATTCATACATTAAAAAATTAAAAAGCATTTTCTCAGCATGTAATTCAATTTGATGCATAATTTATAAAGTCCATAAAAGTTAGTAAAGCTGTAGCTATATGTTGAACATAAATAATTTTTAAAATATGTGTATGGAAGAACCTGCATCAAATGATTTTTAGATATGAGTTTTGACCAAAAAAGAACCAGTGCTTTAGAGAGCCATGTTAGGTACTCCTCTATTTGTCTCAGTCCCTCCTGGGCATCCCAGCCTCCAGGGCATTCGCTATCATAAGACATCTGATACCCACAATGGTTTACACATCCGCCAATTCAACCTAAACAATTCCCCTTTATCTCCACTGAAAGAATTGCTATCTGGAACATTTAATCTGGGATCATCAAACTTTCTCCTATTGTCCATTTCCCTTCTCACCCACTCTCTCTCCTTGTCTTCACCCAACCATCACTTTCTCTGAGGGATACTGACTCTGCTTGCAGGTAGAGGCTGTTTCTCTTTTATGTGCCTCTATGATCCTCAGTGCTTTTGCCAAGTCATTTCCACTTCTACCTCCTCCAAAATGTTGCTGCTCCTTTCAAGTTCACACCATCTAGCTATAATCTCCCAAATGCTATGATAAACCAATGTCAAAATGTCAACAATCTCACCACTGCATTCACTGAAAGTTTTAGTTCTTGGTTTTCCACCTTATTCTGTAGTCATTCTCACTGACTTCAAAGCCAGCATACATGACCCATGCTGCATTTTGATTTGAAAGCTCTTTGGACACCTCACCTCCTATAACCTTTTCCTTTATCCTATTTCAGTAACCCAGTCTTTGCTCACATGATGGACCTTAGTAATCACCAGTGAAACTACGTGGCCACCAAAAATCTCAATTCCAAATACTACACTGTTGAACCTGTTTTAACCTTCAGTGTTACTGAAACTAGGGCCTCTACTCTACCAATTTCTTAGCCTCACATATTTTCTATCATCCTTTCCATGCTTGCCTGTTTACTAGAATTCATTGGCCATTTTCGTATAATAATAACTGCTGTGAATATTAATATCTTTGTTTTCCTCTTCCTTTTTCTGCTCAACTGATAAAGCACCAACCCTGGTTTCAAAGCTATATCTATCTGCCTTTTCTGTTTTGCAACTGACCCTAGCAGCTAAAGTATGCTAGCAATTTTTACCCTACCATGTGATCCATGACCATAGACTTTAAACGGGACCTCAACGTAGTCAGAAAAACTTTTATGTCCCTTCTAAGTTTACCTTTCCAAAACTAAGCCAAACCAAACCAACAATTTTGTACCCCTTCCTATCTCCTCAAAGTTCCAAACTCTCCCCATTGTACACTCTCAGCTGATCACTTCACTTCATACTCTGTGGGTAAAATAGATGCCATCAGATGGAAACTCAACCAGGTAAACCTTTCTCTACCTGTCCCTGTGTCTTCTGGCTTCTCTCCCACACAGTGGAATAATTTTCTTTGATTCTTCCAACGGTAACTCTTCAATTATGATCACATTCTTCCCTCTCTTTTCCTACCAAGGGTTTCATTCCTTTAAAAGCTTTACTGTTCATCCTGATTCTTCTGAGTAATTCACATTACTCCTCCCTCTTTGTTTAGCAGAAAGAATATGTGTTTATCCTTCAAACTCCAACTAAGTAGACATCTCGTCCACAAAGTGCCTTTCCTCATTTTCCTTGTTGAAATTGAAAATATTCCCCTCCATCATGACCCTACCCTTTGTACAACTTTTTTTCATGGAATGTCATTTTACCTTCTAATGTGGAATCTTGTCCTTACTCTGCCACATGGACAGTGAATTTTAAGCTTTTTGAACAGAATAATAGTTTTTTCTTTTAATTCCTCATAGCTTTAAGCACTAAAGACTTACAAATAATAAGTGGGAAACAAATATTTTCATCAATATTCTATTCGTATTTCACATCATTGTATATTCATTAAAGTGATTTTCTCCCCTATTAACATAGTTTTGGTCAATTAGCTTATTTTTACCATCACATGAAGAATGTCACTAATGCTGTTGGATTTTTCTAATCTTATATCTTAATACAAAAATTTCCTCTTTCTTAGTTTTCACATTCATAATAGTTTCAGTTATCCATGTCTTAATCATAAAACACTCATTAAACATTTTAAATGTATATTTAGTGTTTAAATTTTTAATACTATTATTCCTCTATATAAGCAGATTTATTTTTTTTTATTTCAGCATATTATGGGGGTACAAATGTTAAGGTTACATATATTGCCCATGCCCCGCCCTTATAAGCAGATTTAGTTCATCAAATTTCTTTATTTTGAAATAAATAAGTCTCAGTTGCCCTCTTAGACATAAAAATATGTCCATCCAATAACATAATTTTAAATTTCCTAATTCACCCTTGAAATTTCCAGCTACAATGGCAAATTGTTTCTATTGATTGGAAAAGGACAATTAAAACTTTCCAGGACCTTTGTAGCTTAACCTTATACCAGTAATCTTGCTTAAGGTCCAATAATTAGATTCAAGAATAATATAAGTGTGTTTAGCAAAATTAATACTTTAAAGTATGCATATCAGCAAAAGCTTTCACCATATGAAGTTTACTATATTCCAACTTGATAACTATTTTAAGAATCTCTTTACTGAAAATAGAGATTTTCTTTTTATAAAGTTTATGGGTGAGGCAAAGTTGAGATGGACTACAAACCTAGTCCATGACAAAATCAGGTTCCATTCTGATTGCTTCAAATAAGCAGTCAAATCTAACAAAAAGAGGTTATTAAGGTTAAATCAAAGGCCATTCTTCAGTTGTATTTATTATCTACATCTGTGATTTGAAAGATATAAATAAGCTGCCAGCAGTATAAAAATACTGAGTCATTTTAAACCATCATTAAGTTAACATAAATCACAATAAGTCATTTTAAAGCATAATTAATTTAATATAAAGATATTTGCCAAAATATTCTATGAGCATGTAAGCTTAATAAATAGAAGTAAGTTATTTAAGAGAATATTCTCCAAAATGAGACATACAAGATGATCCACTGAGGAACAGAAAAAAAAGTATATATTATTACATATTTAATTTTATTTTCCTAAAAAATAAGGAAAGTTAAGTTTTGCCATAAAGAATTCATTGATAACCAGCCAAATATATAATTAATAAAAAGATATACAATGATTGTAAGAGACAAACATCTTTTCATAGTTAACAGTGGTGACATTTCATGATGCCACATTTTTGTGATACAAATAGATTTCCCCATTTTCTAGTTTGTAATTGCAAGATAGGAATTTTAGTATTATTTATTTTAAATGGTGGCTTAATCTGTGTATGATTATTAAACCAGACTTCCACATTGAAGTCTCAGTCTACCATCAGAGATTTGAACTGGAATTTAATAAATTCTTACAAATGGAAATCCTGGGGAAATATATTTTACCTTAAGTTAAACTTATTTGCTAATACATTAAGTACTTCTATTGAGAAAAACTTTACAAAACATTTAAGTATTCTTGGCCCAAATAGCACTAAAACTTTGAATGATACAGAGACACTTATTCTGCCAAATTCAACTTAAATCATTTTGTTTCAAAGGGAAGCAATAGTCTCTATTAATGTATCAATAGAAAAATATGAGTATAATCATATCAAAATCATGGCTAACAGACTTAGTTCTTCCACTTAGATCATAGAAATCTAGTAAAAAGCATTCCACCCAACCTTATACCTACAACAAAAATAGCTAAACAATTTGAAAAATATATATTTTTTTAATTCTTCAGAGAGCTGAGGTTGCAGGGCAATCCACTAACCTGAAACCTGTGGGAAGACAGGTATCATCTAAGAGAGAGAGGACATAAATACTTGCATCCCTGAAGCAGATACTGGAAGCACGTGAGCTGGTAGGAAGTTAGCTAAAGTTTTTAACAAACTCCTAATGACTGATTGTGGACTGATATGCAAATATAGACCCCTTGGAGCCATAGATTCAGGGGAATTCATACCCACTCATGGGCTCTTCTCCATGGCCTTCAAAAGGTAGATGGCCATGAAAGACCTTAAAAAGATAGATGGCCATGAAAAACAATGATTATCAAGGACACAGAACAGTTTTAGGGAAGACACAAAGCCCAACACTTCACTTGTCTTCACAATACAGGAAAGATCCATGTCAACTGATCTTGGAACAGAACTGAGAAGCCCTCTATCCCTGAGGTGGGGGAAAGAAAATCTCTGGGGTCCAAACTATTAGTCATCCTTTAGTAACACTGGAGGTTCAGGATCCTAAGAATAATCCACATCCAACACCTAGTTACAGAGTCCCTGCCAAGGACTGGCGCTGAGAAAGAATAAAAGAGAACATTCTTTGCCCTTGCACTCCTATTTGCAGATGAGCAAATGTCAAGTAAGTAATGAGTCCACCATCAAAGAAGGATCAGAGCACATACAACAGCAAAAATGAATAATCCCAACCAGGTTCCAAATGGATTGACTCAACTCCAAGACCAAAGGCAAATAAAGGAAAGAAAGAAGAAAGAAAGACAGAAAGAAAAGAAAGAGAAGGAGAAAGAGAAAGAGAGAAAGAGAGAGAGAGAGAGAGAGGAAGGAAGGAAGGAAGGAAGGAAGGAAGGAAGGAAGGAAGGAAGGAAGGAAGGAAGGAAGGAAATATGAGGCAGAGAAGGAAAGGAGGGAAAGAAAAGTATATTTTTAAGGCATAAAAATAATTAACCTCCACAAAGAAACAAGAATCTATACACATGATATTAAAACTGCTTAAAGCCAAAGATAAGCAAACCTTAAATAGTACCAAAGAAAAAGGATATAGTATGTTCAGAAGAATAAAGATAAGAATTATGTTCAAGTCCTTTGCCCACTTTTTAATGGGGTTATTTGATTTTTTTCCTCCTGATTTTCGTGAGTTCTAAGTATATTATAGTTATCAGTCCCTTATTGGATGCATAGGATGCAAAAATTTTCTCCCATTCTGTAGGTTGTCTGTTTACTTTCATGACTATTTCTTTGGCTGTGCAGAAGCTTTGTAGTTTGATCATGTCCCATTTATTTATTTTTGTTGCTGCTGTGATTGCCTTTGGGGACTTCTTCATAAACTCTTTGCCCAGGCCGATGTCTAGGAGAGTGTCTCCAACTTTTTCCTCTAGAGTTCTAATAGTTTCATACCTTAGGTTTAAGTCTGTTATCCAGCGTGAGTTGGTTTTTGTGAAAGGTGAAAGGTGTGGGTCCTGTTTTAGCCTTCTGCAGGTGGCTATCCAGTTTTCCCAGCACCATTTATTGAAAAGGGATTCTTTTCCCCAGCGTATGTTTTTGTCTGCTCAACATCCCTAATCATCAGGGAAATGCAAATCAAAACCACAATGAGATATCACTTAACCCCAGTGAGAATGGCCTTTATCAAAAAATCTCCAAACAATAAATGCTGGCATGGTTGCGGAGAGAGAGGAACACTCCTACACTGCTGGTGGGACTGCAAACTAGTTCAACCTCTGTGGAAAGCAATATGGAGATACCTTAAAGCGATACAAGTGAATCTACCATTTGATCCAGCAATCCCATTGCTGGGCATCTACCCAAATGATCCAATGACACTCTACAAAAAAGACACCTGCACTCAAATGTTTATAGCAGCACAATTCATAATTGCAAGGCTGTGGAAACAGCCCAAGTGCCCATCAATCCAAGAATGGATTAATAAAATGTGGTATATGTATACCATGGAGTACTATTCAGCTCTAAGAAATAATGGCGATATAGCACATCTTATATTTTCCTGGGTAGAGCTGGAACCCATACTACTAAGTGAAGTATCCCAAGAATGGAAAAACAAGCACCAGATATATTCTCCAGCAAACTGGTATTAACTGAGTAGCACCTAAGTGGACACATAGGTGCTACAGTAATAGGGTATTGGGCAGGTGGGAGGGGGGAGGGGGGCGGGTATATACATACATAGTGAGTGAGATGTGCACCATCTGGGGGATGGTCATGATGGAGACTCAGACTTTTGGCAGGAGGGGGGGAAATAGGCATTTATTGAAACCTTAAAATCTGTACCCCCATAATATGCCGAAATAAAAAAAAAAAGGAAAGAAAAAAAAGATAAGAATTATGGATGTTTACTAAACAGAAAATGTGCAATCCAAAACACAGTGGAGTAGTATCATTGAAGTGCTGAGAAAAAGTCAATCCAGAATTTTTTAACTAGCAAAAGCATCCTTTAAAATTGAAAGGGAATTAAAAGGGAAAAAAAGGCAAAATTTATTAGCAACAGCCTTACACTACAAGAAATGTTACAGGAAGCTCTTCAATCAAAGGAATGTATACATTAAAAAAACAATAAGTATAAAATGTACTTTTTCACTTTTAGTTGTTCTAAAATATATCTGAGTAGATAAAGTAAAGACAGTACCAATAAATTATGTCTTTACAGCATAGGCAAGAGTAGAGCATATCAATAGCACCAAGTCTGAGAGAGAAGAATTATGAATAGCATCACGCTTCCTGATTTCAGAATATATTACAAAGCTATAGTAATTAAAGCAGTGTGGTAATGGCATAAAAACATATAGACCAACATAACAGAATAGAAAAGTTAGATAAGTCCACATACTTATGATGAACTAATCTTTGCTAAGAGTGCCAAGAACACACAATCGGGAAAAGACAGTCTCTTTAATAAATAGTGTCAGGACAACTAAATATTCACATGCAAAAGAATGAAAAAAATCAATTCAAAATGGATTAAATACTTAAACACAAGACTTAAAACTATAAAACTACTAGAAGAAAATGTACAAAATTGCTTCTTGATATTGGCCTTGGCAATGATCTTTAAATATGACACCAAAGCACAGGCAACAAAAGCAAAAATAGATAAGTGGCATTGCATCAAACAAAAAGCTTCTGCACAGCAAATAAAACAATCAACAGAATCAAAAGGCAATGTGCAGAATGGTAGAAAACATTTGCACACTATCCATCTAGCAAAACATTAATAATCAGAATATACACAGATCTCATACAACTCAATGGCACAAAAACAAGTAATCCAAATAAAAAATGGGCAAATGACCTAAACAGACATTTCTTGAAAGATATACAAATGGCCTGTGACAAGGTATATGAAAAGATGTTCAACATCACTAATCATCAGGGAAATGCAAATTAAAACCACAGTGAGCTATCATCTTATACCTATTAGAATAGCTATCATTAAAAAGAATAAGAAAATAAGTATTGACAAGAATGTGGAAACAAGGGAACACTTGTACACTGTTGATGGAAATATAAATTAATAAAGCCATTATAGAAAACAGTATGTGGGATCCTCAAAAAATTGAAAATGGAAGCATGATATGATTCAGCAATCCCACTTCTGGGTATCTATCCAAAGGAAATAAAATCAATGTGTAAAAAAATATCTGCACTCCCACATTAATTGCAGCATTATTCACAATAGCAAGATATGGAAACAAACTAAATGTCTGGCAATGAATGAACAGATAAAGAAAATGTAATATATATACAATGGAATATTACTCAATGTTACAAAAGAAGGAAACCCTGCCATTTGTGAAATATGGACGAACACGGAGAACTTTATGCAAAGTGAAATAAGCCAGACACAAAGAGAAATACTACATGATCTCACTTGTATGTGAAATCTAAAATAGTCAAACTTATAGAAGCAGAGAGTAGAGTAGAATAGCAATTGCCTGGAGTTAGGGGAACCCCAGTGTATTCACAGGGTCCTCTAATGTGGAAGAGGGAGGCACAAAAGGAGGTCAAATCCAGAAAATATTCTGTCTGTTCCTCAACTGGCTTTGAAGATGGAGGAAGGGGACTCAAGCCCTGGAATGCAGAGGACCTCTAGAAACTCATGAACACAAATTGTGTTCTTTCCTAGGAGCCTCTAAAAGGAACATAGCTCTGCTGATTCCATTTTAACCCAGTGAGAATCCCTTTGGTCTTCTGACCTCCAGAAATGTAAGATCATACATGTTGTAAACCACTAAATTTGCAGTAATTTTTTATAGCAGCAATATGAAACTAATATATGCCATAAATAAACTGATTTACTTTTTAATTTAATGTTTATCAAATATATTGAAAAGAAACCATATTTTCCTTTTGCTTTTTCCTTAAATACCTAAGAATATTTCTTGCTAAATGCATATTTGATATATGTAAACATTTTTTATCATTATTAGACCTAAATAAACCTGATTTTGTGAAATGCAGAAAAGTCAATTTTATGAGATAATTTTTCTATTTCTGTAAAATGTCCACAAATAACTTCATAGTTGGAAAAATCATAATTAAGTATTTAATGGTACATGGAACAAAACATGATTTGGGGTAAATAACGTAAAGAAATAATGAAATCCACACTAGCAGCATGTGGATCTGGAATCACTCTTTTTTTTTGAGACAGAGTCTCGCTTTGTTGCCCAGGCTAGAGTGAGTGCCGTGGCGTCAGCCTCGCTCACAGCAACCTCAAACTCCTGGGCTCGAGTGATCCTTCTGCCTCAGCCTCCCGAGTAGCTGGGACTACAGGCATGCGCCACCATGCCCGGCTAATTTTTTTATATATATATCAGTTGGCCAATTAATTTATTTCTATTTTATAGTAGAGACGGGGTCTCGCTCTTGCTCAGGCTGGTTTTGAACTCCTGACCTTGAGCAATCCGCCCGCCTCGGCCTCCCAAGAGCTAGGATTACAGGCGTGAGCCACAGCGCCCGGCCATGGAATCACTCTTTTAGAATGAATATTCATTCAAAAATCATAGAAAATAATCCAAAACTCAGTACTTAAGGAAAACAGACATTTCATAATTAATAACCTAATAGAGATCTCCCAAAACATCTAGTCTTTTAACATGAAAAAAATTCAATAAATTATGAATAAAGTCAATTATACCCTCCATGTCCTGCAGTATTTACCATTCCAGAGGTTCTTAACTCCCATCCTCAAGCCTCGAAAATATTTTTTAAACTAACTTTCCTTGATCTTCAAGCTACCCTCCCTTTCTCTATCACCACTGACAATCTTGAAGTGTTTTACGCTTCATTTCATTCACCTTTCTTCTGCTGTAATCTGATTTGTAATCACCCTTCTCTTTTAACACCCCTCTTGCAACTATCACCAGTGCTGTAGGTTTCCTATCAGTAACTGTCCATGTAGTATTTGACATGCATCATCCCACCTTCAGGAAGATTTAGGGATACCCACTCTGCATACATGTCAGTCTTGAGTGTGAAATCTCACATGTTCAGGAGTATACACAGGAGGCTCTATGTTGTCACAAAGGATGTGGAAACCACACTCATGGACTCTATATCTAGAGACTAAAAGAATGTTTGTGGACAAGTTGCTGATCTTGGTATGTTTTCAGGCAAGCAATCATACATAAGGCAGTTATATTCCTTATATAATTAAATGTTTAAAAATTATATTCTAATTTTTTAAATTTATAAAATTCTTGTAGTGAGCACTTTATTTTGAATCTGAGATAATTAATACATTGGAGACTCAATTCGTACTGGAATTTGTATAGTAAAATGCATAATATATTTTTAAATACTTTACAGAAACCCAATAATCATACATTATTTTGTAAGGTATTCCTTAAGACTAAATCAAGTGCTTAAGTATTCATTGAGATTATTAAATTTATTAAATAAGATTCATTCAAAAACAAAATCACTATGCTTTGCAAAAATCCACTAATCTCTTGATTTTGTCATTGTATGTCCTCTAAATAAAAGAGAATTTGTAGAACATATTAATTAGAGCCCATGTATACTTACCCAATTTTTTTTAAAAAAAATAAAATTTTGTCTTTATTCCATATATCAGTCTTTCAGTCAGCCAACTTTTTCTTATGAACTAGCCATATACTAACTTCAGTTAAATTTATGCTCTAGAAAACTTTAAACATACTTCCAATTTATAAGAAAAGCTAATGTTCAAGGTGTCAGAATTATTGATGTTGTGTAATGAATGATCTTCCAAAAGACTAAAGCACAGCTGGTCATGCAATTTGTCACATACTTGCTCTGAATTAAAAGCCATATATCTGGCATGTTGTACCTTTTCCCCATTGATATTTTCAAAACAAGCTGTGAAGTTAAAATGCCCAAGCGATCACTCTATATTTTTAAGTGTTTTATTATTACTTTTAAATTTCAGATAATACAGTGTGCTTAATGTCAAATGATTAACACTATTAATAAAAATATTACTGAGTGCCTGTTTTTTATTACCAGGAACAATAAATAAGATTCTCCTTTAGAATATAAAGCCTTTAAATGATATAGATATTTTAATTGTATGAATAGACACACAGAAGTAGCTGTATTTAAAACATATTGAAATATGTTGACTTCTTTATTACGTGAAAATATCATGATCTGGAACAATGACACCATTTTCTACAGGTTTGATGATAAAAAGAATTTGTGGAAGCAACTGAATGACAATGTGAGATATCTAAATAAGTAAAAATGATTTTGTATTAATAAGGTTATAAATATTAGTATTTTTCTAGTGTACATTTGTGTTTTCTAATTACTTTTTCAAGTAGCAGCTACTTGATTAGACAAACATTTAGGCTGATAATATAAATTATATAAATCTATATGACTTTTATTTCTAAAAAGTATTTTAGGAAGAAGATGGCAAAGCAAGGGAAATATTTAAATCTTACCAAAAGAAAATGAGATACCAATAATAAATTGTAAAGTATAAAAGTTTATAATCTAAGGAATCCTAAAGAAAATGTTGAGTGTTTTTGCTTGGCAAGTTACTGAACTTTGCAATTGTATTCCTGCTGAGCAGAAGTTAAATTGACCTTAATTTTATAGGCTCTCCAATTCTGTGTAGTAGAGAAAGGCTTGGAAAAAATAGAGTTGTGAAATTGTTGTTCAGTTGCTTAGGGAACATGGCTTCAATTGGTATATTTGATTTATTAATATTGATTTTTGTAACAACTTCACAAAGCTATATGTTTATTCGCAACTTTAAAATAAATTATTTCTTTTGGGGGGAGAGGTGGATTTTTACTTTAAGTTTGGCAGATGAACTGGTATCAAGAAAATATTGAACTAATATTTTATGAAATCTACAAATTTAGGCCTTAGAGAGAAGACAATAAAATAAAAGAGTAATTTCCTATCAAGAAGCCTGAACTCTAGTGAGGCAGGCAAACATAATGACTTGCAAAATGCTTCCTAAGTAGAACTGAGTACCAGGACACTCACTACCGCAGCATAGAGGACAGATTTTAATTCTGACTTTGAGATCAGAAATGACTTAATAGTGGAGGTACATTTTGAGATGAAACATGATCAGAGCTTCTCTTGCTGTCAAGGGGAAGATGGAATGGCAGATCATTTAAGAAAAAACAGCCAAGACAATTTCAAGTGCATGACATGGCCTATGGTAATAAGTGGTCCAGAAAGGCTGTAGTTGGTGGAAATGACACACAAGGGAGGGTAGAAAGATTGTGCAAGTGACAGGGAAAAAAATCATGTAAATTAAGACACTGTGAGAGCAAGAAATATTAAGGTTATTAAGTCTGAAATGTCCGATTTCCTTAAGTACTAAGTTTGACAGTTGACATCTCTGACATTTCACTTTGACATTTCTTGTTTTATTTTATTGTGAGGGTTACATCCTCAGTCTTTCAAATGCACGTTGTGGCTTGTAATCATCTTTCAAATGTTTTTTTAGAACAATTTTTGTGAAACCGTGGATAAGTCAAAAATTTGTGTTATTTTAGAACACGAGTTTCATTGTGAAATGAGTGTAAAGTAGACAGTACAAAATATCAACAAAGTGTTTGGGAAGGATGTGGCTAATGAACGCACGGGGTATGTCAATGGTTGGAGAAGTTCCATTCTGGTGATTTTTAACCTTGAAAATGAGCCACATGGGCTACCTGAGACCACGGTAGATGATGAGCTGAAAGCTATAGTGGAAGCAAATTCATCTTAACCTACACATGAATTAGCAGCAAGGTTTGACGTTACTATTACAATACCGGACCATTTGAAAAAAATGGGCAAGGTAAAGAAGTTGGAGAGATGGGTTCTGCAAGAATTAAACATGCATCAGAAGAGAAATTGTCTTGAAGCTTGCCTTTCTTTGCTGTCTAGACATAAAGGAGAACCATTTCTACACTGTATTTTTACATATGATGAAAAATGGATTCTTTTTGATAACTGCAAACATTTGGCACAATGGATGGATAAAGATGAAATGCCGAAACACAGTCTAAAAAGCGGAATATTCATAAAAAAAAAAGTTACTGGTGTCTACTTGGTGGTCCAGCACTGGTATTATCTGCTACAGTTTCACGAAACCTGGTCAACTCATTTCAGCAGATGTCTACTGCAGGCCACTGGATGAAATGAGGAGGATGTTAGTGATTAAGCAGTGGAGATTGGTCAATAGAAACAGGTCAAACCTCTTGCAAGACAACGCTAGACCACATGTTGCACAAACAACTCTCCTCAAACTACGGAGGCTGGACGTGGAAACTCTGTCATCCACCAAATTTACGAGACCTTGCATCAGCTGACTGCCACTTCTTCCAGGCTTTCAACCACTTCTTGTAAGGAAAAGTATTCAATTCTCAACAAGCTGTGGAAAACACCGTTTGCAATCTCATCACCACTCGCTCTCCAGGCTTCTTATCTGCTGGCATAGAGAAGCTACCGTTAGGATGGCAAAATTGTGTTGACAGTTTAGGTGGATACTTTGACTAATTGTACTGCTTCTTGTTTGAGATATAATAAACTACACCTTTTATTCAAAATTGGACATTTCATATTTAATGACCATAATATAGATACTACCATCCAGAAACAGAATCTGCTGGACTTTTCCACACAGATGCAGAAACTGTCATAGGATGAGTGTTGGTAAAATGTGCATTCAGCTCTCACCTTTTCATCTGTTTCAGCTTCTTACAACTCCCTTGGTCTCTTTTCATCAGACTCCACAAATTGAACCTACTTTCCTCCAAAAGACCCATGTTTGGGGCCCAAAACTCAAACTTATCTATAATATCTGTCCTTCAAAACAATGTATAAAATTAAATCATGTGAAGGTAAAAGGAAGAAATTAAAGAATTCACACCTTGCCCTGTTCTGCCACTCCACTTCAACAATAGCAAAGGAATAAGTTCCAGGAGAACATATTTCTGGCTTGAAGTTACAATCAGGTTGAAAATGCATCGAGGTGACTGATTGTTCCCTGTGAATAAACATCACTGCACAGGCCTTTCAGCCATATGTCCAGTTCCCAGGCCTCTGCTGGCAGGGGAGAGATCACCTTGTGCACTTTTACATAATAAGCCAACAATATGCCCAAACCTTCAATGTGACTAGGAAGATAACTGTGCAATTGAGCAAAAAAAAAAAAAGTAGGAAGCAAAGAGAAAGAATGGAAAAGGAAGGAATGTGTATACAAAATATAAAGAGAAGGGAAGGAAAGAGAAAGAATAAAACAGAGAAGAGAAAGAAAACACACTGGGAAGAATGTAAGGGGAGGAGTGAGAGAATTAAAAAAACTGAAAAAGAATCCAATGATTTTTTTCAAATCCCTTTTGCATTCCCAGAGAGAATCCAGTTTTAGATGTTGTGTTGGTTATCTATTGCTGCATAACAATCTTAACACACTTCACAGCTTACACAGCATACAGGATGCTATATTATTAGTATCTCCCAGTTTCTAAAATTCATAAGTCTGTCACACCCTAGCTGGGCCTTCTGTCTCATGTTCTCTCATGAGGCTGCAATCCAGGTGTCAGCCAGGGCTGGGTTTTCATCTGAAAGCTCAACAGGTGAAGAATCCGCTTCCAAGCTCATGTGGTTATTGGCATGCTTTCATTCTTCCTGGGTTGCTGGACTGAGGGCCTTGTTTCTTTGCTGGCTGTCACAGCTGGAGGTGCCCTCTGCTCCTTGCCAGCCGATACCCAGAGGCCACACTGAGTCCATTGCCATATGGAAGCCAACAAGGCAACTGAGAGGTCCCGCTAGCAAGATGGAACTTACGATCTGCTGTAACATAATCACAGTGACTCCCATCACTTTTGTCATATTTTATCAGTTAAAAGCAAGTCATAGGTCACACTCACACTCAAGAAGAAGCAATTTGAGAGTCTGTCTGACAAAAATGTATTAAGTTTTAATTGCAAATAGCAATGCACATTGAAATGTCAATATTGTGATTACCTTAGCTGGGAAAAATGATGTGATCTAAGAAGGAAGATAGCTGCTGTGGTGTTAGTACTTTGTATTTCTTCTGGGTATAAAATTCCGGATGGAGAGTATTGTATGTTTATTCTTGTAGGACTTTAAAGATATCTCTTCTTATTTTCTGGCTTACAAAGTTTCTGGCAAGAAAACTGGTTTCGTTTTAGTTTTTTTGCCTTGCATGTAACGTTTCATTTTACTCCTTTGCTGCTTCAAGATTTTCTCTTCATATTTGGTTTTTGGTTTTATTTTTTAGTTCATCTATGATCGGCTCAAGATTTTCTCTTCATATTTGGTTTTTGGTTTTTTTTTTAGTTCATCTATGATCGGCTCAAGGTGTGGTTTTTGTTGTTGTTGTTGTTGTTGTTGTTGTTTTGTATTTATCCTTTTCTCCAAATAGTCCTTCTGCTTCATTTTTGTAATCTCCTCCTCCTGAGACTACAATTACATGTCTGTTAATCCATTTATTATAATACTGTTCCACAGCTCTTGGGTGCTCTGTTGTATTTTTTTTTTTTCTTTTCACTTAGTTTTCTCTTTGTGTTGCATTTAAAATAAGTTCTATTGACTCATCCTTAAGTTTAGCAATTCTTTCCTTGGCTATGTAAAGTGTAATGATAATCCCATGAAAGGAACTCTTCATCTCTAATAGTTTGAGGTTTTTAAAAACTTTTCCTGTTTAAATTTGCATCTCCTTGCTTAAATTTCCCATGGCCCTGCATGTTGGCCAACTTGTTAACTAGATCCATATTAATTTTAGGTAATTTAAAGTACCTATGTGATAATTCCAATATCTAGATCATCTCTGGGTTTAATTCAGTGGATTGGTTTAGCTCTTGAAAATGGGTGCGATTTTGCTTGCTTTTTAGTATGTCATAATTTTTTATTGAATATTGGTTCAATGATATTGAGGTCAATTGTATTAACACTCAAATATGGTCATTCCTCTGCTTTTCTAAAGCTATTAATGTAGAGGGATGAGTCCATCTCCCAGGAGTTGGAATATATTTGGGTTTTTTGTTTTTATAGTTATTTTTAGTGCATTGAAGACTGAAGATTTCTCCAGCTGTGAGATGCTGCTACCTTCTGCTTGATATGATGCCTGGATTATCAGAGGGGTTTTCTAAATGTTTGTGTCTCTGATTTAAGCAGACCCTGCACAAACATTCTGCAAGAGGATCTTTCTCCATATTTGTGTACCTCCTCCAGCATATTACTGTCATTTGTTATTGGTGCAGATTCTTGGTATAGAAAAGTTATGTTTTTAGGTTCTTGTGCTCCAGATTCAGGCCCAGGCAGGCCCTGAGCAATGAAATGTTAGGTTTTTGATTCTGAGAAATATATGTTTTTTAGGATTGATGAAGTTTGCATTTTAAAGAAAGAAGGCTAATAATTATTTAGAAAAAACACAAATTGATAATCATATTACTATTGAACAAATATAATTTAATGATTGTATAAAGAATTCATACACAATTCTATATAAATTCTTTTATACAATGTCAACCTTAAAATTTATGTTCTCCAAGCACCAGATATATTCTCCAGCAAACTGGTATTAACTGAGTAGCACCTAAGTGGACACATAGGTACTACAGTAATAGGGTATTGGGCAGGTGGGAGGGGGGAGGGGGGCGGGTATATACATACATAATGAGTGAGGTGTGCACCATCTGGGGGATGGTCATGAAGGAGACTCAGACTTTTGGGGGGAGGGGGGTAAATGGGCATTTATTGAAACCTTAGAATCTGTACCCCCATAATATGCTGAAATAAAAAAAAAAAACTAAAAAAAAAAAAAATTTATGTTCTCCAATTTCTGACCAAGTCTATAATTAATATTACTTCAGTCTAATTACAAGTTTTCAGGAAAGTTTCTTTTTTAAAGAAAAGTATTAATAGTGAAGGACAAATAGTTAGTAGTTCTAAATTCTCTTTTTGGCATTGTCCAATTTCAGACATAATGGGAGTCAGCAAAATATCATTACTGAGAGTTCAGAAATCCTATAATGCACTGAACAGAAACTTAATAAAGGGGAAAATATCAATAAAAGTTCAGATGCTTGAAATGACTGTGCAAAGCTATGAAACAACTTTCGTTCACCAGAACTTTGATTTACGTTATAAAGAAAAATTCTGGGTGCGTTATTTATAATTTATATTTAGGGTAATAATGCAATAAACTGTTATTTATTTTTTAGGGGGCACTTATTTGTGACAGGTAGATATATCTGATACAAATAAGTGCTTCTTAAGCCAATCAACATATTAGTGCTAAATTGCCACTATTAGTAAGGCAGTGTGCTGAACCAATAATGATAATAATAATGTTGTTGTTGTTGTTGTTGTTGTTATAGATAACACAGGACATGTTGTTTGCTAGGTTCTATTCTAAGCACTTGACATATGAATTCACAATGACCCTATGAAGTAGGGTCATTTATTAGTATCCCCTTTTTTTCAGATGAGAAACTGAAGTTTGGGGAGTTTAATTTGCTTATATAAAGTCACACACTTAATATATTTGCCAGGATTGGATTCCAGACTTTCTGGCTTCTGGAACCAAGCCACTATGCTATACTCTACTTGGTAGTGCCTTACCACATCATGACTGAAAGTGCTTACACTATTTATTTTTCTATTCTGAAGAATGAAGTGAATTATGCTATCCTTTATTCACATAATAAATTAAAAGTTTGGCAGAGATTATTCTGTGTCTCTCAATAATAATGATATTTTCCTTCTGAGAAGAATTGATATAATTAATTTTAAGAGTTTCAGAAGACGATTATTCACATAAATATAATTTAAATTTAGAGAGCTAAATCTCATAGACTACAACTTTATTCATGAGATTTCTTCTTAATACTGAATCAGTATTCCTTTTCTCATCTAAGTCAGCACATTATAGTGGCAGTTATAGATATTCATTTATTCAAGAATATTACTGAATATTTCTTACTAAGAAATATAATATACTAATATATATTACTAAGATAATTTGTAGGAATATCCAGCTGGATATGAACATTGAACATTTAAATACATAGATGGAGAATAAAGAACTTTCTGAAAATTTAGAGAAAAAGATTAATACATCAATACATTTCTATTCATACATTGCTTGCCATAAAAATTACGCAAATTTATTTAAGCTTGGATTCACCTTCATTTCTCAATGACAACAGATAGCCACGTGAGGAGAATTCAAAATACAGGAGTATAAAACAGCATCTCATTGTCCTTCACCAAGTCATGATAGTCTTCATGTCTTCTTATACAACAATGTGCTTGTTTAAAAAGGGTGCTCCTCAGTCTAGTCATTTATAGTGAGTACCTTGTAAAATGCTTTCAGATACCACAAGAGGAATAGTTTCTTCAAATACTAATTGCAAAGTACATAAATTTCTGAAATAAAATAACTACACTTCCTATGACTTCCTCACTGTGTTTTCTTATTTCCTGGCTGGTTGGTTGGTTGTTTTCCTTAGAATCATTATGGCTCATTCCACCAAGAGCTTGAACCAAAGAGCAGACAAAGAACAAAAGGAAATTCACAATGTTCAACCAAAGCATTTTCTACAGTTAACTGTATTCTAGTAGATAATAAAAAGAAGAAGATTAAGAAAACAAGTTTCTGTGCCCGTGATTTTTCATCATGTGCCCCAACTACAAGAAACAAGGCAGCACGGAGCCCAGGAACTGCTCTTGAACTGCCTGGTTGTACTTCCAAGTCACTTTCACTTGAATATTTTACTTTTCTTCTAAATTAAGCCCAGTAAAGTCAGTATTTATTCATCTTTCCTCTAGGGTATACCAGTTCCTAGAGCTCTAATTAATATAAATGCTTTGAAAACAAAGAGCATAAATTTTAAAAACCAGTGAAGTAATACTGGTTTAAAGTACAAAACATATCAGTGACTTGATTGTGTTAACACAGAACGCAAATATCACAATAAGACATTTGATACTCATGAGCTTGTTATATAAGAAGTCAGAAAAAATAGTAAACAACTACTGGAACAAATAAAAAATGCATGTTGTTGTAAATAACAGGAAGGAAAAGTGCCTGGGGGTTATAAAGATTCATAAAAGGGGGCATGTCCATTCTGAGGTGTCCAGGAAAGATTCTCTTCTGAACTGGGATATTAGATGTGACTGTGAAAAGACAAGATCACTTGCTTGGTTTTTTTTATCCCCAATCTTAGACAATGATGCCATGAACACTTCGTACACATTTCTTTGTATATGTCATAGTATTGTTGAAGATAAGTTATCTAGGAGTATAATTACAGGGTTTGAAACTGTGTGTATTTTCACATTTACTAGATTTTGCCAAATTATTTTCCAGAGGGCATATTCCAATTTACATTTCCACAGTCATTATATCAGATACCCGTGGTTCCATATCCTCACTGGTATTTGGTATTATCCAATTTTTAATTTTTTACCAATCTGTTAAGTGTGAAATGGTATTTCCCTATGGTTTTGCATCTCCCTGACTACATGTGCATTTAAAAATCTTTTATGTGCTCATTGGCCATTCTCTCCTATAAACTGCCTGTTCATTTACATCTCCTGTTTTTCTATTATTTGTATAGTTTTACTTATATTTAGATTTTTAACTTATGAATGCCAATTGTTTTTTTCCTTTGATGCTTTGAAAATATCTTTACCCAACTCTGGCCTGTCATTTGACCATTTTGCTTATATATATACATGTATATGTGTGTGTATATATATGTAGGTATATATATATATGGATTACAACCATTTTGTCTTCATCAGTTTAGCTGCTATAGACTGGGTGGCTTATAAAAACAACAATTTATTTTTCACAGTTCTGGAACTGGGAAATCCAAGATCAAGGTGCCAGGAGATCCAGGGTCTGGTGAGGGTCTTCTTCATAGACAGCTGTCTTCTGACTGTGTCCTCACATGGCTGAAAGGAGGAAGGATCTCTCTGGAGCCTTTTCAATAAAGGCACTAATCCCATTCATGATGGCCCCACCACCATGACTTCCTCACCTCCCAAAGACCCCACTTTTTAATATCCTTACAGTCAGGATTAGGTTTCAACATCTGAATTTAGGTAGAGACACAAATATTAAAACCATACCATTTCCTTCATTTTTTTGTTTTTTCATTTTAATGTAGTTAACCTAATCAATATAAATCAATAGTTCCTTCATTGTTTTGCTTTATGTGACTGACTCAAGAAATTTCCCCATAAACTAAAATCATAAATAGATTCTCCTATTTTATCTAAAATTGTTTCAGCTTTGCTTTTTATTCCAGTTTTGAATGATCTGAAATGGATCTTTTGCGTGCAAAAAAGAAGGGTTCAATTTCATCGTTTTATATACGGATTATCAATTTTGCCAGCACTCTTTCATTGAATAATCCATTCTTTCCCTCCTGATTTGAGGGGCCAAATGTTATATTCCTCTCATGGATTTGACAATTGCTGGGCCAATACCAACTGTCTTAATTATTAAAGTTTATACTTTTATGTCTAGAGGACAACTCACTTCAACTTTTTTTCTTTCCTTGGAGGGGTTTAAAACAGAATTGCAGTTTTAAAATATCACAATGACTGCACAGGGAGGGCCAAGGGTGAATTTGAGGAAATCACTGGGAAAATCAGCCAGGTGCAGGGTGGGGTAGCTGATACTAGGCAGGTGGTGGAGGAGACAGAGAAATGAACACAACAGGTCTTTAGAAAGTAGAACAGGCATAGTGGTTGGCTGGGTATCTTTGATGAGGAAAAGCAGTATATCAACAGCCTCAATATTCTTGTTTCAGGAAATACATCAGTGGAAGGTAGAGACTACCAAAGGAGGGTCAAAAAGGACCTCTTACTTATCCAGGAACTAGCAACTTTATGACTCAGGCCAGCATGAGACAGAGTTTTAACACATCAAAAAATACACATACACTGGTTGTTATCTAGTGGTTCATTTATATTTCCTAACCGTGCCTGCACTCCATTTACTTGCCTTAAAAAAAGAAGAAAATAAAAGAATGTTAGCAAATAGATCTTACTTGAATACATGAGGTTGAAGGACAAACTGTTGGCACTGTAGATTCTGATACTATTTCTTAATTAAATGGCTTTTCTTTTGAATAACATATTATCTCTACAAGACATTCATTTTAGATTTGTTCTGGCCAGATTTCCTGCTGGTTGAAGCATTTTATAATATTTTCTAGAGATTCCACTTTTCACCTAATTATTCTACTTACTGACATTTAAGGAAATTAAGAATTATGCAATATTAGAATAGGAAGGAATTTAAATATTGTCAAGATATCTCACCCACCCCCACCACCTCAAGGGAAGCAGTTATGACATAGAAGTTAAGAGTTTAGACACTAAGATAGACTACCTGGGTTCGGTCCTTCCCTAAATATTGTGGGATTTAGGAAGTTATTTAACTTCCTCTTCCTTCAGTTTCTCAAATTGAAGAGGCAATACTACTACTACTTCACATAATTGTAATTTCAATTATATGTATTTATGCATGTAACAGTGTGACCTGTGCCTGGCACGTAGTAAGTGATCAGTAATATTGGCTACTTTGTTATTCATTTCACTTCTGTAGAAGAGATTCATGAAGTCCCAAATGACTGCCAGTTGCCCTCCATCACCTAGCCAGCCAGTTAGGCATACAGTTAACACCAGAATCTACTTATTTTCTTCCTGAACTAATGTTTTTCCCAGAACTCTTGATTACATTTCCCCTCAGCCCAATACATATATAATATGAAAGTAAAACGCGCATCCTGCGCCAGAATATTTTCATTCATTTAAGAATTGTTTATTGTTTTCTATTTGCCAAGGGAAAAGATAAAAAGATAGCTATAGGTAAACTATAACAGCAATGAATTATAATTTAATGAATGAAGTAATTCTAGAAGACACAATCGGTGTTTCAAGAAAATAAATATAGCGGAAAATTAGTATCAGTTTCTCTCACAGGTGATATAAAGAGTACCAGGATCTATAATACCTTCCCAGATTGGAGCTAGGAATAAGTGTTCCTCGTTCCCACACACAGAGCAAGTGAGTATCCAAATCAGCCAGTAAGGGTAGGGACAGAATGTATCTAAGAACTCAAGGAAAATAAAAGTGTAAAAGGAAAAAAAATCATGGGTGGAGAAAAGCTTTACAAAACTTTGAGGTTCCTTTCTGACCCAATTTTGCACTGCCTGAATGCCAGTCATGAGAAAAAGTCAATAAATAGTTTGACCCATTATGACCAGCTATGAGTAAATTAAGGGAAGTTTTGGCAATTTGCTAAACCCGAATACTTGTCCAGACCCATGACTGTAAATCTGTTACATCATTTAATCATAAGTAGGGGTATGTATTTTTAATAAGGTTAACATACTTCAAATAAAATAATCATTTCCCTTATGTAAAAGTTTAAAATCCAATCCATGAGGATACATTTAAGAGTAGCATAAATTGTTAATCTGAGGAATATAGCAGAATTTCGGAGTCTTCACTGCAAAGCGTATGATCCGTGAGAAGGGCGGGCTGGGTGCAAAGACTACAATTTGGGCTAGTCTGAAGCATTACAGCAATTTTTGATATCCATTATTTTTTAAACAGCATAGGGAGAAGGAGAAGAATGAATAAAGGTAAGAGGAAAAAACATTAATCTCCTTTCACTAGCTTAAATGTAGTAAGGCAAGATACTTCCTGTTCCATATAGAAAATTCCATCTGAGGTTTATTTTTTCAAGGATCACTGTTCTTAGGAAAGCAAGACAAAAAGCAAAACCTCACTACCACGCCATTGTAAAAGTTCTTGCTGTTCTACAAACACAGTTGCATTTTGGGAAAAATCGCATTCTCCACCTGCATATTCACATACAGGAAACTCTGTTTAATCTCATGGAAAGCAGGCATGGCATAGATATTGTGAATGGGTTTAAGTCTTGATCTCTTTAGAGTAGTATTCTGTGGCCATTAAGACCACAGGATTTAGCAAGAAACATCTGGGGTATAAAACTGATTCTTCTACTTACTATCTCTTGCCATTGGCAATTAAATTGATTTCTTGTCAACAAAATGAGGAAAATAATAGCCACCTCCCAAAACTCTTTTAGGGATCGAATGATATAATGTCTATAAAGCCCCTAGAAAAAATCTTGCACTTACAAACCCTGAATAAATGTTAGCAATTATTATTATCATTATTAAAATAACAATATATTCTACCATGTTTAAATTATGTACTTGGACAATATGAGTGCCCAGTCAGAGAATTTTTTTTCCACTGTTCAAATCTCCTGCTTTAAAGACTGGTCTACTCCTAGTTCTTCTGGGAAACCTACTGTGGACACTCCAGCAGCCACTGATTTATCCTCCTCTGCTAAATATGACATATAATTTGTTGTTATTTTTATGAACTTTCAATGAATTTGTAATGTCTTTCATTGTCTTTGATATTTTATAGTTTCATCAAGAGTGTCTAGGTATGGATTTATTTTTTTTTTTACCTTGCTCAATATTCAAGCACTCTTTTGAAGAGAGAATCAAGTCTTTTTTTTTTTTCTTTTTTGCACCTGAAGAAAACCCAAGCTTTATCTCTTGAGTACTGTCTCTCCTAGAATTTTTACATTTTTCTCTTTCTAATATTCCCAATTGATGTAAGACCATCCTGTTCATCTCTCCTCTATTTTCCTTTAACACTTTTCGGTTCTATATTTTCCAGCTGTTGATATGCTTGCACTACACACGTTTTACAAGTTCTCTATTTTCATGGGGAATCTTCTGTCTTACCTGCTATGGCAGACTGTTATCTTCCCAAAACATCCTCTGGGGAAGGTCCCTCTTAATTCACCAACCCTCCATTTGGATATATACCCCCAAAAAATAAAATCAGTATATCAAAAATAAATAAATAAATAAAAGCCAGCTGCCATGTCACAGGAACAATAACCCTTGAAGGATCTGGAAGAGGAGATTCCGTGTGCTGTGGTGAGAGACAGAGAAACCAAGCAACCCCCATGAGCCACACATGTCACGACAGGGTCATGATGGACATGGATCCTCCAGCTACGGCCCTCAAATGGGGTCCGGGATGAATATTGTGGCCCACCTTGAACTTTTATTGAATTTCCATCTCTCAAAACGGTGAACAAAATAAAATGACTATTTTGAGATATTAATGTTGTGGGAGTAGATTTTTACTTAGCAATTGTAAGTGAAACGGATGCTCCTTCTTTTATCATTTTATCCACTTTAATATGATTTTGGAGCTTCCTCATTCATGGCATCTATGATTTCCAATTCTTATTTGATGATTCTCCTTCATGTTAATACATTTCTTTCTATAATTTTTTGTTTTGAGTTAATTTTTAATGGCAGAAGTACGGATTGATTTATTTGTTTATGAAAACGTAAACGTGCCTTTTTACAGCTGTTTTCCTCCTATTAGAACCATAGTTTTCTCACTTATTTCATGTTAATTTTACATGCATCAGTTCACACCTTGAGGTTTCCAATTCTTGCAGTTGGCTTTTTCCTCCATTTCATTCTAGTATCTTTTGGTGGCAACCACCCTGGCTACTTCCTGGACCAGGATGCAGAGTTTCTCTAGACTCCTTATTGTGAATAGAGCAGCACTTTGAGACACCCAGCGTTAGGTAAGGGTAGTATTTTATGCTCCCTCCTTTGTGCAGAATCTCAGATTTTCTTTCCTCTTCTCCTTAAATAATAACTTCCAGTCACTAGCCCTAGAATCTTTTCCTAGGTACAAACCAACCTGATGGCCATGGTGTCATCTCCCACTTACTATTCTGTGTCCTTCCTCATTTCTGACCTATTACGACTTTCAAGTTTGACAACAAAGTTTTCAAAATTATCTCCTTGAGAAATGTCTTCCACCTAAGATGCATAAAACTGGGATGGGTGCCACTTCACCCTACCAGTTAGAAAAGACTGTTAAACAACACCACCTCAGAGCACTCCAACACCAAGGTCTCCCTCTCTATACCTCAGTCCATCTCTGTAAACTCTTCTCTCATAGAGAAAACACTAGTTCCCACATGTTTATATAGTTGCTCATTTACTTAATTCTACTATACACATAGAGTCATTTTAGAATTTCTACTTCCACGACATTAACAAAAATTTTACAAAGGAAAGTCCAAAATGTTCTTGTTTTCTTTTTTTCTTTTTATCTCTAGAGTGTATTCCATTGAAACTATAGATGACTGAAAATACAGGCTGTTCATAAGTTACCTGGATTAGTTCTGAATTTCTTTTCTGACATGATAGTGTCAATGTGATATCATATGCAGTTAGTTTTAGGGTTCTTTCACATACTTGATGATTTAAATATATATATATATAATATTTTTTTTGTTTTTAATACACCTAAGCTCATACTTTCTTCAAACAGTTTTATTGGGGGATCATTTACATAACTACCAAACTTCCTCATTTTATATGTACAATTCAATAATTTTTATTGTTTCAGAATTACACAGCAATTGCCGTAGTCTAATAATGGAACATTCCTATTGCCCCCAAAAGAGACATTATATCCATTTGTGTCATTCTATAGTCTCAATCCCACTTCTAGGTAACCACTAATTCACTTTCTGTCTCTATAGATTGCTTTTTCTGGACATTTCATATAAATGGAATCACATAACGTGTAGCCTTTTTATTCTAGCTTCTTTCCCTTAGCACTATGTTTTTAAGATTCTCCCATGTGTTAGTACATATAAGTACTTTTTTCTTTTTATTGTCAAATATTCTTTAGAGCAGATATAACACATTCTTTTAATCATTCACCTTTTGATGAACATTTGGGTCATATAGTTTTAATATTTCAAACATTGTGATTCCCAAGGGCAAAACTGTGCCAAAGGATATATTCAGGTAAATATTCCCTTTTATCTTTTTATTCTCATTCATTATTTTTACATAATCTATTTCACTACTATCTCATTTTACTCTTCTGGTGTTTCCCTTGTACATGAGCATGTGTGTACGTATGAGTGTGTGTCTGTATCATTTTTTGAAATTTTTTTTCACATATATTGTCCCTTTTTCAATTGTGTTTTCTATTTTCATATTTTTGAAAATTGAAGTATTTGTCACATAATGAAGGTAGATATTCACTTGTGTTATATGTTGCAAACATTTCCTCCTGGTTTTCATTTCTGTTTTGAATTTTTTTATGATATTGTGATTCATCTTTTTAATGTAATCAAACTTATTTACCTTTTGTGACTAGAATTGAATCATCGTAATAAAGTATTTCTCAGATTTTCTTCATATTAAATTCATATCTTCTTCTAGTTCTTTCATGGTACCATTTTTAAAATTTATCTCTGATCCATTTGAAGTAGATTAAATTTTCATGGACCCTAAAGTTGATTTCTGATTTTTGTATTCTCTTTAGCGTATTTGTTTGCTTATGTGCCAGGAACAAACTTTTACAGTCTTATACTATGTTTTATGATCTTGTAAGTCTAGTTTACCCCATTCTGGTCTTGTGGGTATGTATTCTCAACAATTCTTGCATATTTAACTTTCTACATAAACAATTGTATGAAATATTTAATTCTAAAAAAACAATATTCTTATTTTATTAGGATTATATTAAATTAATAAGTTAAGTTGCAGAGAACTGATATCTTTATGATAATGTGTGGTCCTATCTCCAAGTAATTATGCTTTTAACAAAAGAATTAATGAGCAAATCAAATCTGCCTTGGTGCCTGATTAACCTGTAGCAAAATATTAAAGCCCATCTGATTAGATTTGTCATGTTAACTTTATCTCTCCACATGGGCAAGCAAGTATCTGGGTCTGGGGAAGGTTAATATTTGAAATCTGCTCATACTCTGCAGAAGTAGCAGCAATTTGGGGGCAAGGTCAGTACTTACAATAATCTCAAAAAATAAGCTCAAGATTCACATTCTTTCTCAAGGGAATTTATTCCCCAATTAGATCTGCATGATTTTTAGTTGCTTCTTATTTTCAGTACTTTTTGATTCCAACATGTTTTAAAGCTCGTTTTATTTACCTAAGTAAAATTCATAAAATTTTATTTTGCTTTGCAATTTTTCCTTCAGAATGCTTTATTTTCATTCATGGTACTTCTTTTTAATTCTAACTTATTTTAATGTTTATTTTATTTATCTTATTTTTAAACATTTTTACTTTCCTTTTTAATTTTTCTTCAAATTGCCATTGTTTTTTAACAGGTATTCCCCAGTGTCACAGGAAAATTTACAGGTGACAATCACCACAAAGTTCTTTAGATGGCAAGGCACCTTAGAAAATAGAAACCCTAAATATGGAAAGGGTTTTAATACTTGATTTCAAATAATGTGGTAGATAATTGGGCTGATCATATTTTCTGTTTTTTCTTATGTCAGTTTTGGTAAGTTGTTTCTTATGGAATACATCTATTTCATTGAAATTAAAAGTTTTTCGACTAAATTTTTTTCATAATATACTCAATTTTTACTAACTGTAGGTCAGTGCACTTGAAGAGAATGTGAATTCTGGCATTGAGTTGAGATTGGGATTGAGTTCAGTATACATATACACACACATACACATACGCACATATTTATTAAATAGGTCAAAGCTGCTAACTGTATTGTTCAGGTCTACTGTACTCCTATAGGTTCTGTATGAGTGTTCTGTCAGCTGTTGAGCTAGCTTTTATATATGCAGATCTGCTATTTCCTCTTATATTTCTTTTATTTCTGCTTCATATTTGTTGAAGCTATGATTATTGCATACATAACATGGTGCTATTTTCTTGCATGGGTAACTCTTTATCATATACAAAATGTCACTCTTCATTTTAATAATGTTTCTTACTTTAAAGTCTAATGTATTTTCATTAATATAGGTACACAAGCTTTCTTTTGTTAATATTTGCATGCATATAACTTGTTCCATACATTCCTTCTCAAAATGTGTTTATGTTTAAGATGCATCTCTTGTGGATAGCCTATAGTTCATTTTTCATCCAATATTTCATTTTTAATCTTTTACTTATTTAGTTCATTTGTAATTAATGTAATTATCAATATATAAGTTTATATTTATCTTTCTTCTATTTGTTTTCTATTTCTGTTAAAAAATTATATTTTTTCTTTTTTTCTTCAGTATATTAATCATATATATTTTTATTATTCTTATTTCCCACAATTATATCATTATTTTAATATTCTCTTAGTAGTTACCTTGGAGATGATAATCTATATCATTGAATTACATGATCTATAATAAATTATTTCTTTACAACTTCTCCAGTAATGCTACAAAATAGTACAATTCCAATTACTACTCTCCCTCCTTTTGCAATATTGTTTTCACATATTTTAATTACAGATATATTTGAAACTTTTTTATTTTTATATTACAATTTTTTATTTTATGTAGCAATTTTGTTATATTTATTATATTTATTATATTTGTTATATTTATACTCACCCAGGCTAGTATTTTTTATTCTTTTATATATTTTTTAATTTCATTTTTTTCATGGATAATATTCCTTCGGCTAAAATAATTTGCTTTTAATGTCAGCCTTCTAATAACTTTTGTCAGATATTTTTTTGTCTGAAAATGTTTTATTTTACTTCCATTTTTGGAGAACATTTTTGCTGTGTATGCAATACTAGGTTGGCAGCATTATCTTACAGCATTTTTAAAATATCATTTTACTACCTTCTTGCTTCTGTTCTTTCTTCCAGAAGTCAGCCTTTACTCTTACTTTGCAGGTAATAAATCTTTTTTCTCTGGTGCCTTTTAAATTTTTCTCTTTAGTTTCAGTGTTCAGCAATTTGTTCATTTAATTTTTATTTCTTCCATAGACTCTGCTTCCTTTCTAAAATATATTTTTTACATCATTTCCATGATAGAAAACCTAATGCAGTCCACATCTTTTGAATTTTGCATATTATATTCATATCTGTTTGTCTTAGCCAAACTACTAGAGGTACAGAATGATAGTATTATTCTGTATCACTTCCTTACAGGTACCTATAATGACATTCCATGGTACTTGTGATGCAAAAAACACATTTTAAAGAATTAACTGAATTAAAGTAGAATTGACATTCTCCTGTGAAAACTGAGGATACAACAAAGGTATTTGCCAACTAGGAGCAAAGGGGGCAGATTTTGTCTCTCCTATCTCTGCAGCCTCAGATCCACCACTCATGGCAGGTGCACCTGTACACGCACCATCTCGCACCTCCAGTGACAGAACCTTATCAGATATTCAGGAAAACAGTTGTGTTTTTGCCATCTCTGAATATTCTGACATCTGATGGTGACCATATTGCCCAGTTTGTTCCAAATACTTTTCATTTACAAAGGTAACTGGTAGTATTTTTCAATAGTTATTCAGCATTACATGGAGTTTGTTTTTCAGCACAGTGAAAATTGTTAAGGGATCATTGTCTTTTGGATTAAGAAGTAATTGGCCTAATCAGGTTCAGTGTTAATTTCTAAAATTCCTGCCCTATATTGTAACAGAGTAAGGAAAAACAAAAGGAGATACACTTCACAATCTATTTTAGCTATCCTACACAAAGTATGCCTAAAAGCAAACAATGTTCTGTTGTCATCCAAATATAAGCTGGTCATAAATATAAATAAAATTATAAACAAAATAAAGTATAAATAAATTAAAAGATAAAATATTTCTATCTGCCTCCCAAGCTCAGCTCAAATTAAAAGCCCTTGAAATTCATGCCAAATTGACTTTAATTTTGTTGTCGCTTAACTAGTTTACAATACAATATACCATTATTTCTCAAATGTTTAAGCCTCAAAAAGATCTAAGGTTGAATGGAAGAACACGTTTACTCAAGACAAGAGCAAAAAGAAGTAAAAATGTCTATACAAATAAGTTTAATATTCTCATATTTTATGATAATAATTCTGATCCCCTTCAGCTTAAAAAACATCAGGGTACTTCTACTTGAATGATCTATTCGTGTATTCTCTCACCAAGCTGCCCTTAAGTACTGTAATTAGAAATTCATTAATAACATCAGGTTTTTCTTTGCCCAGTAGAGGGCAGTGCTACATATGGAAACCAACATATTTCTAGGTTCTAGGAGAGTTTGTGAATGGATG
Organism: Microcebus murinus; assembly: GCF_040939455.1. Lineage (NCBI taxonomy): Eukaryota > Metazoa > Chordata > Mammalia > Primates > Cheirogaleidae > Microcebus > Microcebus murinus. The sequence continues at coordinate 9,078,172 of NC_134114.1, read as the reverse complement.
ACCCCGTTAACTCCTGCACCTAGAATAACTCAGTATTGCTTCTTGACACAGAGAATCAAATCCAAAGGAACTACGTGGAAATAGAGATATGGAGAAGGGAAATGTGCATACAGCTAAGCAATACTTACAGAGCTGTGGCAGCATTGATAACAGTAATGTTAATGTTTAATGTGAGTAATAGAGGTGTTTTCAAATAATAAGTCAAACAGCAACGTACATGAGAGTCAGAAATTAGAATTAATAGTCAGAAGTAATATATTAAAAACATATAAATTATCTTTTATTTTTCTACCTGCTTACTGGAGTTAAGATAAGTAAAGTCCTTGAAGATTAATGCTCTGAAAGACATCATAATTTAGTTTGATGTCAATTCTAACTATTGAAGCTTTTACTCCAGTTGAATGTCCACAATGATTGATTCATTCTTTTGAATCAAAAATTCCGAATTCTTGGTCCAGTTTTAGTTCACTATATATCTTATGATGATATCAACATCCTAGCACCAAAAATTGAAGTAATATTTCCTCATAAACATCATTCTCAGATATATTGAAATAATAACCAAAAAAAAGATTTTTTTCAGCATTTCTGCACTTTAAAAATCTGAGAGCTGTAATATGTGTATTTGATCCTTAGAAGAAAACAACATCTACTTTTTTCCACTATGTATAGTTTCATTTGTTTCTACTCTATAAATTTATCAAACCAGCTTCTAAAAACTGTCATGTTAATTTGTCAATTATACAAGTTTGACATATATCGTCTTAGATAGAATGTTTACCTTCAAATATTTCCATAACACTTCTTAATTTTAATCACTCCCTTAAACCTATTTGATTTTTATTTGTAAATAGAAGTATAATTAATTATTTAGAAAAGGATTGATTCTGGATGTTTAGTCTTTAGATCTCTTTTTCAGACTTAATATTTAGGCAGAAGGAATTATATATTCTTTATTTTATAAGGTGCTTGGAACTAAATATATGAAGATGATGATGATGGTGGTGGAGCTTCCACAGGATTTATCCTCCACTCTATTTTTTAAATCTTAACTACAAGAAGCTTCTGAGAAAAACAATGAAATAAGCATGAACTTGAGTTAAACGTTTCCAGTTAGTTCATGTTGTAGTACCAAAATCAATGCTGCCATATGCTGACTCTCCCTACTGAAGCTCTTCACAGGGATGAGAAGACATTGGGAATTGACAGAAAATAACCATTCAAAATAGTTACTTAAAAAAAAAAAAAGATACTATCTACAAAAATCTATAGGAAACAACTACAAATTACTTTATATTTAATAATTTGACCTGAAAATATGAACCCAAAATCTTCTGTGATCATGAAGAATTCATTGATATAAACCATTAAATGAGAAAAAAAGAAGAGCTAATCCAAATGAGAGAAAATTATTTTATGACTTATAGTGAAATGCTGTTAGTTTAGTTTTAGGTTTTGCTCCTCCTTGTCTGGTTAAACTTTGCTATCATATTAGTTTATTGGGTGCAAAATTATGTTCCTGGCAAGGTAGAAGCAAGTATATATACAGGCAAATATATATGAAGCACCTCATTATGTCCAGATGTGCTTGTGACTAATATATGATGATTTCTCCTATTAGCTCTGCAAATCACTTTTTATTTCATGTTGGGCAAACTATTAAAACTTCTTTGAATCTCTTCTTCACCCCGCACATTAGAATTATAATACCCATCTATCTTACCAAAGAGTGGTGTTAATTTGAAGTGAGATGATAAATGTGGAAGTGTGAAAACATTTTGCAAGTGAAAAAAAAATGCTTTATAAATATCTGGATATATAATTAATTGGGGATATATGCAGAAATTAAAACTGGCATAAGAGAAACTCTATTGCATACCCCATCATTTGGGGAAATTATTTAAAAAGATCATTTTGAATGAAAAGGTTGCATTGGCTTGTAGCAAGCAGATCATTATCTATATCACCATCATAATTTTGTATTTGCTTTGTGGAAATCATGTTTACATTTTTCAGTTTTGCCTGAATACTGATGGGTTCATTTAGTGAGCCAGAACTAATAGTGTTAAATATATGCGTAAAGTACAACACTCCCATGATTTACATTTTTCCTTTAAAGATACATTTTATTTTTAAATAGATGGGTTTCAAACTTTCACTCAGTGGGAAAATTTTACTGACAACTCACTGATAAGAAAATCCTGGTCTGTATAATAGAGATTTATATTCAGAATTACTGTATATCCTGTGTCTCTTATTGAGAGTTCTTTAAGGGACTAAGGTCATGATGCCATAAGTATTGTCTCCGAAGAAAGCAATGCATCTTACATCCCTCCAGACGGTCATACACAACAAGCACCAACAAGAGCCACGTCCTTCACAAATTAGGAAAAAAACAAGACAAAAGAAAAAGTGCTCCTCAGAAGAAAGTGTTCCTCCAAACCACTTTCTCAGAAGAAAGGTGCTCCTTTCAGCTGCTGTTCTCTCAGACAACCATGGACTCCCTGCCTCAGTCTCCCTGAATGCCCATTCAGAGTTGCCTTCCTCAGTTAATAAGTAAAAACAACTATTTATCTGCTTTAACAAACATTATTAGTAGCTCTAGGGCATTAGTAGTACTTATCTGTCCATCAGTTTGTCTGTATACTTGTTTAATCTAGAATTTCCCATGCCCTTACACACACACACACACACACACAACACTATATCTATATCAATAGATAAATAGATAGATAGACAGACAGATGGGATCTTTGAAACTTGTGGAATTGTCAGGCCAAAGGCACTGCCTTTGATGACTCATCCCTCTAATGGTCCATAGTCATAAGAACAAACAGGGTATGGGAGAGACAGTGTCTATTCTGATGAGGAAATGTCCCAAACAAGGGTAACTTTAGAGACCTATATATATTGTCTTCTTAGTAGATGGACATGAGATTCCCACAGTAACTCCAGCTACATAATAAATCATTAAGAGCATCATATATGAGTGCACACATAACTTACAGTTTTTCCTCTTTTATACATAAAAATACATTTTTTCCAGTTCCTAAAACACACCTTGCTACTTCCTACCACAGTCCCTTTTCACATCCTGCTTACTCAACCTGGAACGAAATCCCTCTGCACGTAGGTCAGGCTCCTTTCATTCAGATGGGCTGTTGCAGAACTGACACCTTCCCTTGGGAGTACTGTCTGTGAACATCTGTCACATGCCTATTCTATCATCATCGTGTCTTCCCCACCTGACTGGAAGCCATATGAAAGGCAGGCTGGCATTTACTTTCTCATCCTTGTGTCTAGAGCCCTGTGCACAGTGCCAAGCTCAGAGTAGGGGCTCAGTAAATTTTGCTGGATAAATAAAGTTGGAAGGGGTAAACATTTGAAGCATATAAGCACTAATTCACTTTTGCAAGAATTTCAGGCTACTGTGTCTCGTTTTAAAATGCAAAAGATATCATGGGACTGCTTTATGGCTAGGAACATGGAGAAGAGGTAGCTAAGCTGAGAAATAATTAGGTACTTGAAAACATACAGTGGAAGATGTACATCACAGCATCAAATGCCATGGAAAGGTAGAACAGAATGGTGAATTGGAGGAAAAAAGAAATGATGTGGCAAAAAAAAAAAAAGGGTAACATCTGTTGAAAATTCTTTAAAGAAACTGTAGATAGAAAGCTGATCCAAGGACAGTGAGAGGTAGATTGGAACATTGACTGGTCCATGCACATTGGAGGAGGTGGTGGCAGAGCATTATTGTAAAAGGAAGATGAGGAAATAATGCTGATGAAAGATCCACCACTATGGATCTTGGGAATGTTCTCATACAGCTAAGTATAGCTGCTTGTTTAATTATTTTAATGTGAGTTTAACCAGCCAAAAATGATATCATGATAATATCTGAATACGATAGAACAAAATAGTCACAGAATCCAATCATGGAAAGTTAGAGAGTTAGACTCCTGGTTATTACAACAAGAAACTCAGAACCACGGAGCTGAGTGCTCTGTTGCAGCTGCCTAAGCAGTTAGGGATGGAACCAAGGTCAACTTTTATGCCACTGTATTTTACATCAAATATTACAAAGGCTTATTAGAGTTTGTAACACATTTTCTAACATTTTTTAAAGGAATAAGAAATAAAATGCCCTTGTTATACAAATACAGTTTCTACTAATTAAATCATAATTGGTTAAAACCATGTAATTCTATTTAATTTGATTATATGCCTTTATTCTTCAGAATAAGAAAGAGTGTCTCTATGGTTATACTTACATTTTTCATTTGGTAGGTATCCAAGTACAGCTTTTTGCAAGTTATGTATAATATAAGCTAAAAATAATGTCTGGATATTTGTTTCAGAACAGAAGGAATTCTAGACTAATGTGGTAAATGGCATTCCCCCAGCTGCACCCATAACTATTCCATTTTGGTTATAGAGTCAGCTCCAAGACTACATAGAATCTAAAATGTCTATCTTCGTGCACATTAAGTTCGTGACATTCAAAATTTTAGGGATGGGAATACAGTTGCTACTGTGTACTTTAGGTTTAGTGGTGAATTCTAACCCATTTCTTTCATTTCATTTATTTGAACAATATTTGAATGGACAAACCTAGGCACAAGGTATTGGAATAAAGGAGCTATGAGGGAAAGAAAAATATACATAAGACACAGTCCTTTGTCCACATCATCTTATGGTCCACTAAGGGAGAATGCCATAGCATACATTCTTTCCCATCTTTCAAATTCACTCATACACCCTTGAAACCCACATAGGAATCATTGCTATGCCAAAAAAAAAAGAGTAAAAAAATCATTATCACTTAGCTATATAAGAATTAAATAACATTATAGATATTAAATTAATAATTTAATCAGAATTAAATTATTTTATTTCAATAGGTTTCTTTCCAGATCAACCACATCTTCAGTTAGAGCCACAGGGATAATTTCTAAATGTTGGGGATTTTATTCCAAAGAACATCAAAAAGACAAATTTAAAAAAAAAACATTCCAAAACTCTATTGTGTAAATATTGTTTTTAAACATTATATTTTTGGGACATTTATTTTCCCCGATTTCAAATAAATCTTTCCAGCCAGGCAAGGCCTATTCAATCATCTGAAAAAAGAAAATAAGAAATAGGCATCATGGTACCCTGAAATATGCCATCCTATGTATCAAGGATCTGGCCAAGAACTGGTTTACTTATTTTCACCAATTCCATAGGACCATGGGCACTTTGGAAATAGTGGGGAATGGCATTGGGTAATCACTGGCAGAGAGGAAGAGCTCTACAACCATTTGCTGATTGTGATGGGAACTTTGTCCAAAAGTGAGCATATTTTACTTTATGTTAGAGACGGATTGGCAAGGACTAGCAGCCCCGTGGATAGTCATTAATTTTAATTGAATGAATTGAATGTCCGGTCTAGACACAATTTTTCAAACCCAATTAACAAGGTACTTAAGGTATTGGCAAAAGTCACTGCAAGGCTTCGAGTTATAATTTTAAGAGTTTGAAAGATGAGCCAGATGCTTGGAAATCATAAAGGAGTCAATGCAGTAATTTTAGTTGAAAAAGGACTAACAGATGATACTGTATGCTCTGGGAAGCTCAACTTATTTATATACTCGTGCACAAGACATCTGAACACAAATGTCAGCTTTTAAACACCTGGATGAGAGCAGGGAACTAGGAAACAAATAGCACTGCCTCAGAAAGAAAAAAGTTATGTCAGATTCATTGCATATTTCACTGTGAATAGGATCCAAAATTAACATCATGTGGTGGGAACACCTTTTGCCTTTTCAAATATTATCTAACTTGTTGAAAATATTCATATTTTATTCTTTCTTTGGCAAAGCTTTAATATTTTCCTCATCTAAACTGACCCATTACTTATATTTAGTCATCATGCTCTAGACTAAATTTTACCAAAGACTCACATTATACAAGGTGGCATGCATGTTTAAAGTTTGTATCACAATACATCCCAGTATTACATATTATGCTGCCTAAAATAACTGTGTTCATATGGATTTACTTGTTCAGTTTGATCTACACAATGTTCTTGTGTGCAAGGTAGTGCTGGCTTTGCTAAGTCAGTTTAGAGAAGAGAAGGCTATCTGGGCTTTCTTGGTGGGGCTGAGGTGAAGCTAGCAGAAGACTGTGGCTGAGCTCAGGAAGCCTCAGAGCTGTCCTATGGAGCGAGGTCTTGGTGCACAGCAGGCAGTGGGGGTAAGCCCACAGGGAAGCCAGCGTAGGACTAGGGGACAGATGCCATGCGCTGAGGCCAACAGGCAAGAAGAAGCTGTGAGTGGGAGAACGGCCCCGCTGGGGAGACTGGCGGCAGGCCAGGGTCTCGTGTAGAATAAGTCAGAGTGAACAGGATAAGGCGGTTGTCACAAAGGCTGCCCAAACTGTAAAAGGATGTAAAAGAACCCTTTTGTGTGGCCCTGGCTGCAAGCTTCAGGGGTGGAGTTAAAGACTGATGAGACCCACAGAAGGCAGAGAGAAATGGTTGCCAAAAACCTGAAAATGTTAATTCTTTTTTTTTGTTGTTTCAGCATATTATGGGGGTACAAGTGTTAAGGTTACGTATATTGCCCATGCCCCCCATTCTCCCTCGAGTCAGAGCTTCAAACATGACCATCCCCCAAACATCGCACATCTCACTCATTATGTTTGTATGTACCCATCCGCTCCTCCCCCTCCCACCCACCTGACACCCGATAAATGTTATTCCTATATGTCCACTTAGGTGTTGATCCGTGAAAATGTTAATTCCTAACTTATTGAATTGCATGTATATTATATTATTATAATAATACATAGCATATCACATAGTAATGTTATATTTATAGCAAGATATCATATATTATATACATATACATTTTTTCCTCACATGAGACTATGAGAAATACATGTATTTTACAGAGAGAAAGAAAGAAAGATAACCTGCCCGGTACATAGTAGTGTGGCAGGTGCTGGTCATTTTAAAATAAAAACCTGCATTTCTAATTTATGTGTCTGAGATTAATTTAATCATAACGCAACTGAAAATGCATGCAGGGCAGTCTGCAAGGATCTCAGTTCTCCCGTTGGAGCTAGCCCAGCCAGAGCCAGGGAACATGGTGAGAGCAGACAGAGGCCTCGGGGACTCAGGGAGAGGGAGCCAGCCGTGCCTGTGGAAGGGACCCAGCAGGGACTGGAATCCTGTCTGATTTTCCACCTCTCAGCTCATCTCAGCTCCTTTTATTTAACTTCCTCCTTCATCAGGATTGCTGCTGCTTCTTTTTTTTTTTTTTCCCCTGCCATATGGAAGACAAAAGCAAATGTTCACTCCCTTGCCAAACTTACAGATGTAGACAGACCCAATGCAAGAGGAAAATATTGTATTCAGCTGAGTGTTGACGAGTCAACTCTGCACAGAGCTGGGTTCAGTGCATAGAACAGCTGCCTGTGGCCTCTGCCGTACTGGAGAGGGAAAGAATTTAACACATACCTGAAACTGTCAAGTTTTGTGGGTTTTTTTTAATAATGTTGTTTTTATATTGCTCTCACATGTGGTACAATTTTGCCCTAATGTCTGATATGTCTGGATTGCCAAATCACCTGTGAGAATGAAGGCATCAAATGCTGCTTAAAAACTTGCTATAACTGGGTGGCATTGCCAAGTGTCTGATAGGAAGACAGTCGCAAAGTCGCAGGATCATTAAATGGCAGAATACGACATCTCTACCTTAATCATTACTTTACTTTCTTTTTTTTTTTTTTTAGAAGAAAACCTTTGTATCCTAAAAGCGGGCACCGAATCTTTGGTGTTTGTGATGGGATGGGGCCACAGGACCAGCAGACTGCAGCCCCTCCACTCCAATCACTTCCCTAGACACCTGTGTCATTCCTGCCTTCTTTTGTACCTGGCACTTTTCAGTCCTGAGCTTTTCAAGGGTTGCAGAGGGACCAGCTCTGGTGTCGACTCTTGCATTGCCCCACCAAGCTTTCCAACTGCACTTTTTTAGTGACCCTCCATTCACACACTTTCCTTCTGCCAAAAGTAGTGTCAGATTGCTCTTCCACTATTGTCTCACTCCCATCTCCCTTTTTGTCATTGTGAGATTATAAATATCTTACACCTTCACGGTCATTTTTGATGGTATTTCAGGTGGTGCTTGAGTGTCCCAAAGAACAACCACATGTCTAATGATTCACTAGAAGGACTCACAGAAATGGAGTCCTTTGTACTCACTGTTATCAGGTTTTTTATTTTTTTTTATTTGTGCCCTCTGTGTTATGTCTCTTTTTATGACTTATGTACTATAACTATTTGTGGGGTTTTTTTTATTTAGTTAAAATTTTACTGGGAGCTGGTCACGTAAGCACCCTCTGCCCAGGTTTTCACCATCAATCAAATTGTTTGCACAAACAACCCGGGCACAGCAAAACAAACTTATCAGTTTGGAACAAAGAAACTATTGTGAAGGCCAAGTTCCCAGACGCCAGCCAAAGGCAAGCCCTCCTGCAAGCGAGAACTTCCAGATCAGTCCCACTGTGTTCACTCTTTTCTGCACAACTGATAAAGAGTATAATATCTAAGGATACAACTTGTTTAACAAAATTAAAAACCCTTCAATCTAGGCAGCCAATCAAAAAGGAGGTTTACACTACAATACATTCATACTAAAGTTTGTGATGCAGCTAATAAACACTATTGGAAGTCAGAGAAGTAGGGAATTATTTTGACCTGCATCAGCAGAGTTAAATGTCAGGTTTTGACCTGGATTTTGAAGCATAGGTGGAGAGTAAAAGAATTTAAGGAAGTATAGAACAGCATAAACTAATATCTGATATTCTGCATGAGTGTTCATTGTCAGATAAAAAGAAATAAAATCATCACAGAGAAATGGAATCCTATCAGGAAGCATATGAACATGAGAATTTATAGGTGCAGTATGGGACAATGTTGAACAATAAATTTTGGCATTCTGTTGTAAACAAAGGGAGGAATGAAAACCTTTCTTCAGGAGAGGGATGTAACATAATTGATATTGTAGAGAAATTTATCTGGCTTGGATCCTACGATGATTCTTTTTGGGTAAGAGCGGAGCCTTATGTTATATACATGTGCAAGCATCTGAGCCAAGGCTATAAAAAAATCAAAAGGTAAGGATTTATTCCAACAAAAGGCTAAAATGAAAGTATGCATTCAAATAACAGGCTGTAACAGGCTGTCACTAGGATGTTCAGGGGAGGAGAGACAGAGGTTAAAAGGGAAATAAGGGAGTTTAAAAGGATGACAATCAGGGAAAAGTCTAGAGTTTGGTTCTGAATTTCCTGCCTGCAAAATGAAAGGTGGCTGCAGATGGTCACCTGTGTAGTTCTCATTGTCACTGAAGAAAAAACATTGTCCTAGAAAAGCAAAACTTGCCCCAGATATTACCTCTGATATAACCTCCGCACAGTGGGTTTCATATAGGACAGATTGAGGGCATGGGTGTGCTTTCCTGCAGACTGTTTAGGATGCTCTTCCTTGATGCTGCTCCTGTAGCATCCTTTCATGGAAGTCTGTGGAAAATTGCCAGAATTCAGCTGCAATTCTGCAAGCTCTCAAGCCCGTATGGTCCCAGGATATAATTCTCTGGTGATTTGACTTAATGGATGAAATAACAAGAGATAGAGTCAGTTTGGTTTTCCACAGTCATCCATACAAATAACTTCTCTCAAGTCATCCTCTGAGGATGCTAGATAAAGAGTTTCAGGGTGTAGCTCTCTCAGGAAGCTACCCTGAACTTTTTAAACTAGTGGTTTCAGGGCAGCAAGAAGGCAAGAATAGAAGGTCTCTCTTGAGTCTTAGGCTTAGAACCCTCCAAATTCATGACCAGCAAATTATGTTGATCAAAGCAGATCACAGCACTAGCCCAGATTCAAGAAGACAGTCGGTAAATTCCGTCTCTCAATGGGAGGAATGGGAAAGTCCATTGCAAAGAGGGCAGAGAAAAATGGGATGAGAAGAATTTGTGACTACTTTTTGAAAGCTAACCTAGCTTTAGGCAATAATCATCAAGTATGGCTAACATCTCAAAAAGTGAAAGAAACAAACATCATGAGCCTCTCGTGGAAATATAAAATATCAACTTTTCAATGCACACACACAATGAAATCTAAATCTAATCAAGTCTCTAGATCTAACAAACTAATCTGAGGATAAGAAATTCAAGGGACAGAAGATGGAGCTATCCAGTACCACAGATAAGTTCATACTGGGTTGAACTTAATTGTGCAAGCAATCTGATTCCTTCCAACCAGTAAATTTCAGGAAAAATAAAAGTTAAATTACAAAGACAAAGATTGGAAAAGGAAAAACAAAACTGTCTTGTTTGCTGATACAACGAATCCCTACATAGAAAATCCAAGAAACTCCAACTACAAAGTATTCTGAATAACAGTTGCTGAATAGAATATCAATAGAAAAATGGTATTTCTCTACAAAGCAATAAGCAGAAAATCTAATTAAGAATGTCCTTTTACCATAGCAACAAAAAATACAGTGTTCTTAGGAAGAAATCAAATGGAAGTTGTCCAAGAACTCTATATAATAACTTTAAAAATATCATAAAAGAAAAGGCCTTGTGATCAGAAGTTAGATTGAGATTTTTAAAATAAGACTCAAAATGTGTTAGCCATTCTTATCTGTGGATTAAAAGCAATTTCAACTCAAGTCTAAACTGAAACTTGAATAGACATTTCTAAAATGAGTATGAATGTGCAAAAGCCCACAAATGGCCTAGATACTCTTAAGAAAAATGAGATAGATGGATTTGTCTGCCAAGTAGTAAGATGTACTATAAGTCTGTGGTGCAGGAACAAGCAAATAACATAAAGAAATACAATGTAAAATATGGAAACTTGATAAAAGAAAGATTCAGCGTTGCAAATAGATGAGGAAATGAAATACTGTACAATACACAGGGCTGAGATCATTGGCCCTCATGTAGAAAAAGTCAACACGGATGGTTTTCATCTCACACATGCAGTCAAGTTCAGTTGGATTAGATATAAATATTAAAGGGTGAAACAGAACTAATAAAGTATTATAGACTTTATAAAAGAGAAGGTAAAAGAGTGTTTCATGTTCATGAGTTAGGTTAAGATTGCTTAAATAATACTGAAAAAGTATTAACCAAAAGTTAAAGTAACAATGTGTTTTGACTACATTAATAAAAAACAAAAATGTGGTTTTGACCTGGAACACTATAAAAACTAAAGGTAAAAAGAAAAGACACACTATTTTCAACATACATATTTTCAACAAAGATAACTGCTTAAGATTAATATCCAGAAAATATAAAAATATCACAAATCATTTTTAAAAATACAAACAAATAATAGCAAATAATGGTCAAAAGACATAAACATGCTATTGCCAAAAGCAAAGAAACACATATTTATTCCTAATAAATATATTAAAATTTCCCCAAATTCATTAGCAATTTAAAAAACAGATTAAGCATCAATGAGATAGCATTTTGTAAAAAAAATATATATATATTAGCACACTATAGGTTAAAGTGCAAATCATTTCAGCCTCTTAGAAAAAACAGTTTGATGTTCTCTTTTAAAGGCAAAGGAGAATGCAGAAAGGAGGAGGCTGTGCAAGATGGCCAAATAGAACCCTGTAGCCATCATCCTCCCACAGGAACCTGAGAAACTCTACAACAAGTAAGCACCTTCATAAGAACCAAAAAAAAAAAAAATAGATAAGCAATAACATAATAACAAGGACAGAGGCATTGAAGAGAGTAGGAAAGACAGTCTTACACCTATACTACCACTCCCCCAGCCCTAGGCAGCACAGTTCAGAGAGAGAATTGGGGAAGGGAGAATGAAGTGAGTGGAAGACTTTGCACTGGAACTCAGTGCCACCCTGTCACAGTGGAGCACAACCCTGGGCAGAATTCCACCAGTGCCCACAGAGGGAACATTTAGATCAGCCTTGGTCAGGGGAGAATCTTCCACCCCAGCAGAATAAACCCAAGTCCTGGCCACCTTCAACATCGGCTGCTAACATAGGTGGCATGGAGCCCTGAATAAATTCGAGTGGCAGTCATACCACAGTGACTGCAGACGTTGGGCAAGCCCTGATGCTTCACTGGTATAGGACACAGTGGGCTTGGAGTGCCACCCAGTAGGACACTATCTGTGGTAACCACTGGAGTGCCTATGACACCCGTCCCCAACTCCAGGCTGTGCAATGTGGTGGGACTCCTTGTTCTTGGGAGAAGGAGAGAGAAGAGTACGAAGGAAACTTGTAACTTGGGTTCAGCTAAGCCACAGTGGGCAGATTCCTAAAACGCCTGATTCCAGGACTTTGCTCCTGGACAGTGTTTCTGGAACCACCCTGAGCCAGGTGGTGAATTTGCTGCTTAGGTGAGACCTACTCAGGCCTGGCAGGACACACCATCTTCTTACTAAAATAACTAGAAGAATGGAATTGGAGTGCTCCTAACAGAAAGACATGATAAATGTTTGAGGTGATGGATATCCCAATTACCCTGATTTGATCATTACACATCGTATGCTTGTATCAAAATATCACCTGTTGTATCGAAATACACATTACACGTGGCATGCTGGTATCAAAATAGCACATGTACCTCATAAATAAGTACAACTACAAGGTATCCATAAAATTTTAACAAATTAAAGTAGTACATAACTTATGACCCCACAAGTTTGTTTCTAACTATATACAAATTTCAAAAAAAGAAATGAAGGGAGGGAGGGAGGAAGGGACAATATACTGAGTGACATATAAGAATGTTCAATGCAGCATATTTTCATGTTAAAATTCTTGAAAAATATAAACTTCATCAACAAGGAAGACAGTAAATAAATTGTAGTGTTTGATTGTATGAACAGCTTAAGTTATAACAATGAAAATAAATTAAATTGCATACATTAACATAGATGAATTGCCAAAATTCATGCAGAATAATAACAAAAGAAAAGTTAACAAAAATTCCCAAAATCTCATGAAGGATGACAACATATATATTAAGAAAAAAGCAAAATACATTTTAAACACTTTAAATACAACATACACACATAACACACACAAACTATTGGAACCAATAGTTGAATTCAGCAAGGTTATAGGAAATAAGACCAATATATAAAAATCAACTGTATTTCTATACCATACCAATGAACAATCCAAAAATAATTAAGAAAATAATTCCATTTCTAACAGTATTAATTGTATATCCACTATGGAAGTTATCAAACGAAACATACTCTTACCACAAAATAACACTCATTATTATTTACCTAAAAGATTTAAAAACTTTTGTCCTAACAAAAACCTGTACATGGATATTTCATTCATAATTGCCAAAAAATGGAAATAACAAAGATACCCTTCAGTAGGTGAATAGATAGATAAGTGGTAAATCCAGACCAAGGTATTCAGTACTAGAAAGAAATAAATTGTCAATCTCTGACAAACATAGAGGAAACTTGCATGCACATTGCTAAGTGAAAGAAACCAGTCTGAAAGATTACAAAATGTATGATTAAGCTATATGACATCCTGGAAAAGGCAAAACTACAGAGATAGTAGCAAGATCCTGGTTGCCAGGGGTTGAGGGAAGGGAGGGATGAACAGGCAGAGGATTTTTAGGACAATAACAATATTCCATACAAGATTATAATATAATGGTGAATATGTGTCATTATATATTTGTTCAAACCCATAGAATGTACACCACCACTCTGAAATCAGAGATTGGTAGTGGTCGCACAGGTCTGTGAATATGCTAAAGAAGCATTCAAATGTACATTTTAAAAGGCTTAATTTTATGGTATGCATACTATATCCCAATATATATATATATATATATATATATATATATATATATATATATATCCTGTAACGTCAGAGTTACTATCCATTTAAATTTTTTTGAGAGTAAATAAAAAATGCTTAAGGCTGAGTAACTAATTTTGAAAGGCAATTTGCAGATATGCTAATTTTCTTAGAAACCAGGATAGAAAGCATGTTATCATTGCTGAAATTTTTCAGACCCAGAATGGGGCTTCCTTATCTTTTCATTTATTGAATTGTCCATTTTAGAATTAGCACTCACTGAACTGAGATAAATTGTGTATTTTTGCAGATGAATGAACTGAAGTCAAGTGAAAGAAACTGGAACTTTTTAAATGATGTCCAAACTTTAAATTATAAAATGATAATATTACCCATTTTAAAGAAATACCATTTCATTTTCCTCTCATGTTATTCCACTTTCAGACTATTGATAAGCCCAAGAAATCAAGGAAAAATACTAACACTATACATTTCATCGGAAAGAAAAAGGATAGAATTTTCTGTGCTGATTTTAATATGCTAATGGTAACACAGTCATCCTTTATAGCCATGTAAACTTCTAGTTTGTGTTTGTCGATGTTTGACAGATTTTGCTCATTTTGATTTATTAGAGCATTTTACACAAAATGATTTGCTCATTGCACTATTTTCTAGCTAGAATGAGGTAGAAGTTTAAAATATAATTTCCATTTGGTCTTTTTAAGTTATAAATAAAACTGAACACAGGATAATAGTGTTGCTGGAACAAAAAATATGTAAAGGATTAAATAAATTGGGACTGTCCTTGGGATGATTTATCACTGTGCTTAAAAATAACTGGGCTGTTTAAACATGAGTACATTATGTGAGAATCATGGGGTAGGCTCCATGCACTGTGTCCCTTATGCATACTATTTTACACTTTGAGCATCTCCTCCCAGTAGTAATCTGTCTTGATCTACACCTGTGGTCCCCAACCCAGGGATGTCGGTATCAGTCCCTGGCCTGTTAGGATCCAGTGGTACAGCAGGAAGTGGGTGGCTGGCAAGCCAGCTAAGCTTCATCTATACTTACAGCCACTCCCCATAGCTCACATCACCGCCTGAGCTCTGCCTCCTGTCACATCAGGGATGACATTAAATTCTCATAGGAGCACGAACCGTATGGTAAACTGCACATGCGAGGGACCTGGGTTGCAGGCTCCTTATGAGAACCTAACACCTGATGAACTGAGGTAGAGCTTAGGTGGTGATGCTAGCACTGGGGAGTAGTTGCAAATACTGATCATCATTAGCAGAGAGGTCTGACTGCACCATGAATGTAATGTGCTTGAATCATCCTGAAACCATCCCTCCCATAACCCCCACCAGTCGGTGGAAAAATTGTCTTCCACGAAACTGGTCTGTGGTGCCAAAAACGTTGGGGACTGCTGCTCTATATTTTTTCACTAGATTCTTGGAGACCAAAGGGAAACATAAAGATCAAAGGCACTGGGTTTGGTGAAGATTTGAAAAGGAACTGAGAATTCCCTCCTTACCGTGGAGGACTCTGCACTCCATCATCCTTCACACCCTGTGCATTTAAGCAACTGCCGCTCCCAAGCACAAAAGGAGTAGAGAGACACCTAAGGGGTCGGGTACAGCGGCAGGTCCTGCAGCAGGGTCTCCTGGCAAAGCACCGCAGCATGGTGGCCTGTGAACGCTGACTGGTGAGAATGAGTGGACAGAGACTTTCACCATACCACCCCGTCTCCTCTTTATTTTGACACAGAAAAACCTACACAGTATGACTTTTTAAATTTAAAGTTAATCCCCAATACACAAACCCTACTTACTGTATTCTAAATGATTTAAGGAGCCATTGCAACCAATCCTTCTACCTGTCCTGCAGGCTGGGATAGAGCCTAGCACCTTATAAACATAGCAACGTAGGCAATATTGATCATGTTTTATCTCTCCCCCACCAGAAATGGATCTGCTCAGGGTTAGAGCCCCTTTGTATTTGTCTTGTATTACCGTGTCTAGCAAAGAATAAGAGCTCAGTAAAACGGTGTATAAAAACGTCCTGGATTTGATTCTCCAAACTCTGACTTCATAACTAGATATGCGAGTTAATTAGCAAATATACAAACTTCAATTTTTTGAATTATGAGATGTGGTCAATGATCCTATCATCCTTACAGTCCATGTTGGTTTGGAGAATCAAATAAGACTGTGTGTGAGATGTGCTGTCAACTGCAAACCACTCCTCATTGTAGGGTATTATCCACTATACTTTTTGTACATTATTATTATTATTATTATTATTATTATTATTAGACAGGCTCTCACTCTGTTGCCTAGGCTGGAGTGCAGTGGCATGATCCTCACTTACTGCATCCTCTAAACTCCTGGGCTCAAGGGATTCTGCTGCCTCAGACTTCTGAGTAGCTGGAATCACAGGTGCATATCACCACGCCTGCCTAATTTTTAAAAAAATTTGTAGAGACACGTTCTCACTATGTTGCCCAAGCTGGTCTCAAACTCCTGGTGTCAAGGATCCTCCTTCCTCAACCTCCCAAAGTGCTGGGATTACAAGTGTGAGTCACTGTGGCTGGCCTGTTTACTTTATTTTACAGTTTTATTAGAATTGATTTTATTGTTATTAATAATATCTACTCTAACAGTTGAAACTTGCATACATATATGACTAATTTTTAAATAATTCTTTTAAACATTAATTACCATTAAAACTTTTTAAAATGTCATGTATTCTTTTGTTGCTTACTATTCTGATTTCCCAAGTGTGACACCTACATTTAAAAATATATATAGTTCATATGTTCAATAAATATTTACAAAAATAAACTATGAAAATACACAGCAGCAGGAGTGAGGGTCACTGATGAAATGGCATAAACAGGTTGAGCTTTCCCTTCTATATTTATTAATTCATAAATTATTATACAAACAGAATTAGATGTTTGTGTTGGTTATATGTTATGAAATTTCAGTCCTGCAGAAGAACTTAGAGTGCTTGCTTAGAAAAAATTAACATCTTTATTTTTATTAAGCACTAACTAAAATATGCCATTTCCCTCAATTATGAATGTGGGCAACAAACCATAGTGGTATTAGAAATGCTGTCACAAACAAAACTCACAGATATTGTCATATCCTACTATAGTTGCTTCAGATATCTCAAAATGTCACTCTTTTGAAATTACAGAAGTCATTAGACCCTTTGTAAGGTCTTGGTACTTAATATTAATAATGAAGCACAAATATCACTATATAACAGTTTTTAATGGTTTGATACTGGTATTCTATATAATTGCCTACTGTAATCTTAATTATAGTATGATTTTTATTACGTTACTTTAAGAAGTATTCATAACCTTAATGAGCCTGTCAAAGGAGTCCACACCACATTTAAAAAAAATAATTAAGAATCCTTATCTCAGAGAATGTCTGATTCTACTTCCCATCATCTATGGTCTTTCTATGTAAAGTGATGACCAACTGCATCCACATCATCTCGAACTCATTTGAAATCAGCACCTCCCACCCCACTCATATACTACTGACTCAGAATTGCCACTTCAACATTATTCTTAGGTGATCTGGATATTTTTCAGTGTATTATTCTATAATTTTAATATATTTCCTACAGAAAGATCCCCTATAGTACCTATGTACATATGTTTAGATAATTTTTCATGAGCTGATTTATCAAGTCCAAAACAGAACAAGAAAGAAAGAGAAATAACAGAAAGAATAGCAATACCCAATCTATTGTCCATAAGCAATGTATTTTTGGGATTTAATTTGGCACGGACACTTCTTAACTAAAGAAATTATTTATGATATTAAGTCCATGGAGGAAATAATCTTTCCGGGGTCTAAATGGTATGACTCTGGAATTGCCAAACAAATAAACACATCTTGCTTCTATTTGATCCCATTCTGGGATTTTAAAAGCCATGAAAATATGTGTTTATCTTGAAAAGTCAAATCACTTTGGAATATAGACCACATTGGATTAGCAATAGCATTTATATTAATATTTAAGACTTGTGAAATGAGAAACAAGAGATGAAAGAGGCAGTTAAAGGAAAACTGATATTGGCAAATTACTGCAATTCATTTACCATGCAGTTTTGAAATTTAAACGGATATTTTAGCATATTCATTAATTTAAAGGATCCTTCAAAGTAGTAGAAGGATTCACATGATTTTCAAAGAAATCCAAAGCGATGCTGAACTTTCATAATGCAAAGTTCATGAAGAAATGATGCAATATCTTTTTTTGGAAGTTTCTGACTCAGTAATTTCCTGCCAAAAACCTTTTTAGCAATACTGCCTTCCAAGAATATAGATAAAATGATTAAGCAAAGGATAACGTCAAAATATGAGATAAGGCAACATGCTTATATAATGACACTTTCTAAAATAAAATTAAATGTGCATTTTTATTATTCCTTTGCAGCAATATTTATTGACTATGATGTCAAAATCCTGAGCAGCACATGAAGAAACGAGTGAGTAAGCAAATCTGACACAACTTTCACTTGTTTTATTCCATTGATTAAAACTTAAAAGCTATATTCAGACAAATATTTTTTCAAAAGACACACACACACACACACACACACACATCCCTACTATTTAACCAGAAGTCCTAAGTGGGTTTTTTTTCTAACCTCAAATGTAACATTAGAAAAGAGTATATTTTAGAAAGAACATTTTTCCTGAGAGAGCTATAATTTATCATATCAGAAACTAAGGCTAACTTTTTCATCACAAGAAAAAAACTGAAAAATACAGATGAATGTGATGAAAGATACTCATTTGGAAATAGAATTGAATATGAATTACTAACTTTAATTACTGTCAGACGAACAGCTGCATAAATGATCATAAATTATGCACAAATTTAATTATGGTTCTTTCCAGGGGACAGAATTCCAGGTTTGGAGTCATAGGAACTTGGCTCGCATTGAACATGAGGCTCTTGGAACGGGAGTATGATGCAAAAATCACTACTCTTTGAGGGGCAACACTTTGTTCAATTGTAATGAGGAACTAGCACAGTGGCCTCCTGACTATCTCGCAGTGGGGTTTTATCCTTATGCCCCGAGGTTTGGAGAGTTTCCCATGCAGTCTGCCATCTAGGACTTCTCTCTGGAATCCTGCTCCTGTCTTCCACCTACAGTAATTTATAACTTCATTTTCTTTAATTATCAATTATTTGTGATAATTTTCTGAATACTTACTATTTGTTCAAGACTTTGAATTTATCAGGACACGAGTCAAGTAAAGTTTGTGCTTGTGTTGGGACAATTTGATGAGCTATCCAGGCATCCCTCAAGGAAGCACTTGTTTCCACAGATGCTGGGAGTATTTTTGGCAGGGAGATTTCAGCTGAGAGCCACTTCAAGGATTGCCTTGGCTGCAGACAGTTGCCCATCCCGAGACATTGACCTTCATGGATTGGCCCGTAACCAAAGGCTTATGAGGCAGAGCTATTTCATCCAACGTGACACAATTCTGACAGGACGTTGTAGTTCCAGAGCTACCTGTGGGAAAGGCAGAGATTTTATCAGTCTCCATTGCATCTTCTCCATCTGCCGAACTCTGCTGCCTTTCCCTGTCGTAAGTGGTGAACCTAAAGGCACCGCCTAATAAGATCCACGCCCCCTTGTAAACTGCTGCATTTCAGAATTTGCTTACCTGGAAACTCCACCTAAGACACTGCTGCTTTAGAAAACCTAAGTAGGCAAGAATGGGTTTTGTTCTTCTTCTTTTTTTTTTTTTTCCACTTTTCTCCTTCCTCCTAGTAAATCCCCTCCCTCTAGCTAGGGCTATTTTAAAAGCATTCCACTTAAATGCCAGTATATTAATAGTTGATGGTTAAACACATCCCAAGAGTGCATTTTAATGAGAAGATTTTAACTTTTCCTGCTATTTTTTCCTCTTTGTCCTTTTCTCCTCCCTCTTATGAGACCACAGAAGCTGGAGAGTTTGTGGTATAGTGAAGCCATTCAGTGTTTTTTTTTTTTCATAGACCAAAACTGACTTATATAAGTTGTGGACAAAAGACAGGCCTGTCATTCTTTTCATGCCCCAATTAACTGTATATATTGTAAGCTCCTAATTCAATTAAGCAGTGCACAGGTGAGTCATAAGCTCAAGAGTCTCAAAAGATTTGCCTCTCTGAAACTGGCTTCACAAACAAGGTCTCTTGCATATTGCTTTTAAAATGACCATTGAAAAATATAAAGATAAGATAAAGATATTTATAGTTATCTATAAGCAATGGTATCATAATAATAGGAAAGAAAAAAATTTACTTCTTACCGAGGTTAACATATTACACAGGATTGTATTTTCAGCCACTGTATAACCTATTTAAAAATTCAAATATAGGTTGAGTACAGTGGCTCATGCCTGTAGTCCCAGCATTTTGGGAGGCCAGGGTGGAAGGATCACTTGAGGCCAGGAGTTTGAGAATAGCCTGGGCAACATAGTGAGATCCACTTCTCTCTAAAAAATAAGAAAAATTAGCTGGGCATGGTGGTATCTGCCTATAGTCCTAACTACTCAGGAGGCTGAGGCAGAAGGATCCCCTAAGCCCAGGAATTTGAGGCTAGAGTGAGCTATGATCTTACCACTGCACTTTAACCTGGGCAACAGAATGAGACACTGTCTCCAAAAAATAAAAATTTATATATATAGTTCTTCAGTGACATGCACCTTGGTTATAGGGAATATACATTGTAAAAAATTATCATGTTTCTTTTATTCTTACGCTGAAAAGGTGTGATCAAGCAATAGAAATTCATAACCACTTATACTATGTAATCACCTAACTTTTCATTCATGATTTGCTAGAGCACTGAGTTTTGTATACTATGGCTAAAGCATCTGATTAGATTTTTATTTAATATCCTTGAAAAGAATAAAACAGTGGTGCAAATATAACTGACTGAAACCACTTAACTTTAAGAAATATACCCAACAGATGTGTTTAAACCAAGCATGTCATGATCATACTTGTTTTTGGGTGGCAAAAGAAATGAAGCAATTTATTGAATTAGTCCAACATAATACAATTTTTTACTTGAAATGTCAAAACTCCGTTTAATCTGCCATAGAAGCAAGATAAATTATTATCAATAGTTTTTCAGTTATTTAGTAATAATATACTAGAAGTAATCAGTTGTACATGTATAGTAACACAAAAGGTATTTCATGTGACTTTAAAAATAGTATTCTTAGAGAATTTTGAAACAGAATTATGTTAGGTTCACGTGGTTCTTAAAGTAATTCTCACTATTAATAGATTTTGATGTTAATGAAATGAGTCTTACACTCAACTTTTTAAAAATGTAGGGACATTAATATGAAAAATATTAAAGATAATTTTGAGATCGTATTTGAGAAAGAGAAAAACAATTGTGCTGATTGTGTATAAACCCATGAAATACCCAGCGTGAAAGTAATAAATAATACACAGCGTGAATTATGTGATTCAGTCAATGATAAGTAATCATCAGGTTGAACATGCAAAACCACTGACATAATCGCAGAAGCACACTTTTTTTGGTTAACTTTATTTACTTTTTGTCTTCACTGTCCATTTAAGATGTATGTATGGGATATAGTTTGTTCTCTGTCCCTGGATGAAAACTCCGGCTCCCTGGATGAAAAGCTGGGCTCAATGGCAATTATATTTATTGCTGGGTAATAGATCATTCTATAGTGACTTTCAGTATTTATTATAATACAGCTCCCATGCAGTAACTAGAACATTCTTTCCAACATATGAATAAATACACTGAAATATAAAAACTTTATTTTCCTGATATGCATATATATATATTTATTTAGAGGCAGGGTCTCACTGTGTCTCCCAAGCTAGAGTCATACAGTGGTGTGATCATAGCTCACTGCAACCTCAACCTCCTGGGCTCAAGATATCCTCCTGCCTCAGCCTCTCCAGTAGCTGGGACTACAGGCACATGCCACCACGCCTGGCTAATGAAAACATCACATCTTTCCCCCCCACTCCTAAAATCAGCCTTGCCTCAGGCTGAGAACTTTGAGAAAGGGAGAAGCTGTTTGGCATCTTCTCCTTTTGTCTGTCCTCTTCCCCACACCCACCCTCAGTTTATGGTCCAGTCAGACCTCTGCAGACCCCCTGACTTGGGTGGTCGCATCTCTGTTCCATACCCAGAAGTCCTTCCACTCCTCCACAACCCAGCCTTCAGCCTGAGTGTGCTGCCTGGGCCCTCTTGACCCCTGTCCTGCTGGGAGATTCTATTGCACAGAACCTTAGACATCACCATATGTCTTACAGTACTTCACAGTCTTCCTGAAAAGCTACCCCGCTGGCCTGGAGAGGGACATGCCATGAACAGAGGAATGGGGCTCGTGCCATGGCTTTCTCTGAAGATCTTACAAAATCCCCAGTATCTGCCATTCCCCCACTCTCTGCCATGTACACACACCATGCACACACACACAAACTATATATGTGTGTATATATATATATACACACATGTATGTGTATCTGTATATATATATATACAGATACACATACATACACTATATATACATATTCATATATATGTCTGTGTATATGTATACACAGACTTTAAATATGCACACATATACTATATACTAATATATACTATATGCTAATATATTTACTATATATACACACACATGCACACATACACTATATACTAATAAGGAAAGATATTCGAGGGTCCTAGGATATGTTTTTTAAAATATCTCTTTATGGTGATTTGTACCTCACACACTCCGGAATCTAATATCATTCTTATTTGAACCCAAGTCAAAACAAAAGCAAGAAGAGACCAATTCTACCTTAATGTACCAGTCACCTATTATCATAATAAAGCTATATTGCAAATGACTGCAAAACTCTGTAGCTTTATATAATAATGCTCTCATTTATGTGTGCAAGTTTTGGCTGGGGTTTGGCTGATTTGTGCTGAGCTCCTCTGAGCTTCCCTCTGAGCTCCAGGTAGACGCCAAGGCTGCACCAAATGTCTCTCATCATCTTGGGACCAGTGGACCAGCTGGGGCATGTTCTTGGCATGACCATCCCAAATGAGAAAGAGAGCAAGCCCAAATGAACAAAGCACATTCCAAGCCATTGTTCCTATGATGTTTTCTAACATTCAATTGGCCAGAGAAAGTCTTAAGCAGGGAATTATATCTCTAGCTCTAATGTGAAGAACAGTAAAGTCACATGGAAAAAGTCACAGGGAACAGCAAAGTATCATGCATAGCAATTCAACCTATTTACTGTCTCAGAATATTGTGATCAAGTCACAAGTTTGACTCAGTATTCTATGTGACTGCAGCTATATTCATGGCTGCTGTATTAAGATCAGAAGATAAGTTTTAGAGATTGGGGTATTCTATTACTATCACAGTTGCCCATGACAGCATCATGAATGAAAATGAAAGTATCTTTCTTTTGAAATTACATTGCTATGGTATCATCCTGAATTCCATCTCCTCCCTTTCTCTTAAATTTCACTTTCTACATAATAATAGCATCTTCTGTAGAATTTGCATTCAAATTTAATAAATTCCTCTGTTAATGTTTTACCTTGTAAGGCAAGAACATAATATCTATCAAATTTAGAATTTAATTAAACTTGATGTTGCCTACACTTAATTATTTTTTGGCCTCTAACCACTCATTACTATTCATTCAGGATCCTATTTGTCTTTTCCACAAGTCCTTTGTCTTTTCCTTGTTTCTTTTGTTCATACTTTAATTAGGTACTATTCTGAGTCCTGGACTCAAGCACTGTTATCACAGTGTATAATTTGGATCATGTTTTTATTGTCAATTCTATTCCATCACTTCCCCACACATAATTTATAGGTGGGAATTAGAGATCCATATACCATGGAGAGACTATGTGCTTATCCCTAGTTCCATAGGTATTTTTAAAGATATATTTATTTTTATAAACTTTTAATTGGCCATAATTTCAGATGAACAAAAATGTTGCAAAGATAATACATCTCGTGTGCCTTTTACTCATATTCTGCTTCTGTAACAGCTTGTGTTCATGGTACAATTATTGAAAGTATGAAATAAACATTGACATAACATTTTTAACTTAACTATTTACTTTATTCAGATCCCCCAATATTTTCCATTAATGTCCTCTTTCTGCTCCAGGATTCAAGCCAGAATATTACATTGCATTCAGCTGCCATGTTTTTCCCTGGTCTTCTTCAATCTGTGGCAGTTCCTGAGTCTTTCCTTGTCCTTCATAACTTTGGTATCTCTGAAGAATACTAGTTGGGTATTTTGTAAAAATGTCCATCATTTGGGTTTTTCTGATGTTTTCTTATGATGAGACTGATGTTATAGAGTTTTTGGAAGGACCACCTTCCAAAAGTGATGTGTCCTTCTTATCATATTGTTTTGGGGAGCATGATGTCAGTATACATTATTACAGGTGATGGCAATCTTGATCATTTGGTAAACATGGTGTCTGCCAGTTCCACTATAAAATTACTCTTTTACTCTTTGCAGACTTCAGTCATTGGAGGTGGGTCACATTTACAGGGTAAGAAATTAAGCTCCATCTTTTGAAAAGAAGTATATTCAAGGTGTCAGTGACATATTTTTAAATAATTAATAAATATTTTATTATTAATATTAATGAATATATTGTTTATATTATAAATAATAAATCATTAAAAGTTATTATAATAATAAATTATTATTTATTACATACCACAATAATTAATAAATATTTTGGAGAAGGTACTTTGAGATTATAAAAATATTCTGCTTCTCTTTGAAATTTAGCCTAATAATTTTAGCATTCATCAGTGGCACTTGCCAGCAGCAACTACTATTGTAGTGCTTTAAGCATGATTTTTCTATTTCCCTTTTTTCTTCTACATTTATTGACTGGAATTCTTCTGTAAGGAAGAGTTTTCTCTTTTTTCCCATTTATTTATTTGTTCATTCAATGGCTGATGTGTATAAATATAGATTTATGGATATTTACCTTATTCTTTCGGTTAAAATCAAAATGAAACAAATATTTTGTTGTTCAAATTGTTCCAGATCAATTCCTTGATAGCTCTTCCAGGCTGTTTCTTTTGCCCTTTGGACATGCCAATTTTCTTTTCTCTTTTTCTTTTTTCTTAGTTCTTTTTTTTTCTTTTTTAAGCACTTTCATTCTCAGCACAAGACACTCAAGGCTCAACTTATAATTCCCCTGCCTCAACCCCATTTCTCCAAAGAGCTCTGTTTCATTTTACTGTAGAATGAATGATCTTTAGAAACCAAAATCTGGGAATTGTGTGTACTTATTGCTATTCATGCTTAATTTTATATAGACTATTCATCTTCACAAAATGATAATTGGCTAACTTTATTTGCTTGTTGATGGCTCTTTTCCATCTCTTTCTCCATATCTCTGTGCTATTTTTCCTCAATACTCTCCCCTAACTGTATGATACCAGAGAACACTAATATACATCTTACTTTTGGATTTTATTTTCTCATATCTTCTGTTTTAAAATTATGGACATTCTGAAAATCTCATCCTTACCTATCTGCCCTTTTTTCTTTATTATTTATCTTTGAAAGCTTAGCCAATCTCATAGATCCACAATTCACTTACAATATTTACCTCCTTCTATCTCCAATTTGCCTATCGAGTTAAGCCCTCTTTCATGCGTAACTTGGTTCAAGTGTTACATTTGTGATATCCTTCCCTATCCATCTTCAATAATATCCCAATTTTTGTCACTGGATATGAATTTCCATGGTAATACAAAAGAGGGTTACCAAATAGCAATTTGAAGATTGAAGTTGAACTTTGGAAGGATTTTTTCCCCCCTGGCTTGCCTTAACATTCTTGCATGATGTCCGCTTGTGATACAAAAACAGTAACGTTGCCTTCAGTTCTGAATGCCAGTCTTCTCTCTATAAACTGAGTCTTCTGGAAGGTATTAGAAAAGGAGAAAATCTTGGGATCACTTAACATAAACGCTGCATATTAGTTAAGATATAGGTTCAGCTACTACTATATCAGAAGCCCAAATTAACAATGTAACAACGCTTTCATCTAGACAGAAATGTATCTTTCTCTTGAATATATTTTGAGCTATTTAGTCCAGGGCAATTTAGCAGCTCTGCTTTATGAGGTCATCAAACTACCCTGGTTCCTTCTGACTTTTAAGTTCATCCACATAATTCAAGATTGCTCAATACCATATCTACACTGCAACACACAGAGGAGGCAAAGATAGAAAGGAGAGAGTGATTTCTTTCCCCTTAAAGGCACAACCATTATGTTTAATGCACCTCTTCATCTTCACACCTCTTTAAGCGATCCTTTGTCACATAGCCACAATCAGCTGTCTACAAGACTGGGAAATGCAGTCTTTGTTCTAGAAAACCATGTATCCAGCTCTAAAATCCAGGTGTTCTAGCACTATAGCAGAAGGTGGGAAGTAATGTTTGAAGACTGCTAACATCTCTATGATCCAGAAGTACTAAAACCTCTATCTCTCCTGAAATATGCCTCTTGTCTGTTCTCATCCAGGTTTCCCTAACTCCCAAAAGCTCACTCATGGATTATTTTAACATACAGTAACCATACTCTCTGAACATAGGATTTTCTCTACCTGTTCATTAATGATCCCTAATCTTCCTCTTGTACAGGACAAATGATACATAATGTTAATCTGCACCATACAATTAATCCTTAGATATTAATTTTGTGGGTGAAATTACTGGCACAAAAAAGTATAATTTCACATTTGCTTTCCCTGCTCAATAAACATCACCAAAATTAAGGAATTCTCTAGATTTTGCCCTTTATTAAAATATTACTTGAAAATATTATTGGTTCATATATTACTAACAACAAATTACTTCTTCTTGCTGCATGCCTCCAAAAAAGAAAAATTAATGAAAGAAAAAAAATATATATCTGACCTGCCATTGGGGCATCATTATTATCTTAACAACTCCCCTCTGCATTCACAATTATTATGAAACAGATTATTGATGACATCATTTCTCTATGCAAAAGTATCAGTTGTTTCTTGTTGTCTGGTATCTAAGACTAAATTCTTTCAATGAATTTTCATGACTTTGGAATTTAGAACTTGCCTACTAGGTGTATATATAATTCCACATAGATTTTACTCAACTATTTCTTCCTATCATGTAATAGCTATTTTCCATGCTTGAGCTTTTCTTTGGGCTACATTGACTGCTCACTGGCATAAGGACATGCAGAGCTGGACCTACGCAATATTATATTTATTTGCCCCTGTAACATCTGCCCTGTGTCATGGAAAGGTCTCTCCAAACTTCTTTTGATCTCCTAGAATCTAATAACCTTCACTATAAGCATCAAGGTCTTTCCAGATACATAGCACCAAACATTTCTAAACCATCAGACCTAATGACTATTAAGGCTGCATGGAATCCTACATGAAACCATGGGAGAGATCATAAGAATTATAAGAAAATAAGAATATAGTGAGAGCTGTTATCACACAGACTTTAGATATGGAAATACAGAATGACTTCCAACTCTAATGGTTTAAAATCCAAGAAAACATGACTCTAAACTACTGAAGCCAAGAAGACAGACCCAGCCTTCTTATTAGGGACTCCTAAGAAGAATGTCACAATCTGATTAAACTATACAACACTGACTGTTTTCAGAAAGAGCATTTGTCAATACTTTCACTGCCCAGGAGATAGTGATACAGACTTGACACCCAATGGATGGTTTTCAGACATCAATAAAGTCAATTGGCAACACTTGATAATACGTATTAAAGTTTCAGCTTACTCTTGATTGGGAAAGAAGCATAACAGATTTTTTTTTTTCAAAATAGAAACAATATAAGACATAAGAAGAGAAAAATATAGCTTTCGGAAAAGAGAAATATAAAACTAGCAAAAGGGGAAGGTTTGATGTTAGCGAGTAAAAATGAATGGAGCAATGAAGCTAAGCAATAATGTGGAAAGATGGCAAATATTGATATATCCTGCTTCGGCCAGCAGTGGAAGTTGGTTTCCAAGGGAAGAGACAAAGATGGCCCTGGGGAGTGATAGAAGCAAAGAAGTAGGGAAAGAAAATATGCTGTGCATGATCTCAGAGTTGGGAATCTAAGTTTAATTTTTAAAAAGTCAGGTTTCATAAGACAGAAAAGTACAGAAGCATATAAAACAGAATTTTCTAACACACAATTGAGTATGTCTGACACTTTGCTACTCTTGCTTTTCATTAAATGCAATCTTAAGTTAGGAGTTTAATTCTAGATTTTACTATACAATACAACTTTTTAAAGCATCAAACTCCCCTCAGCACTTTCAAGAAGACTTAGGAAGTGTGTATAAAGGCACTATGTAGCTATTCTTATTAATTTAGCGTTGACAGAGTCTGAATAGAAATTCATGACTGTATTGTGCAATCACGTTGGTTCAGCATTGTCAGGAAAGAGAATTTGTGGGTGCTCTTAATGAAGAATAACCAACCATAATTTCAGATTGTCATTTCTCAAGAACGAAAACTCGGTAAGTATACCTACCTCTGCTTTTATGATTTCTAAGCTCCTACCATTTCCCCCATCCCAAAGTCCCACCTCCACCCTCAATTATATTTTTTACCTCCTCTCTGCTGACAACTACATTTCTACTCCAATTACACTTATTTTGGTCTTAGAGCATCTAGTCCTTTCTTGATGCTCTAGTTTCACAAGGATGGCCAGATACTGTGTAGGGGAGTATGTGATAAACATTATTCCAATTTAATAGTGGGACAAAAACCAGTATTTCTATACCATCTGCTACCATATCACCAGAACTTCCTTCACAGAGTGGTGTTCTTTAAAGGTGCATTGCCCATGTGGCTGCTGAACCAATGTACAAATGTTCATTCAATACAAATGTTTATCCCTTTTTCCATATTCTATTTGGTAGAAGTGAGTTTCTAGGTCTAGCTCACCTGAGGAAGGAGATTGCACAAAGACATCAATACCAAGAGTGGAGCTCACAGGGGGCCATTTGAGAAGCTGCCAACCACATCACATTTAACCAGCCTCTCTGACTCAGGAGGGCAGGCAAAAACTGAAATGATCCTAGTGACCCTGGCCCGTATAACAACCTCCTTTCTGAGTATGGGTAGAACCTGTAAGTATGATGAAATACCAATCCAGTGAGTACGCTTCATTATATGAGAGTGGACTGTAAGAAAGGGAGAGTATCTGCATGGATCTAATCGAATCACATGAGCCCTTTAAAAGCAGGGAATTGTCTTCATCTGGTGGCAGAGAAGGTCAGAGAGAGTAGAAATTAGAAGGGGATTCAGAAATTAGAAGGCAAGGATAGTATTCATTGTTGATTTTTAAAATGGAGGAGGCCATGTGGAAAGGGACAGAGAGAGCCTATAAGAGCTAAGGGGAGGCCCAGTCTCACAGCCAGCGAGAGAATGGGAGCCCTGTCTACAGCCACAGGGAACAAACTCTGCCAACAACAGGAAAGAACTGCGAAAAGAATCCTTCCCCAAAGCTTCCAGATGAGACCTTAACTCAGCTTTGATTTCAACCTCGTGATAATGCAATAGAAAATGGACTCACATAGTGCCAGACTTCTGACTGACTGTGAGATAACAAAGGCTGCTGTTTTAAGCCACTATGTTTGCAGCAATTTGTTATGTGGCAGCAAAAACTAAAATGCCCAGGTAACCAACATTGACATCCTGAGCCAAATTCTTCCTAAAGATTCTTCAGTGTTAAGACAATCCTACATAAAGATAAGCATTTGTATGGTAGTTCTGTCTTTTGGGATTTTTTTAAGGGTATGTTTAACAGCATATATTGCTGTTACACACATGCATATATACACACACATGCATGCATATATATATATATATATATATACATGCTATATACACACATATATGCATACACACTGGATACATGTAGATCCATATATAAAATATATTCAATATTTTATATAAGTAAATATGTGTGCTTTTTTGTTCATCTCTGAGGATTTCTTTCTCATTTATTACCGCTTAGCCATTCCCCAAATTGATAGCTAATTATCTAAATCAGTAGTTCTGTCTTAGTCCATACGGACTGCTAAAACAAAATACTGAAACTAGGTGGCTTATAAACAGCAGAAATTTACTTCTTACAGTTCTAGAGTCTGGGAAGTCCAACATCAAGGTGCCAGCAGATTTGGTGTCTGCTAAGGGCTGGCTTTCTGATTCATAGATGGCACCTTCTCACTGGGTCGTTGCATAGTAGAAAAGGTGGAATAGCTCCCTCAGGCCCCTTCTGTAAGGGCACTAATCCCATTCATGAGGATTCTGCTCTCATAATCTAATTTCCTCCCCCAAATCCACATCTACTAGCACCATTACCTTGGGAATTGGAATCTCAACATATGAATTTGCAGGGGACAGAAACATCCAGACCATAGCAAGTTCTGTAGGTTTTGTGGGTGTTTGACAGCAAGGTCAAAAATATTTTCACAATAATACCAAGATTTATTTGTTTGCTTCATGCTCATTCTCTCACAGAGTTTTCAGAGGCTACACAGATTGTGATACCACCACAGATTGAATGGGTAAGTAGTTGTGAGAACCCAGGTGTCTTCTAGTAAGCATATATTAAAGAGATTTTCAAAATTAAAATAATGCTACTCTTCCAGCTTGTTTTTGTTTGGGGAAAACATAATTGTTTTCTACAAAAATGTTATTTATCTTAACACGCATTGGATTCACTATTGCTCTTTTTAAAATAATTAATACATGATGATTTTTATGATTTCCCAATATTAATTGCTTATGTGGGAAATATTGATAGGTACAACCCATTTAAACAAAAGTTCTTTGGGTTATCAATAATGCTTTAAAGTGTAAAGTAATTCTGAGACTAAAACATTAGATAATTCTTAATGTAAATCTTTCCTTTTAATTTTACGGAGCTACTTGTTGATTTTTGTAAATGTGAATTCTTACAACTTTTGTTTGAAAGTAGTTTAGCAAGTGTAGAAGATAAAATATGCATACTTTTTTCATGCAGCATTCCTGCCTCTAGTAGTTAGTCTAAGGAAAGTAAGCTGAGATAGGAGAAAGGTGGGGGGCGCGGGGGGAGCTTAGTAGCTGTATTAATCAGAACAGGCTAAGCTTATGCTCTTGTAACAAAGAAACCCAAATAACAATGATTTAACACATGAAAGGTTTAGGTCTCACTCATGCATGTACACAGGGAAAACAGGGGACTCTGCTCCAAGAACCTATGCAGGGACCAAGAAAAAGTTAACAACTATTCAGAATATTATTCAGTTTATTTATAAATGTATATGCAGTCAATTGTGGAAAAAGTTAAGTCATTATACATTTGTTATTTTAGGAAAATACTCCAATATACCATATTAACATTATGATAAAAAGTAGATTACTTTATGTGGAAGGGGTTAGAAAGAAGTCATAGAAAAGTATCTGGGGTTTAAGACAATTTGAAGTGGAAGTCTATATCATTGTCATTGCTTATTCTCTTGTTTCAATATCTCATTTTCTTTCTCTTTGAATAATATTCTGCACAATGTATCCATACTTATATTTTATAACAGTTAAATTTTAAGAGAAATATATTTTAGACTGAAGATTTTGGATGATGCTCAAAAAATAAAATTTTTGCAAAGTTGCTTTGACAAATAGTTAGATGTGAAATGTGTACTTAAAGTTTCAAACTGGCAATAGCCGCCTCACAGATTTCTTAAGAAAATAAAGCACAATTAAATTGTACAGATGACATCTAAAAGTGCATAACTTTTTTTATCTAACAGTCTATTGTTGATACAAGGGAAACTGGTTGGCATGTTTTTGAATAGCGGCAGGTTTTTCAGAACATGAGATTTTCAATTATTTTTCAATCTAGAATTCCATTTTTAAGGATGAAGAAAGATACCAACTGTGTTCTATTCTGAGAGTTTTACATGAGTTGGATGCTCAAATCTGAAAGTAATTCACCAGCCACATTTATATAAATCACAAAAATATTACAACCCTCCCCCCAAAATAATTCTAGATTCTAAAAATCATCTTTTATATCAGACTGTTCTTATCAAGGAAGATTTATTACAAAAATGATATTTTGAAGGTATCATTCAAATAAGCCTTTAGGTATTTCAGTGTTTTTAAAAAGTATATATTTATTGATACAGCCTAAAACATGACTTTTGCCACCATGGATTTGCTCAGCCTACCAAATTATACCACAAACAATATTCCCAGATTCTTTTTTTTTCCTTTTTTTTTTGCTTTATTGTTGCTGTAGTGTGAGAAGGTCAAAATATAAAAACATAATCCTGTTAAAAATGATTGCTATTTGAAAAACGTCACAGTAATATTTTTTGTAGAGAAGCACCATTAATAGAAGCTAAAATTAGGGATTAAAGTATTGTGGGAATGACAATATTTGCATAGTCACAAAGTATTGTCTCACAAGATATTATTAATTACAAAGGGAAAACAATAATATTCTGGTAGTTAGGCTTACAGGACACCACTAAGTAATGAAGGGTGATTAGTAACGAGATGTAGAAAGTGATGGATTCTTCTTGATCCTGCACTCGGAAGAGTAGACATTGCTTTGTGGTATTTGTGCCAAAAATGCATTATCTGAATTTAGTCCTAAGGAAATATCAGAAAGAAAATCTGAGCTTAGAAACATCCAATTAAATAACCAGTACTATACAAAAGTGTTGAGGTCATGAAAGACAAAAGAACAGCTGACATGAGGGGACACTAAGGAGATAAAACAAATAAAAACAAAACTGTTTCCTGGATAGGAATCCAGACCAGTAGCTTGAACAGATGGTCCAGAAAGTGAAACGACGTCTTCAGATTAGTTAATAACATTGTATCGTTATTAATTTCCTGGTTTTAGTAATATGTGATGATTATTAAGATTCCAACATTGGGAATGCTGGGTGGAGTATAAGGGAAATCTTTGCATTAGTTATGTAACTATTTTTAGTCTGAAAGTATTCCTAAATTTAAAAATTTTAAAGTGGTTTTCTTTTGAAAAATATGTTGGTATAAAAATGCATGTATGAATATTCTGAGACTACAACAAATATATTTGGAACTAGGTAAGAATAAACAGAAAACAGTTAAATGGAAACAAACACAAATGGAAATTGTGAATATGATGCAAAGGGCTATTCAAATCAGTGGGAGTAAGGATTATTTCACAGTGTTTAGAAAGTGTACTTGCTTTTAAAAAAGAAAAGAAAAGATTAGTTACTACAGGATTTAAACTTATAAAATTAACTATAATTACAAGAAGTAGCTGTAAATGTGAAGTGGTGAAGGCCTTTCCAAGAGGATGGAAAATTTAAAATAAAAAAAACCACACAAAAGCATGGAAAACAAATTATAAGTCTGATGAAAGACTTCAGGGAAAAAAATAACCAGCCCAAGAGGAGAAAATATAAAACCAAAGGCTATACGTGGATAAATTACAAAAAAATTAATATGGCAAAATAAATTTATAAAATGTTGTCCAAATTCATTCATAGGTTAATAAACACAATATAAAATGACATTAAGACATTAGTTTTAGGAATCAAGTTGGCCAAAGTTGAAACATATATTATAAACAACATGTGGACAAAGTGTTGGGAAACAGAAAATTCCTGATATGGTCAATGGGTTTGTCAATAAGGATGATCACTTCCAAGAGCATTTTAACAGTATATTGCAGAATTTTAAAAGCACATACTCTTTCATCCAATAATTCCCCTGCTAGAAATTTACAATACTTGTGTACTCTCAACAATACCCTCAGGATGTTTATTTCCTGATAGCAGAAACTGAGTAAGGAAAGGAATTGTGTGTTTATCAGGAATAAAGCTCCTTGGAGAACGTGGCACATACTCAGTTCAATAAATGGTTGTTAAATAATCAAATGAATTAATTAATAAATTAATCAATCAATTGTATTTAATCACATTGTTTGTACCACAAAACCTAAGTATAAATGACCATTAATAATATATGGTACCTCCTATAGTATAATATCATGCAGAGGTTTTGGGGTATATTTTAATGACAAAGATCTGTATGTCTGATTTTCTAGATCTTCAAGTTAATCACAAAACTATGTATAAACTGTTTATTTTACAAGCTTTAATCAATAGTGTCAAATCAATATAAGTTTTTAATTTTATTTTTACTGTCCCTTGAACCCATAATGAGGGCTATTTCTTCCACAAACTTTGGATGAAAACTTGAAGAGGTGTTTATAACTTCTCCAGTCACTCACAGATAATAAAAAGAACTCAAGTCATTTTCAGACACGCTTGTTTCTGAATTAAAATTCCCAAATTCCTTCACCTGGTGTGCCCTGCAAGGCAGTGCTCATAGGCAGCGTTGGAGGAGCCCCAGGCCAGCCCTGGGCTGGGTCCATATTCAGTGTACCATGCAGACACTCTTTTGGCTGCCCCTGCCCCAAGCAATGAGTGAGTAAGCCCCTGAGAAAGACTCTTCTGCTATGGGATCTCTAAGACCCATTCCTAGCCCCACACCCAGAAACACCTTCTCAACATCTCCACCTCCACCTGGTGTCCAAAGGGCCAATTACTCACTTTGTCAAAGAAAAAAGACTAATACGAGGCCAAATAAAAAGAAATTTTCATATCCAGAGTAAAGTGCAAGAATGAAGTTTATTTGGGGCGTTTAAATAATCTAACTTTAAAAACGACATGACTTGATGTGTGTTACTGAAATATATGGAGTCACATTTGGATAAATTATTCCTTTTTAGTTATTTTTCTTCTTTTGGACTCAGCATGCACGATAAAACAATTGTCAAATATAACAATTTTAACCAGTGTTGGCAGTCGTAATTCAGACACTTGGAGCAATAATCCATATGGACTAAAAATAAAAAAATACTTAAGAAATGCTGTGCTTTTTAATTTTCAGTTTACATTAATTCTGAAATACAGTTTTGATTTTTAAATTAATAATAAGCAGCAAACTCTATATAACCTTATCTTTTATATATCACATTTAATCAAAGTTTTATAAAAAATAAACACAAGGTTTATATATATATATATATATGTATATATATATATATATATATATTACCAAACACTGAAATCTGGCATCACGTCGTGTCTAATGAATATAGCTCCAGAAGGAAGTGTAGGATGGTATATGTTAAAAAATATATCTATTTTCAGCAACACTGCAATAACAAACAAAAAATATGTGTCTGAGATTCTTCCTTCTTCTGAGCAATCCCAGTCTAGACATCAAGCATTTGAAAAATTGTATGTGTTCACCTGGCTACAAAAGCATAAGACTAAGTAGGCATTTTTAATTACATTTTAAAATGTTCCTTTATAGAATGTTCTCAGCAACAAAGGAGCACAGTTTCAATTAATAAAAGGACTGATTGAATTTAACACCATAGAAATGCACACACTAAGGTAAAATATTTAGTTAAAAATTCAATATAAAGCCACATAAAATTAAGCAATTTACAGATACTTTAAAGCTCATTCATAAATTTTTCCATAATTTCCAGGATTTATGCAATGAATATCTGTTACTTTATTCCAAGGGTAACATTTTTCATAGATTTATTTGGTAGCTAATATACAAGGAATATTGAGAGAGGAACAAAGACAACGCACAAGTACATTTAAGAAAATACATTACTAGGTGAAAACAGTAAAGCCATTTCAAAGTATTTTTACATATTGTGTTGATATTAATTTAAAACTAACTTTTAATTTCAATAGTCTCTAGGGTTTAAATGAAAAAAACTGCTTCCTACATCAATATAATATAGAACTACTATTTCTAGCAATGTGGCAGGCCAAATATTCAGAAAATCCTTTCCTGAAATGCTAGATAAAATATTCACATGTGATTTTAAGTGCATTAGCTAAGGAAGTAAAAGAAACTATCAGGTACCAAAAATGCATGGAGAACTGGAAAGAAGTGGTGGAAACATTGTGGCCACTTCTGACCTCATGATTAAAAGGCTGGAATTTGAATTGCCTCATGACAAAGGTGACATGTCTTTGGGTGTGCAAAATGAGGGCTTGGAAATGGGACTCCCATAAAGTTGGCTCTTTTAAGAAACTGGGACCCCCTTCAGATAATAAAATTTTCAAGTAGCAAATACAAAATAAATATGGAAAAAATGTTTTTAAAATACAAAATGGAAAGAATGTGAAAAGAATAAATATTATCAAAAATAATAAGAATACTTGAAAATAACCAATGTGACTAGAAATGAGTATCACCAAAATTAAAAACCCAGTAACAATGCTAAACATCTGATCAGAAAAGTAGGAAAGATAATTTGTAGATTCAAAGCTATTACTGAAGAGATCATCCAGAATGCAGCTTAGAAGGCCAGAGATGGAAAATATGAAAGAATAGTTTTTACAAATGAATAACAGAATAAAAGCATTTATCATATCTGATTGCAGTTTAGAAAATTGAGTAAATGTTGGCTATAGTAGATTATGAGTAAAACAATGTCTCTAATAAAAGACTGGCCTTCTTGCAGTCAATTGTCATGTTACTTTGCTGTCCCCATCTAAAGGAGAGTCCGTTTCCGTAGCTATTGAATGTGTGCTGGCCTGCTGACTTGGTTTGACCAGTAGAATGTGGCAAAAGTGACATTACGTGAGTTCTGGCATAGCTTCCCATTGAATAGCTGCCCTCAGACTTCAATGTGGAGAAATTTGTCTAGGGCCCTGTTCTTGGTAAGCCACAAAGGAAAGGAGGAAAACTAAAGTGCAATGTAGCATCATTAACTTTAGTCACTATGTCGTACATCTCTAGAAATTATTCATCTTGCGTAACTGAAACTTCGTACCCTTTGAAGAAATAGCCATTGGATTTAGTATTATTCTTACTAAACATTTTTTGTTAATCTATTGTTTTCTGTTTTAATCTTTAAGATTTGCTCCTCCTGCTTTTCTCAGGCTTATTTTGTGGTTCTGTTTCTAACTTTGGAACTTAAATGCTTAATTAATTTATTTTATTTCATTTTTGCTAAGTGTTAACTACATATTTGACCCTGAATATTTCTGGTTTGTTGCTATTCCATAGTTTCTAATAGAAAAATGTCTTAATCATTGTTATTTTCTGTATAGTATAAAAATGTAGTTTAATTTCCTTTATCCTTAAAGTTTCTTATTTGAAAAAATTTCAAAGTGAAATAGTAATTCAGTTCCACATTTTTCTTAGTTTCTTGCTTTATTGAAGAATCCAATAAAGTTTTGTTTGTCTGTTTACACATGATTCTAAAATGTTTTAAAACAGGTAATTGCTAGAAAGTTATACCAATGACTACAAATAGAGTAGTTAATATGAATGCATCAATTCGATTTGCCTAATTAATTATTTTATATTCCTATGCAAGTCATGTGTTTTTCCACTTCCACTGTGCTAATAGAAATAATTCAAAGTTTCCTACTTTTTAATGTTACCATCTGCTTATATTTCCTAAAGTTTAAAATTCATGAATAATAATGTTATCTAATTTAAAGATAATACCCATCAATGTTACTTTTCTATGTAGATGATCATATTTATCATTGTAAAGTTCATTTCCATGTTTTGTTGAATGTCTTTGTTCTGCATTTAACCACAGTAAATATTAATATCCCCACTATTACTTTCTTAGGAAAAGAAAGGGTTCTCCCAGGAATATGATACCCAGCCACCCTTCATTATCTCCAGACACCATCATCAGCTCATAGCTCTGGGATGCGTGAATATAGTCCAGAAACATGAGAGTTTTTCTTGGTTCACTTAGGAACATAGTATAAGCCTCCTTTTGCATGTGTGCACGTGTGTGCTTGTGCCTTAGCCCTCTTCAGTTCACCAGGTACAGAGAGCCAGCTTCCCTCCCACCCCCAACATTAGCTACATCAATGTTCTTTTCTTTCAAATGCACTGTTTGTTTTCTCATTCCACTCCACATTCCCCAGCTCCTGCTTAGGGTCAGTGAGCTGTTACAGAGACCTCTTTGTTTATCCCATCCACCTGTTCCTAGGTTTTTATGCACAGTTTTAAGTGACCGAGAATTTGAAACACTGTTAGCCCTGCCGAGGAGGTGAAGAGGCCAGCGTAAACTTTTGGTATGCTCCCTTAGCCTATTCAGTCCAACTGAGCAGTGCAAAGGCAACTTCAAAATTAAAAACTAATAGTGTATCCTACTTACATTGAATATAGACCTTCCTTTTCTATTCTGCAATTATCTTTGTTGCTTTCCCTTGTTTCAGAGAGAAGAGTAGAAATGTCTTTACCTGAAATTTAAAAAAAAAAAAAATGTTAAAAAAAATTAATCTGAAGTTCTCAACATTTTTTGAAGAGGTTGCAGTCTGTCCCCCTCCCACCTCCTTCCCCCTGCCAACCACTCCCTGCCAAACCCCCATGCCACCTGTCCATGGAAAAATTGTCTTCCATGAAACTGGTCCCACTGGTTCCAGAAAGATTGGGACAGCTGCTATATTTTACCTTTTCTTTTTATTTATTTATTTATTTATTATTTCAGCATATCACAGGGGTACAAATGTTTAGGTCACATATATTGCCTTTGCCCCACCCGAGTCAGAGCTTCAAGCGTGCCCATCCCCCAGACGGTGCACACCAGACCCATTAAGTGTGAATATACTCATCCCCTTCTCCCCCCTCCCAACTGCCACACTTTTCTTTCTCTCAAATTATATTCATTAATGTGGCTACATGAGCTGTAATGTATTACTTTTCAGTGTTTATTATGCTTTTGCAAGAAAATGTCACAATTTATTACCTGTTTACTTACCAATAAGGATTAATATGGTTTCTGATATTTTCCAAAAATAACCAGTGTTGTCATGAGCATTTGTACACATGTTGTTTGTTCACATTAGATTTGTTAGGATGTACCAAAGTCTGGAATTTCTGAGTTATTTTGTATATGTGTTTTCAAATTTCTAGATAGCATCGAATTGATCCTCAAATATCTTCGCCAGTTAACATTTCCAACAGTAGCATGTAAAGAATGATTGCTTATATACTCACAAACACATAGCATCTTTAGATTGATATTTGCTGATTTGAACATTTTAACGTTCTCTAGTTTTAACTTCCTTGTCTTTTGTAGTAACAAGTGGAAAAACAACTTTTCAGATGTTTATTGGCCATTTGTATTTCCTCTTCTGTGAATTGCCTAATTAAGTGTTTTGTCTATCGGTTTGCCTCATGAATTGAATATTGTTTCATTTTTAAGAATTCTTCATTGCTTTAGAGAATTAAATTGAAGTAAATATTACAAATATTTTAGTCTGAAAGTCCAATTTTCACATTTTTGAAAACTATATTTTAGGCAAATATGTTTTCCATTTTATTATTACCAATCATATTGTTTGTCTTTTAAAAAACCATTTCCTAACATAAGGTCATAATATTATTCTCCATATCATTCTAATTTTTTCAGAAGTTTGTCTATAGTTATGAATCAATTTATGAGTAACTGACATCTTAACAAATGCTACTATTCTAATCAAAACAAATGACAATCTTTTAATTCATTTAACAAGATTTCAAATTTTAAAATGGTGTATGACATATCTTTGTAAAACTCATGCAAAGCTTTTGTTAGATTTATTTGTAGATATTTTATGTATTATTACTGTTGTAAGTGGGATTCCAAAATTTTTTTATACTTTTTAGCTTTTTTCTTCTGAGTTATGAATCAGCTATTACTTTTAGTATATTTAACTATTGGTGATGGTATCTAAATATTTTAAGTGTGTCAATTGCTCCTGGAATATCAAGATATACTAAGATTGAAAATACCATAGTAGCACTCCAGAGGTAACAAATTAGATAATATATTGTCTAATATGTACTTCATATAGATTTAAATATGAAACAAGTTATATAATTTACAGGTAGCAAAGATAAAGGACTGTAAAAGTAGCCAAAGGCTCTGCAAAATGTTTTCTGCTGAAAGGAAACTCTGCTGCCTCGTTTCAAAAAGTTACCCACCAAGCTGTAATTCCTGGATATTCTCAGATCAAACTGATATCTCTCCTGCTGTTGTGTTTATCTCCAGCAAACTGGAGTTGAAAATAGTAGCATAACTGAAGTGTCCACAATTCTTTTTTTTTTTCTTTTCTCTTTTTTCTTTTCTTCTTTATAAAGCTCCAAAACCATGGATTTCCCCACCCAGGTGAAGTTATTTGACCCCTGGCCATGCTCTGCTGGCAGCTTGGCTACTGCTCTGTGGGGCTTCTCCCTAAAAAACTGCACCAATCCTAAGTACATAGGCTTCAGAGACAATTTTCACAGAAAACACATAAAGAGAGGTTTTAAACATTGCTTTAAAAACACAGGGTTCAAAGGGCTGTTTTATAGGGGAAAATGCTTTGGATTGATGACACCATTCTAAGTCAACAAATATTTTTGGAGTGCTTTCTGTTGGAAATGAATAAGAAATTCTCCACCTCCGTTGAATATATTTTTGAATACACAATTTTAGAGTCACTATTGATTTTTTTATTTAATTATTTATATATTTTTGATACATTTCATTGAATTTGAGGTAAGCTTATTTGTAAAATAATATTTTGCTGTAGGAAGAACTCATATACCTACATACAGAACCGTGATATTCTTAAGCAAAAAGTCAACTTGAACTAAAAGAATTTATTGCAGAATGAAAACATCTAGCATAAAGTGATTCCCAAGACTGCCATCCATATTAATTTCTTTTCTCTGTGTCATTGAGATATTTCTAGAATGAGTTCAGCTAACAGAAAGCTTTGGAGGCAACAAAGGACAGATAAAATCCCATGAGGCTCCTTAACCAACAGGACCTGCTGAGATCTGCAAACCACTCACTTAGACTATCACTCCTGCGAAAATCATTCCTCAACCGCTATTCCTGCTATCTCTTGCAAAATTTCTTAGTCAAATTAACTAACCAGAAATGAGCACTCTGGTTGCATGGCTAATCACAAACAATAAAGGATAATCAAAACTGAAACAAATAAACTATAGAGAATAATCAATTGTAAGTATGTGTTTTTAGACCAGTGACGCATCTGATTGTTAATATTCTAATTTACGTGTTTTAATAAAAATCCAGGAAGTCTTTCATTGGTAATGAGGATTTGACAGGTTTATATACTTGCAATTCTATCAAATACAAAATTAAGAATTTTAGACTAAAATATAATGTAAACCAAAAAACAAAATTTATGTGCACATACATTTATTCACACACATGAAAACTAATACAGCTCTTTACACTGAGAGATCATGAAATATTAATGTGTGGTAAGGCAGGCTCTTTTCAAATTATTTCAAACCAATTTTGAACCTCTTCAAAGAAAATAGTTATTTATAGCTAGAGTCAATTTTGCTGGTGTTTCCAGAAGAGAAAAAATTTACTCTTCATCATCATATCTAAATTTTTAGAACAAAGAAATCTCTCAAATATCAACTTTTTAAAAAATGTTTGAATGGTGAATATTAAAGGAAGAGTTTAGATGTTTTACTTTTATATTTAGATAAATTTCTTTCAAGAATCCTTTTTCATCTTCTCCTGGTCATTATTTAATGTGTTTCCACTCTAAATAATGTATTTATGCCAATTTGTAGAGGAGTTCATTAGTCTCAAATGCTCTTGCTGAAAAATTTACAAATGATATAATGGCATCACTAATTCTTTTTTTGTGTTCAGTTTTCCTGATCATGTGAATATTATTTTTGAAACAATAAAAAATGAAACTTCTTAGAGAATTTGCTTTGCTTTCACAGATAAACTGAAATAATAGGAAGAGCTAACTGTACATAAAAGACTCATACTTTGAAATTAGTTCTGGCTAATTTATATTTACTATCTTGGCTTTATAATCCTCCAGTTTGATTTTTAATTCATTGATGATTTTAATTTCCCCAAGAAAATGAATAAATGCATAATATTTTCATGAGACAAGATGATGCCTGTGATATATTCTATTCTATTATGTCTGGTTATTTTATGACATCAGAAAGAAAATATTTTAAGCTTTATAAGTCATAAATCTCAAAAATCATATCATTTTTATCCAAAAAATCTAAAAATAGTGACCTCCTAAGTGTATAACAAACCAGTGAAGTTGATCAGTATGTGAAAACATAAAAATGATATAGAACATATTCAAAGGGAAGCTTATAAGTTCCTAAATTGTTAATTAAAAAAATTATAGTCCAATGGAAGACACATTCAAAGGTGATGAAATATTATACATATAGGTAACTCTGAAGGAAAATCAATTATAAAAGTTTCATTCACACCATCTTAAAAATAAGTGGTGGTTTATCTCAATAATCTAATGTATAATTTTATGGACCATGCATTAATCCTAGCAAGACTATGCAGAATTATATTAAAATTAGATCGGGATTTTTTTTTTAAATAAAATATTAAAGCAGTAGCACCATCTGCCACAATTTAAAAAATTCTAGGACATGATATTCCCTTACTTGGTCAAATTAAAATGGTATAATATACCTAAGAACAAGTAGTATTATTTTCATAAGGGAAGTATTTTTTCATAACAACAGTATACAAATAAACATACATAAGATTCTGATGGATAAACGGAGGTAGAAATTGAGAAATTTTAAAGCAAAGAGAAATAGAAACTCTATGGAGAGGAGGTAATTTTCATCTTTTAAAACTTGGAGTAAAATGTAATGTTTTAAGAATAGTGCAGAAAAAAATATTTTTAACATTTTGACATCTCATGAATATTATTGGTAAAAATATATTAAACAGAATACCTATAAAACATGATAAAAGAACTGAAATTTTACTTGGATTGGCTATCTGGGACAAAGCAACATCTCATAACACAGTACACCATATTCGTATTCCTGAGACTGTGCTCCAAATCATTTCTGTGCTGCCTGATTGCTTGGGGTGGGCAGTCTCCAAGAAACTGGCAGGCCATCTATGAATAATTGAGGGTTCCTTTGTTACAACTCAAAAACAGGAATCAATTTTTTGAAACACAAAGTAGTGCCTACTTTAGCCTTCTAAAATTTATGCTGCTTCAGTGATTACAAGTTAATTGATCTTTTCTCCTCTGTGAAAAACCAGCATAAATCCATGGTTTTCTCTAAGGATGCAAAAATAAGAAATGTTCTTCTGTCTTTGGAAGTACATATTTTAAAGCCATCATCTGAAAAAGATTTAAGTGTAAAAGCCTCTATCATTTCAAGTATACAGTTAATTTTCTCAATAATTTTATTCAAATCCAAACCTTAGAAATATTCTTCTTACAAGGTATTTTAAAGCGAAGTTCCAAAGAAAGAACTGGGGAAATTAAAAAAAAAAGCTATCCACAAGAGTATAAAACTTAGATTTTTAGTGTTTTCCCTCCTGCGTTTTTTTTGTAGAAAAAAATGCAATGAAGGTGGTAGAGTGTTGTTTTCTATTGAGAGCTTGGATGTGAGATTTATGTATTTGTTTCCTTCCTTAGAGCAGTAGCAGTAGAAGGAAAGCTATCAAAAAAAAAAAAAAAAGAAAAAAAAGAAATTCCATGCGCAAGGTTTCATGTGAGAGAATTTAATCTGAGTGCCAGATCGCATCAGGTTTACAAGTGTCTGATATTTCTGCCCCCAGTCATTTCCCTTTTTCCTGTCAATGGAATTCAGCATCCAGGTCTACCTGCTTCCTTATTAAGAAAGAGATCATGGTAAATAAATGCCATTTTCCTGTCTAATTATACACCAAAAGTGAAATCACCAGAATAAAGCTAACTCTGTCTTCCTTGTAAGAAGAAAATAACATTTCATATGTAAATTTTGTGTTATTCAGAGTCCCATGTTTCATAAAATTTATACCATTCACACAAATCATGAATTGAGATTATTTAGTTTTCTATGAATTATCTAACCAAAATGTCAATATTTTCCTTTATAAAAACACATAACACTAGCAGTATTGGAATTTCACCTTTAATGATATTTGCAGGAAAATTTTTTTAAATCCTATAATCTCTGTAAAGAGGAAGTAACACTTTATAAATGGAAATGGACCCAGAGCCATACATGAAATGCCTGAATGATTTTTCAGAAATGACTTAACCTGACATTTTCTGACATTTTAAATATGTTCCTTAAACAGCAAATTTTCTTACCTACAAAGATAAAAATTTTTCTCCTATTTGTTTAAAAATATATTTTACTATTTATTTCAAAAGCCAGTTGAAGTTTTTAAGAAATACCTTTTTAGCCAATGATGTAATATAGTTCTTTGCTAACAGCTTTCATTTTTTTATTAAAACACAGATACATTCATACACAAGCACCATACTTATAGGCTAGTGGATAGGAATGTTGCCCTCATAATAATCAAAAAACATTATTTTATTGACAGGAAAACTGAAGTACAGAAAGGTAAAATAACTGGAACTTCTAATCAGGTAAGTACTGGCATAGTCTGGAAAATAATAAAGTGAACAATGTTTACTTTATTGTGCAATGACGAAATGTAAGCTACCAATAAAATACTTGCTATTTTGGTATCAGTTGGTAAGTATTGAGAACAGTCATAATGATTTGTTTCATGCCATTTATCTTTTTTGTTTGTTTTGCTTCAAAGTACTTCACTAACAGTCTTGAAATGAAAATACAGATTTTTCTAATGCCAGAGATGGAAAAATATAAAACGGAAATTGCAGAAAAGGATCAACAATAAGGATTGAAGTAAGAATTACAAC
Source organism: Microcebus murinus (assembly GCF_040939455.1). Lineage (NCBI taxonomy): Eukaryota > Metazoa > Chordata > Mammalia > Primates > Cheirogaleidae > Microcebus > Microcebus murinus. The sequence goes on along the minus strand of NC_134114.1, from coordinate 9,033,468 downwards.
TTATATCTCTTAAAAAATTAATTCAAGGTCCATATAAGGTAATATCACTGTTTATAAAATTATTTTTAGCATCTCTATTGTGCAAGTACCAAATTTGCCATATTTGTTTTCAATGGATTGTTCCATTGTTTTGTTAAGATTTCATACAATAAAATTGATGCAAAGTCCATTAAAAAAATATCACTTCTGCCTCATTAATTTGTTTGATGAGTGCTTTTTCTTATCTGTGTCTGCATATGTAACCTTTCTTTAAAATAAAATTTTAAGTGCACCAAATATACTGATTCTTCTCATGAATACTGGCATAACATTAATGGAATTAATGGGATTGTTTCATGGTATTATGAGAATATTCACATAGTAGCACATTAAGACAAGAGATTACAGAGACCTAAAAATAATAATCATCAATCTGAATAAAACCATATTTAGACTCCCAGGTGTAACATTGCAATATCTTCTGAATCCAATTCCTGAAGGCATAAGACACATTTAGAGCAATTAAACAACGCTCCGTTTTATCTCAACACTCCCTTTTATCTATTTCCCAATCAGCTGCAATTATTGGTCTGTTATCCCATTTTCCCTGTGATGATTGTTCATGATCTGGGACCTCCTTAAACACATCAGCTCCCAACAAATCTGCCGTAAGGGACTGGCCATGACAATGTAAAGAAAAGAGAGCTCAGTAATGGCCATTCATGAAATAAAAAGATAGAGCACTGAAAACAGGTTGCCTCATAATATTCAAGTAAATATGTAAAATTAATAAAACCATTATGAAATTGTACACCATAAAATATATGAGCAAGCATATTCTTATTATATCAATGTTAATGGCATTTTGGGGAGTTGTGAGAGAAATCACAAGAATTAACATTTGGTGATCCAAGCTTAGAAAACATAGGAAGTGCCCACCATGTTCGAAGCACAATTGGGTACTGGTACTGCCTCTAATTTAAAAGCAGAACTTTTACCTGCCAAGAGATTTAGTGAGGAGGTCAGACAGACAATGACCTCAAGTTGAGATGTGATTAACGTCCTGTAAGTGGGGAAACCATGTTGGATAGTTATAGCCACTTAAATCATTCATGTCTGACGTAGGCAGGAAACATCTAATAAAAGAAGAAGCATTTCATCTGAATTTTATCCTTTCTAGAGGAACTTTCAAAGATACCTAGACAAGTTAAATTTATTCCAGTGCATTTTCTGATCCAGGTTAGAGTGGAAAGGCATTGCTAAGATCTGTACACCTCTGTTCTAAGCTATTATTAAAAAATATTGGGGGGCAGAGCAAGATGGCAGACGAGAAACACCACCAGACAGAGTGTCTCTGCAGAAAAGACAGATTCTTAGAGTAATTAGAAGAAAGAAGCAAGCAGATGAGCATACATTGGAGGAGGTTCAAAAGGAGTGGTACTGGAGACCATGGGAGACTCCACAGGAGGAGGTTGTGGAGTAGAACTGGAAGCAGAGACCTCCTGAGTAACCTGGAGACCAGTGGCAAGGGTAGGTGGAGAAGTTAACTTTCCCTTCCCTTGCATCTGCTGGTGGGCTTCCCAGTGGTTGGAGAGACATTCGGACACCAGCCCAGAGATGGCCACCGTGAGTGAGCGGTAAGCCTGTAGTGCAGATGGATGTGGCACCAGGCTCCCAACTTCCCCGGGACACCTCGGTATGCACAGACCCCAGCCACGTGACAGGCGCCAAATTGCCTCATTCTCCCCTTTCCCATCCGGAGAGAGACAATATAGCCACCAGACAGAGGCACCTCCAAAAGGGAATGGGACCTTCCCTTTTGGGGCCCTACAGCTGACTGAGGGGTACTCAGATGGTGAGCTCCCTACCTCCAGCCCTCAAAGGTGCTGCTGGCCCGGTGATCACAGGAGAACAGGGCAGACCCTGAGGCTGAGAGAAATCAACTCAGCTTGGGCTTCTGGTGGGTGAATTAGGACTGGCACTCCTCTCCCTGGTGGGGTTAGGGATTGAACTCCAGAGCCCAGAGGTCAGAACTGCAGACCAGATCCCATGCATCAAGATCTCGCATTGCCTGGGGCATAAAAGGGATATACATGAACAGCCTACTGAGGTGTGTGTGCATTCAGGGGCAGATCAGCATCTTTGAGGGCAATCCTCCTCCCAAGGGAGGCCATGCACCCAGCCCAGGTGGCGTTCCTGTGCAGTGAACCAGCCAGCCAGCATCACAGCCAGGGGAGGCCCAGTGGCCTGAGGTCTGGCCTTCTGGCAGAGGCCCAGGATAGCCGCAGAATTGGGGAGGGTGGAAAGGAGCGAGGCCTGCTCTAGACCGCAGGTCTCAGACAGCCCCACCCCCACACACTGACTTTCTGACTAAGCAGGGCCCTCCCTGACAGCTTTTCCTGGAAGCAGAGAACAGAACTTTGGCCCCAGCTAACAGCATTGGTGGTGCCTGGGGGCAGGCTTACCCAACCCAGCTCCACCCAGACTCACTCCCAGACCAGCCCTCACTGAGGGGGAGAAAATGACACACCTGAAAGTCCCAGGGCCCCACCCAACACCCTAGGCACTAGAGTGCCTCTCCCGGAGAAAAAAACTGGATGCAAGACCCAAAAGCAACAGTGTAGCCTGTTCCCCTGAGCAAGCACCACCTACTGACAAGGAGGAGATCCTGCACACCCTTTTCATGGCACCTACTGACTCATCTTACAGGGTATGGTCAAATCTCACCCACAAACACAACCTGCCAGTTCAGACACCAAACAGAGCGTGCCAATACCCAAATGAAAACCTAAAGGCAAGAAGCAACAACTGATCCAGATAGGAAGAAATCAGTGAAGGAACTCTGGAAATATGAAGAAACAAATGGAAACCACACCCCCAGAGAGGAGCACCAGCCCCTTAGAAATGGACACCAACCAAAATCAGGCAACCAAAATGACAGAAGAGTAATTTTGAATGTGGATAGTAAGAAAACTGAATGCCCTGCAAGAACAACTGGATAACCACCACAAAGAAAACACAAAAAGATGCCAGGGCTGGGAACAAAAATTAAAGAAATTGAAACAATGAAGAAAAGTTTAATTGAACTCCTGGAAATGAAGAATCAATTCAGGGAACTACAAAACACAGTGGAAAGCCTCAAGAACAGGGTAGATCAAACAGAAGAAAGAATCTCAGAGATTGAAGATAACACCTTCCAATTAAATAAAGTAGTCACAGAGATAGAGCAGAAAAACAAGAGAAAAGAGTAAAGCCTACAAGAGATGTGGGATTATATGAAGAAACCTAATGTGAAGGTCATAGGGTTAGAAGAAGGGAAAGAAGAAAACACTCATGGGTTGGACAAGCTATTCGAAGATATAATAGAGGGAAATTTCCCAGGCGTTGCTAAAAATCTCCAGATACAAGTTCAAGAAGCTCAAAGGACCCCTGGGAGATTCAATGCACACAGGAAGACGTCACGACATACAGTCATCAGACTGACCAAAATATCAACTAAAGAGGCCCTTCTAAGAGCTGTAAGAGGAAAAAAGCAAGTAACATACAAAAGAAAGCCAATCGGAATAACTCCAGACTTCTCTACTGAGAATTTACAAGCAAGGAGAGACTGGGGCCCCATTCTTACTCTTCTGAAACAGAACAACGACCGGCCTAGAATCTTATTCCCTGCAAAACTAGGTTTTGTATATGAAGGAGAAATCAAGACCTTCTCAGATAAGCAAAGACTGAGGGAATTCACCAAGACAAGACCAGCCCTTCCAGAAGTACTCAAAACAGTGTTACCCACAGATCAGCATAATAAACACTCATGAATGTAAATCTACTCAAAGCTAAAGATCAAAGCCCAGATACCAAAATGGCTCAAGAGAGAAAACAAAGCAACAAAGTTTAACCCAACATAATAAACAGAAACCTGCTCCAGCTATCATTTTTCTCAATAAATGTGAATGGCTTGAACTCCCCACTCAAGAGACATAGGCTGGTCAAATGGATAAAAGAACACAAGCCAAGTATCTACAGCCTTCAGAAAACACATCTAACCTGCAAGGATGCAGTTAGACTAAAGGTAAAGGGATGGAGAACAATATTTCCAGCAAATGGAAGCCAAAAGAAAGCTGGCCTGGTGGTGCTGATTACAGATAACTTAGTTTTTAAATCAACAAAAGTAATGAAAGACGAAGAAGGTCACTATATAATAGTGAATGGTACAGTTCAACAGGAAGACATAACAATTCTAAATATATATGCACCCAACCTTGGTGCACCCAGATTCATAAAGCAAGCTCTACTTGATCTAAACAAATGGATAAACAACAACACCATAATAGTCAGAGACTTTAACACCCCACTGATAGCACAGGACAGATCCTCCAAACAGAAAATCAACAAAGAAATAATGGACTTAAACAGAACTCTAGAACAAATGGTCCTGACTGATATTTACAGTACATTCTACCCCAAAAGCACTGAATATACATTCTTCTCATCAGCTCATGGGCCATTCTCTAAGATTGACCATATCCTAAGACACAAAGCACATCTCAAACAATTAAAAAAAAAATAGAAATCATACCATGTATCTTTTCAGACCACAATGGAATAAATTTAGAAATCCATCCTAACAGGACTTGTCATTTTGACACAAAATCATGGAAACTAAACATCTTCCTGCTCAATGATCACTTCATAAATGAGGAAATCAAGATGGAAATCAAAAGATTCTTTGAACTAAATGACAAAGGTGACAAAAGTTACCAAAACCTGTGGGACACAGCTAAAGCAGTCCTGAGAGGAAAGTTTATTTCCATAAATGCCTATATCCAAATGTCGAAAAGATTACAAATAGACAACCTAATGAATCATCTCCAAGAGCTGGAAAACGAAGAACAGACCAACCCCAAACCCAGCAGAAGAAGTGAAATCATTAAGATCAAATCAGAACTAAACGAAATCGACAACAGGGAAACAATATGGAAGATTAATAAAACAAAAAGTTGGTTCTTTGAAAAAATAAACAAAATTTATACACCATTGGCTAGACTAATGAAGAGCAGAAAAGAAAAATCTCTAATAAGCTCCATCAGGAACAATAAAGGAGAAATTACAACTGATGCCACGGAGATACAAGATATAATTTGTGAATACTACAAAACCCTCTATGCACACAAACTGGAAAATGTGGAGGAAATGGACAATTTCTTAGAAACACACAGCCTCCCTAGGCTCAACCAGGAAGAAATAGAATTCCTGAACAGACCAATATCAAGTACTGAAATTGAAACAGCAATAAAAAACCTTCTTAAAAAGAAAAGTCCTGGACCAGATGGTTTCACACCTGAATTTTACCACACATACAAGGAAGAACTGGTGCCTAGCCTGAAGAAATTATTCCACAACATCGAGAAAGATGGAATACCCCCCAACACATTTTATGAAGCGAACATAACCCTGATAGCAAAACCAGGAAAGGATGCAACAAAAAAAGAAAACTACAGACCAATATCTCTTATGAATATAGATGCAAAAATTCTCAACAAAATCCTACCTAATCGAATCCAAGTGCTTGTCAAGAAAATAATTCATCACAACAAAGTGGGCTTCATCCCAGGGATGCAGGGAGAGTTCAACATACGCAAATCTATAAATGTAATTCACCATATAAACAGAAGCAAAAACAAAGACCATATGATCCTCTCAATAGACGCAGAGAAAGCATTTGACAAAATTCAACACCCTTTTATGATAAGAACACTCAACAAAATAGGCATAGACAGGGCTTACCTAAAAATGATATAAGCCATATATGACAAACCCACAGCCAATATCATACTGAATGGGGAAAAATTGAAAGCATTCCCAGTTAGAACTGGAACAAGACATGGTTGCCCACTATCTCCACTTCTCTTCAACATAGTGCTGGAAGTCCTCGCTCAGGAATCAGACAAGAGAGTGGAATTAAGGGCGTCCAAATGAGAGCAGAAGAGATCAAACTCTCACTCTTTGCTGATAACATGATATTATACCTAGAAAACCCCAAGGATTCAACCATGAGACTCCTTGATCTGATAAATGAATTTGGTAAAGTCTCAGGATACAAAATCAATACACAGAATCAGAGGCATTCATATACGCCAACAACAGTACAAGTGAGAACCAAATCAAAGACTCAATTCCCTTCAAAATAGCAATAAAGAAAATAAAGTACCTAGGAATATATTTAACAAAGGAGGTAAAAGACCTCTACAGGAAGAACTATGAAACACTGAAGAAAGAAATAGCAGGATGTAAACAGGTGGAAGAAAATACCATGCTCATGGGGCTACAGAATAAACATTGTTAAAATGTCTATACTACCCAAAGTGACCTACAGAGTCAATGCAATCCCTATTAAAATACCATCATCATTTTTCACAGAGATAGAAAAAATAATTTTACACGTCATATGGAACCAGAGAAGACCCCATATATCAAAATCAATCCTAGGCAATAAAAACAAAATAGGAGGCATCAATTTACCAGAGTTCAAACTATACTAAAAGGCTATAGTAATTAAAACACCTTGGGACTAGCACAAGAACAGGCACATTGAAGTGGAACATAAGAGAAAACCCAGATACAAAACCATCCTCATATAGCCAACTAATCTTTGACAAACCAGACAAAAACATACATTGGGGAAAAGAATCCTTATTCAACAAATGGTGCTGGGAAAACTGGATAGACACATGCAGAAGACTGAAAGAGGACCCACACCTTTCACTTCTCACAAAAATCAACTCACACTGAGTAACAGACTTGAACATTAGGTGTGAAGCTATTAGAATCCTAGAGGAAAACATTGGAAATACTCTTCTAGACATTGGCCTAGACAAAGAATTTATGAAGAAGACCCCAAAGGCAATCACAGCAGCAACAAAAATAAATAAATGGGACATGATCAAATTAAAAAGCTTCTGCACAGCCAAAGAAACTGTCAAGAGAGCAAACAGACAACCCACAGAATGGGAGAAAATTTTCACAAGCTACACATCCGATAAAGGGCTAATAACTCGAATTTACTTAGAACTCAGGAAAATCAGCAAGAAAAAAATCAAACAACCCTATCAAAAAGTGGGCAAAGGACATGAACAGAAATTTTTCAAAAGAAGACAGAATAAAGGCCAACAAATATATGAAAAAATGCTCAACATCACTAATCATCGGGGAAATGCAAATCAAAACTGCAATGAGATATTACTTATCTCCAGTGAAAATGGCTTTTATCAAAAAGTGCCCAAACAATAAATGCTGGCGTGGATGTGGAGAGAGAGGAACACTCCTACACTGCTGGTGGGACTGCAAACTGGTTCAGCCTCTGTGGAAAGCAATATGGAAATATCTTAAAGTGATACAAGTACCTCTACCATTTGATCCAGCAATTCCTCTACTGGGCATCTACCCAAAAGATCAAATGACACTCTACAAATGGGACTCCTGTACTTGCATGTTTATAGCAGCACAGTTCACAATCACAAAGGTGTGGAAAAAACCCAGGTGCCCATCAATACATGAGTGGATTAATAAAATGTGGTATATGTATACCATGGAGTACTGTTCAGCTTTAAGAAACAATGGTGATATAGCACCTCTTGTATTTTCCTGGATAGAGCTGGAAACCATTCCACTAAGTGATGTATCTCAAGAATGGAACAACAAGCACCACATGTACTCACCAGCAAATTGGTATTAACGGATCAACACTTAAGTGGACATATAGGAATAACATATATCTGCTGTCGGGTAGGTGGGTGGGGGCATTGGCAATATATGTAACCTTAACATTTGTACTCCCATAATATGCTGAAATTAAGAAAAAAAAAGAAAAAGAAAAAAGAATGTACATAGAATATAAGGAACACTCAAAAAAAAAAAAAAAAAAGAAAGAAAGAAATATTGAGACATTGATCTTAGGAAGGAAGCATGGCTACAATTCTCAATCCAATAGGTGTATGGTGATAAATAACCAAACATTGGTGTGCTTTGCTTGACAGACGACAAAAGGCCAAAACATTGTTCTGTCCCCCTGATAAACCATACTTGCTTGATCTTTCTTGGCACAAAGGTGAGAACTGATCCCAGTGATTCCGAACTCTAGGAAAAGTGACCAAATTCTCATAGAATAAATGGAGCTACCTTTGTAAATGCTGCCTGGATTCATGTGAGTCATAGCCATTTCCACATTTCCTAGAATGTGATTCTGCTGGTTAAAAATTCCCAAGATGGAAAAACAACCCCAGATATCGTAGCTATGCATTTTGTTTTACCCAAGAGCTTCCTCTCCAGATATTGATCCAACTGGCTTCTCATCTCTCCCCTGAGCCAGCAGTGTTCAATATCATTACAGGGCAGAGTAATGGTTTCTGTCATACAAGACAAAGCAAGCGTTGTAGAAAGGCTAAAAATTCTCTAGTTTTCATGGTAACATCAAGCTTGCCCATTTGTTTTACAATGGAATATTCTGCTTAATCAAACTTTAGCTTAAGAACCCATTTGTAACACTTCCTTCTTACTAAATTAAAGAAGAAAGGAGATCGGGCCAGTCTTGCATATAAATTTTTCTTATGCAAAAGTAAAACACGTATTTCATCAAAAAGACTCTAAAGTGATAACTGTAAAAGCTCTTTCTTATAATACTTCCCACAGTAAGCAAGCTCCTACTATTTTCTTGAACTCAAGTGAAGAGAAAGCAGATCTTAGTTTATTCTCTTTCCATAGCAGAACAGTGAAAGTTATTTTTTACAACTTTAGTTACTACTGTTTATAAAATTTAGTTCACCCAACATTCAAATTTAAATCACATGTTCAGATTATCGGGACATGTAATTTATAGTTTATTCTCCATGGCATTGATTTTTTTCCTTGTATATATTTTATTTGGGAGGAGAGTTATTGTTGTTTTATTTGTTTGTTTTTATTTCAAAATATTAAGGGGGTACAAATGTCTATGCTATATAGATATCTTTTTTTTTTTTTCTGAGACAGAGTCCCACTTTGTTGCCCAAGTAGAGTGAGTGCCGTGGCATCAGCCTAGCTCACAGCAACCTCAGTCTCCTGGGCTCAAGCAATCCTCCTGCCTCAGCATCCTGAGTAGCTGGGACTACAGGCATGTGCCACCATGCCCAGCTAATTTTTTGTATATATATTTTTAGTTGGTCAAGTAATGTCTTTCTATTTTTAGTAAAGACAGGGTCTCGCTCAGGCTGGTTTTGAACTCCTGACCTCGAGCAATCCGCCCACTTCAATCTCCCAGAGTGCTAGGATTACAGGCGTGAGCCACCACGCCCGGCTAGATATCTTGTATAATGCTTAACTCAGGGCTTTTAGTGTGCCCATCACCAGAAGTGTTCCTTGTACCTGTTAAGTAAGTTTTTACCCCTCACCCTCCACCTTCCCCCCTTCTTGTATTCCAATGACCTTTATATCCCTTTGTGCCCATGTGTATCTATCATTTAGTTCCCCATCTATTTTTTTCTTTAGTAAGATGGTATTTTCATTCTAAGAGATCACAGTGTTAAAAGAGGTTAGACAGATTAGTAAACAGTCAGTGATGTGCTGGTAATTTCTTAACAAACAGCTTTCAGAAAGCAAAAAAAAAAAAACTGATCCTTTTGTAGTTCATAAATTCATAAACACGATGATTGAGTTTTCACACTCACATGTGAGATGTGCTGCCCTCAAACCTGGTTACAGCGGTGGTACATTACCCATCTGATGTGGAAAAAAAAAGACCAACGACAATAAAACACTGATGTGTATTGCTTGTACATTTCCATGATGTAAATACTCCCAGCATGGCACAACATGGACTTGGGAGGTGACACTCACGACTGGGTCTTGTAAGATGGTGCAAGCTGACTCCAACACAGCACCGTAAAAGCTCCCACAGTGTAACAAGAGCTCTACTAGAGATATATGCAAAGTGATACAGGAGCACAAAGGAGGGAAGTTCCCAGGCTATTTTAATACTTTAGAAGAAAGGGAGAAAAGAGGAGAAAACTAGGGACTAATTCCAATGATACTCAATATTCTATGTTACCTAACTAGATAAAGATGCTCATTGTAACTGCAATTGTAACTCATCAAAAACCTTCCTGAAATTATTTCCTCTCCTTAGCAAGGTGTTTTCTGTTATTTCTTTGTTATAATTCATTCAAGATTCACTTCAAATCAAACCCCATTTAATATTTTCACTATAGAAATTAATCACTATATGGATTAATAAGATGTGGTATATGTATACCATGGAATTCTACTCAGCCACAAAAAACAATGGTGATCTAGCACCTCTTGTATTTTCCTGGATAGAGCTGGAGCCCATTCTACTAAGTGAAGTATCACAAGAATGGAAAAACAAGCACCACATGTACTCACCATCAAATTGGTGTTAATTGATCAACACTTACATGCAGATGTAATAGTAATATTCATTGGGTGTTGGGTGTGATATGCATCATCTGGGGGATGGACACACTTTAATCTCTGACTCAGGTGGGGCTAAGACAATATATGCAACCTAAGTATTTTAACCCCGCTCAAATGAAAAAAAAAAGAAATTAATCTCTATAATACAAGAGCACATAATTTTTGCTACAATCGTAGCATTTATCAAAATTTGCATTTTGTCACTGTCACTGAAGTTTTCATGATTTCCACTAAATATGTAAACTCGTTTTTGGACTCAAGTATTCAATGTTTATTGTTTGATAAATGTAATTAATTATTCTAAGTGCTGTACAGAAAACAAGATGAGTCAGGCATGACTGTGCCACTCATAAATCTTTCTGCTCAGTAGCAAAGGCTGGACAGGTACATAGATACCTTTGATGTGGATCTGAGCACGCAAAGTAACATGAGAGGCTCAGATTAAGAGTTGAAAGGACTCATGAATAGGAAAAAGGAGAATCAGAAGATGATGAACAGTACAACACCCCACATGGCTGGGAAGTCTGAGCTTTACTTTGTATAGCAAAAGGACTAAAGCAAGTTGTTCAACAGGAAAGTGAAATGGTCAGTTCTAGCCTTAAAGAAAATTAGTCTGACAGCAATGGTTATGTTGAATCAGACTGAGAATGGCCAGGATGTGGGAGAGCAATATCCCATGTGAAACTTAATGAGAAGCTAAATTAGGGAGGTGTCAGTGGAACCAAGGAGGAAGAAATAGATTCAAGATATATTTCAAAGGTATAGTTAGGCTACATACAGACACCGACAAATGAAAGAGTTTTTAAAGATAGAGCTAGGATCATGTGCCTCAAATTTTAGGAACTGAATGAGCAAATGGTATGATGAAAAAAGAACTGGAAATACAAGAAAAGAAATCTAGTCTGCAAAAGATGGCAATTTCAGATGGGACACACGAGAATGAAAGTTGGGAAGACATGCATTCACATTTTCAGAGACATGTATGCATTTCCATTCAAAATACAACACAGAATACAAAATCTTTAAAGAGAGATGTGAAACCATGACATAATGAACTTCTAATTGAGTCATGTGGAAAGAAAGACAAACTAGGGCAAAGACACTCTTCCTTTTGAGAGGGACTCTTAGAAAGGAAATCACAATAACATATGCTTATCCCTGCACTAAATTCCCATATTGCAACAGAGTATGGACGTTTGAGAGGTTTTTATAGGCAAACTTTTAAAACATACTCATGATATTTAGTAATTTCAAAATCTGGGCCAAAAGATTTATATATGTTGTTTTAAGGCAAATGAAGAAGAGTCAATTCTGTGCTCCAGAAATTTCTGCTCCAATGTTTACTTCTTTCTTTGCAACAAAACTGGGGCCATACATGTCTCACAGATATTTCTCATAATGATAACATAGAGACCAAGTATACAAATGGACAATGGTCAGACCATATGACCACGCATGAAAATAGAACTCTGATTCACAATCTCTGTAGCAACCTCCTCAGGAGCCCAAACAGCAACCTCTACAACAATAGACCCAGAAAGAACAGGATTTGGTCAATGACTGTTAGTTTTTTTTATCTATCACTGCTGCTTCCAACTCAAGACCAACTAGAGAAAGTCAAACGTGCTTCCAAAACCAATTAGTTTTTTTTAATCTATCACTGCTGCTTCCAACTCAAGACCAACTATAGAAAGTCAAACGTGCTTCCAAAACCAATTAGTTTTTTTTAATCTATCACTGCTGCTTCCAACTCAAGACCAACTAGAGAAAGTCAAACGTGCTTCCAAAACCAATCATATGAGGTGCCCCACTTCTAATTAGCCTGCCTCCAGCTCCCCCACATCAACAATGTCCAATCAGAGCATACTTGAAGCCTTCTCTTTTATTTTTTTCACTATAAATCCTTCACCCTCCTCTGCCTACCTTAGGATCTCTACCAAGCACCAGTGATGGGGGCTGATTCCCTTACTTTCGCAAACTTTGAATAAATAGCCTTTGTTTTTTCTCATTTGGGTGGGTTTCATTTATTTCCAGAATTTTCCTGAAAGTTCCATCAAGAAATGATCTACACTGCCCATCACTGCCAACTCAAGGCTTCAAACAGGTGCAGGACACATGGAAGCCCTTTGTTCCTTGCTGCTGCAGCTTGTCGAGTCTCTGCCAATATGGTAAGTCAGTCAGCACTTTGTGAAGTCTGATCCCTTTGTGTTTGGTTCCTTGACTACTTTCAATCTGGTACCCAGGTGCTGCTATTATTTTCCATTTGTTTGGCATCCTTGGTGGATTCTGGCCATTCTTTTTCACTCCCTTTTTCTCTTACGCTTCTATTTCATGTTGTGCTGCCAAAAAGGGTTGTTTTTCATAGTAAGGAGAATCACAATGTAGAACACAGGCATAGCCCATATAACCTTGTCACTTCAGCTGGCTTCATACACTAGTGAGTTTGCAGTTCTCACCAGATTGGCATGAGTCCAAACATTCCTGTGGGTCACCAATAAAATTGGATGAAGTTCTCATTTCATCTCATTTTTTTTTTGTCCTGAGTGTGTGGCTTTGACCTAGAGAAAATAGTCTCTCTAGTTTTCAACTTAACAAGAAGCAGAGATTGTCAGGTCAGCATTTGGAGGCAACTGTTGAGTTTGGGGCCACAGACACTGCCAGGAGTTGGCCACCCTCCCAGTGCAAACAGGTCCCAAGGCAGGATCGTCACAAAAGATTTGGAAATAATAAGAAATAAAAAAAATGATATATTATAGACAGAGAAATGATTGAGATGGAAACAAAGTGAAGTTTAAAAGATGGGGGAGTCAGGGGGTCATCAGCATCCCTATAGGCTGAGACTCTGAGCGAAGTCCGGCATCAGTATTTATTGGTACAGCAAATAGTTGTCTTTTGTTATAGAATTATATATACAGTTCATTTTTTGAGGTTTCCAGGGGAACCTTACCTAATTCTGTCTATGAGAATAGATGGTTACACAAATTTTCTAAGATAAGCATGTTAAGCCCTAAGTTAGAAACAGACATAGCTGAGCATACAAATGAAAGATAAAATGTATAAAATGAGAACACTGAGTCTGTGTACTACTCTAATCTACTTCTTCTAAACACAGAGACATATAGTCAGGAGTGAAGCAGAAATAGCCTTGAAGTCTAGGATAGCTCCAGCTGCACATTATCTGCTAGGCAGGCATTTTAATCAACTTCTTCGCCAAGGGCCCAAACTGAGCTTCTGCTTTGCAAAAAAGCTCAAGGTGATGACCAGCAGCAAAAGAAGAAACATTGCTTTGCAAAGGTCCTCTGACAATTCCCTCCTTGTTGGAAACAGCTTCTATTTTGTGAACTAACATGGCCACAGATTCCTTCAAGGCAAAGACCTGCAAAACCTCTGAAACTTCTCATGTCTCTTATCCTATTTCCCAATAGGACACAAAGTCCATAAGCATCCCTTTTGACCAACCACTGTCAGCTCCCACTGGGCTCATCTAATTCTAAATCCTCTCTTCCTCCAGGATAAATTTCTATTTCTTATACTTACTTTCATTACAATCCAAAATTTTGCACCATCTCAGAACACATTAAAAGGGTCTTACAACAAAACCCAAACAAGATCCAAAATAAAATTATGGCCCTAGGTTTAAACAGTAAAATGGCCCACATTGCAACTGATCATCTATTGACAAGGATGTTTGTAGATATTGTAACAGAAGGGACTCTGGTATAAAAACTTTTTCATCATATGAAGGAAAAATCAAGACAATGAAAAATCTCTCCATTCAGATCTTTAAGGATGCTCCCTGGAAGGAAGAAAATACCCAATATCCTATCTTACCCTTAAATAATCAAGGTGAATTAACTATAAACATACATAGTCAACTTCATCCATTCCTGGGGGATATGGGTGCTATTCTGTGTACACAAAACCCTGTGTCTTCCTCAGAGTCAATGTATCACACAAGTGGAAGGTATTTTGATTAACGCACAGATTTTTCCTACCTCTCAATCTTTAACTTTATTACTTGGGCACTTGACTGAAAAACATTCCTTCATACTCTCTAATAACATCACTGCAAATTTCATAGGGAGAGACTTACTTTGCAAATGAAATTATTATATTAAATGTACACCAGAAGTTTCAGAGGACTCCTCTATTCATGATCAAGTTGTGCATTGTATCTGGATATACCTTTGCCTTCTCCATTATATTTGTTGCATACCTCAGGTAGAGATCTTGATATTGTACCTCACACTTTATGGACTAAAAGTTCCACTGACCTAGGAAAACAATTGGAACAGAACATATCAAATTGTTTCCTACGATATGGTTAGCCAATCTTCTCCAATATCCCTTGAAGTCAAAAGTCATAGAAAGACTCAGACCTATCATCTGAGTCTAACCTAAGGAAGGCTTTTCAAAAGCTTCCTTCCCTAGGTTTCCTTAACTGCAAGAAGCTCTTTTGTATATCTGTGTATGAATGGTTTAAACAAACCCTTTTGCCATTTTATGGTTCAGGGGAAACACCAAAAACCCATCACTTATTATAACCTCACTTTTGACTTGTCCCCCTGGTATAAAGACAATCACTACCACTTGTCAATACTTTCACTGAAGTAATCTAGGCTCCATGCTTGATCTCATAGTTCTCAGTCAGACTGCTGAGTTCTACAACACCCTGAGACCTTCTACTCTTCTGCCTCTAGCAGGATCAGGAGGCCCTCAGAATCATCTTACCTAGATTAGGGAAATTTCAATACTCCAGTCAGATGTGTGTTAGAGACTCTCATTGAACACTCTGACCTAACATTATTTGTTGATGGAGAATACCTCAAAACCAAAACTGGAGGTTTTCAAACAGGATATGTTATCACTAATTTAATCTCTCCTTCAGAATGCAATTCCTTCAGAATGGCAGGGCTTTATTCACTTGCTAGAGTTTTTCAACCAAAGTTCAGAAAGTGACATATACTGACAGTGGATATGCTTCTGGAGTAGAGCATGCTTAGAAGTGCTCTGGAAAAAAAGGATTTCCCAGTAGCTGAAGCCTCCAACAAAATAAAAACAGACTAGAGTTAAGGAACTTTTAGAAGCACCCCTACTTCTTAGAGAGATGGCTATTATAAAGGTTTAGGTCCATATTAAAAGAGGTAATATGGAAGATAAAAGAAATGCTCTTGCAGATGCTTATCCCCAACAAGTCTTAACCCAGGTTATGATCCTACCTAAACCTTCAAAAGATCACTCTCTGGAGAGACTCAAGCAGGCCATTATAAAATAACAATTGTTTAGTTTCAGATTTTATAAAGCTAGAGTTAAAACTATCTGATTGTACCTTTCACTCAGGTAATCACTGACACTCCCACGTTAGCCTCATGGTGGCACCAGATGATTTCAAATGGATATTAGATACATTTGTCCATAAAACACCTCATCATGGTACAAACTGGTTACTATGTTAAATCAACATCAGTGAAGAAACTTTACAAAAGCAGCTGAGGTTGCACTCATGGCATGTATCACCTATCAACACAACACATGGTCAGGAACCAAAGCTTCCAGATGCCTTTGAGCACCCTTAGATGGATTTTCACCACTTGTCAATACTTCTATTGAACCAGTCAACATTTCTGGAAGATTATAGGAGCTAAGAGTAGTGTAGATTTTGTGTAAATGATGATGCCTTACAGAGTTCTTGCATAATTGTTTCTGTAAAGTATATGCCTTGGTTGCTTGTTGCTTGACGTAAAAGTAGGTTTGCCCCAGGTTGAAAACAAAACCAAGCAGCTGTTTAGCAACTGTAATTTCTGTAGCTCTTCAACAAGAAAACACTTTAACATGTCCTAAAAATAGATATGTGGTAACTAAAGCATATTCAAATTCTATGGAGAATGGAGGCAGGCAGGAAGGAAGGAAGGGAAGGAGGGAGGGAGGGGGAAGGAAGGAAAGAAACTTAGAATGCAATGCAGTTCTAAGAAAATTTCTGCATAACCATAAAGAGTCCTAAGTCTTATAGAAAGATTCCTTCTGAGTCCTCCTGTCATGCTGGGCCACTGGCTTTTGGGAAGTGTGGCCTCAGAGTAAATACATTTTGGGTTTTAGTTTGGACTTTCAGCCAATTATGCTCTATAACGTAGGAGATCCAAAAGGTCCATTACAGGCTGAATTGTGTCCCTCTATCCCTGCCAAATTCATATGTTGATGTCCCAACATTTAGTATTTCAGACTTGGCCATATTTGGAGGTAACAACCTTAGGGAGGTGATTACGTTAGGATGAGACCATTAGGGTGGGTCTCTGATCCCACATAGCTGGTGTCTTTATAAGAAGAGGAAGATACTCTAGGGATATAGACACAAAGAGAAAAGACCATGTGAGGACACAGCAAGAAGGTGGCCATCTGCAAGCCAAGGAGAGAAGTCTTCAGAGAAACCAAACCTACAGACACCTTGACCTTGAATTTCCAGCCTACAGAACTGTGAGATAAAGGTCTGTTGTTTAAGTCACCCAGCCTGTGGCATTTTGTATGGCAGCCCTAGCAAACAAATGCAAGGTACATTTTCATGACTGTCATGAGCACTTATTTTGGCCACTGTGTGTGTGTATGCAGATTCATTTCATCCTCACAGAATCCTAGTAGATAGGTACTCTTATTATCTTCATTCTTGGAGGCAAACATAGTTTAAATTGTCCAAGTCCGCGCTGCTAGTAAGTGGTGAGTTCAGGATTTGTATCTGGATAGTCAGGATACAGGGTGCTCTTAACCACGTGACATTACTATTCTTCCTCCTTTTATTTTATGCTTCTGTATAACTAACTTCAGTTATCTCTCATTTTGCTTCAATAACTTCTCTTTAAAAGAATTTATTCCATCTTTAAATTGTTTCTCAAAAAAAATAAAAAATAATAAAAAAAAGAAAAAAGAAAAGAATTTAGGATGTAAGTTACAAATGAATGATTTGCTTCTTAACATACTTTTCACTTTTTATCAATATGAAAAACTTGCAATTTTAAAATTAAATTATTTGATTTAGCAATCTAATTGAGTTTAATTTCACACTAATCCATGTACCCATGAAGATATTTATTTATTTGTTATATGCACCATGGTGTGTGCTATTCAAGAAACCTTTATTTTTTTCTCTGACTCCTCACATTTTATATTTCCTTTGCTTTAATGTTACTCCCATTAGGAGATAAAACTTCCAGTGACTTGAATTCTATGTACTTCTCCAAATTTTATTCTTTTTATTTTATTTAAAATTATTACAGGGATATAATTATTTTTGGTTACATGTATCAGTTTTATAAGCTTGAATCTTGGGTAAAAGTGTGTCTGTCACCCAGATAGTGTTCATTGTACCCATCAGGTAAGTTTCGCTCATCCCATCCTCCCCTCTCCTCCTTGCTTGACTTCCATTGAATTGACAGAAATCAAAATTTATTCTAATCATACATCTTGGGCAACCATAAGATGGTGTAGCAAAAAGAACCCTACACTAGACTGCAGGACACCAGAGTCCTTTTGTTAACTACTGGCGAGTTTCTGAGCAAATAGCTTCCTTTCTTGGGCCTCTATTTTTTTTTATTTTTTATTTTCTTAATCTGTAAAATCAAGAACTTGGCATACAGGAGTCAAAAGGCAAGGCTTAGGAGATAAGACTAAGCCAAGACAACCACCATTCCCAGCCCACACCACCAGCACACTTTCTCCTGAGCGTTTTGTCACTGGCAAGTTTGATCATTCTCACGGGTGATCCATTAATTAGGATTTTGCAACTCAAATAGACCTCTTGCTTTAAACAGGAAATGATGAAGCTCTAGGACTTCAAAAGCGCCAGGGCTTCAGCTGGCACAGGAGGCTCTTCTGAAGGAAAAATGACTCTCAGGTGCCTTTTCCCTAATTAGATATAAAAGGTAAACTGGAGTCAGACACATTTCTGCCAAATAAATCTGGCATAATGATTTTGGAAATCCTATTGTCTTTTTACTGAATTAACTTTAATACGGGCTAATTACATAACTGTCATGTTAATATTGAAATTTCATTTATTAAAATAAGCTTATAGCTTGATAGTTATCCAGTAGGGATTATATAAGTATACATTTTACCATTATTGCTCACTGGTTTTAAAGAGTATAGAAAGTCACTTAGCACTCCTTTTCCGTCATTGCAACTACTTTTGCCAATGTGTATTAGAACCGAAAACTGAATAAAAGCTGAAATTAATTTCATGTAAAAAGAAATCCATTTAAAAACTGTCATAGTCATAGAAACCTGGGTTTAGTATCCATGTTAATAACAAAAGTGTGTGTCAAATATGTCCTTTGCTTTTAGTAATCACATTTGCTTTAGAATTGAGAGCAAAAGTACAATACAAACTCATTTACAATTTGTTCCAAGTGTTCCCTTTCATTATGTTGCTTTTTGTGGTAATTATACTAATAAAAACAATACTGAAATTCAACAGCTTCTCTTTCACTGACTGGATTTTTTTCCTCTTACCCAAAAGCATATTTAAATCAATTTTTGAAATATTCTTCTCATGCAATAATTTTTTAAAATTACTAAATTTGATCTAGATTAATTCTCATTTTCTACTAAGACCACATCCAAATATATGAATACGAATCATGACCTTTCAGATTTCCACAAAATTCTGACCGTCTTAAAACCCTTATTCCCAAATCATGTATGCAGGAAAGATATAGAATACAATAAACATGTTAGCGTCTGGTAAATAGTTCCTTGATGATAATGGCAATGATGGTTATGATGATATTGAAGCACTTTTCAAAACCCACTGTCATCAAATCCTCCTAGGAGGGAGCTATAAGGTAGATTACTGCTGTCCTCAGTTGAAAAATGAGGAAACTCAGGAACGGCAAAGGGTTATTTTAATAAGTTGCCTGTAATCATACAGCTAGTTTTTGTGGTAGATCCCAGATTTCAACACAGGTGATAGTAAAGATTAATAGTCAATATATCTATTGTGAGGCACATTTATCTGTATAATTTAATTTGAGCATCACAAAAACTATATAAATCGGGTGAGGAAATGTAAAAATTGAGGTAAGAGTCAGGCTGAGTAAGTTTGTCACCTACAGGCATTAAAAGGCACATACAGAATCTGTCATCTCTTTATAGACTGTTCATTTTAGGTTGAAAAGAAAGTATCCTGATGGAAAGGGATTAGGCACCCTGGCATTTGTACCCTTCCTTTACCAGTTAGTTCTAATGACCTTTGGGCTTTCACCTCTCTCAGTTTCTTCATTATGAAATGAAAACACAGAGATGGATAATTTCTAAAGTTACTTCCCAGGTGCACTTTTAATTTACATTAAAATTTCTAAGACATCTTTTCATATAGTAACAAAGGCACAGGATAATTTCTGATTATGCTTCACTCAATGAAGGAAATAATTTTTCTTTGAAGTAAGGCATATAGCTTGCATTAAAGAGCACCTGTCACATATGAAATGCAAAATATATTTTACCTGTAATATTAAATTACTATAAGTGTGCAATAATGCTTCTGGATTGCAATATACAAATCTCCTGACATAGAAACAGAATTTTTCTTTTAATGATAAGTCACTCGTTTGATCTCCATTGTCCAGAAGAATCATTGACTATAGTGAAATAATCTTTAATGGAACAATTTTGAAATACTGGTTCACTACACTATAATTAGCATAGTAGATAGAAAGCCATAATTGTTTCCAATTTTGTAAAAAGCTTTTTTTTTTTTTCCATTTTTCATTCTACTTCTCAGGGACCCATATTAAAAATTTCCACTGCCTCCTATGTAAGAGACCAAGTTGCCCATGGGGAAGCAGCTCAAGTACAGATCAAGGCTTCACAAGAGACAATCAGTATGCATATCTTGTTAATAGTCATGGTAAAGATTCTCATTGAGAAATGCAGACATACAAAAAGCTAGTGGAAATTTAAGGCAACATTGGTATCTAGGCCATAGATACTGTATTAATCCATTTTTTGTTGCCATAGAAGAATACCTGTGTCTAGGTAATTTATAAAGAAAAGAGGCTTATTTAGCTCATGATTCTGCATGCTGGGAAGTTCAAGAGCATAGTGGCATCCGGCTGGCTTCTGGTGAGGACCACATGCTGAGTAAAAACATGGCAAAGAAACAGAGAAGGGAGTGGTCCTGTGCAAAGAGACAACATGGCAAGATAGAGTATAGGAAGCTGACCTCACTGTTGTAACAATCTGCTCTCCAGCAGTAACTAATCCAGTTCCCACAGAGCAAGAATGAGCTCACTTCCATGGGAGGGTATTAGTCTATTCATAAGGGATCTACCCCCATGACCCAAGCACCTCCCCCTAATCCCTACCTCCCAACCCACCATATTTCGGGTCATATGTCAACATGAATTTCAGAGGGGAAAAATTCAAATTATAGCAGACACCAATGCTGCTTTAACACCGACCTATTGAAATGTACTGTTGCAATCCTGTGTTTTCTATTTTTTTAAACAGCTTTAAAAAATAAATAAATAGCTTTATTGAGAGAGAAGTCACACAGCATAAATTTCCCATGTCAAGTGTATAGTTCAATGGTTTTTAGTATATTCAAAGAAATTTGCAACCATCAACCACAACCTAAGCTTTAAATATTTTCACCACTATCCCCTCCAAAAAATTCATATCTATTACCAGTTATGTCCATTGCCCTCTCCCACCCCCTAACTCCCAGCCATAAACAACCAATAATCTTCTCTCTGTCTTTATAAATTTGCCTATCTCTCTATTTCATATTAATGGAATCAATTAATATGTAGTCTTTTGCATGTGACTTCCTTCATGTAACATAATGCTTCCATTTTCATCCATGTTTTAGCATGTGTCAGTAGTTCATTACTTTTTACTTGGGAATAATGTTACATTGGAATAATACATGGTCATGCATCACTTGATGATAGGGAGACATTCTGAGAACTGCATCTTTAGGCAATTTCATCATTGTGTGAATATCATAGATCATATTTACACACCTACTACACACCTAGGTTTTGTGATATAGCCTAGGGCTCTTAGGCTACATATCTGTAGAGCATGTTATTATACCAAATATGATAGACAATTGTAACACACTGGTAAGTATTTGTGTATGCAAACATAGAAAAGTTACAGTAAAAACAAAGTATAAAAGATTAAAAAAAAACCCTGTATACCTCTATAGGGCACTTACCATGAGTGGAACTTGCAAGACTGGAAATAGCTCTGGGTGAGTCAGTGAGTGTGTGGTGAGTGAATGTGAAGGTCTGGGACATTACTGTACACTAATATAGACTTTATGAACACTGTACACTTAGGTTACACTTACTTTATTAAAAAACTAAAGTAAGTGGACTATGATATTATGATAGCCATGACATCACTAGGTGATAAGAATTTTTCAGCTCCAGTATAGTCTTATAAAACCACTATTGTATATTTGGTCTGTCCTTGGCCTAAACATCATTATTTGGTTCATGACTATATTGCATTTGTTTATCTGTTCATCAGTTGATGGATATTTTGGTTATTTTCATTTTCCAACTGTGAAAAATAATAACACTGTTATTAATATTCATGTGGTTTTTATGTGGCCATGTATTTTCACTTCTATTAGGTATATACACAGAGGTCATATAGTAAATCCTCTAGCACATGTTGCATACATGGAATGTGTGTGTGTGTATGTGTGTATGCTCCATGCAGAGTTTGTGTGTATGTATGATGGGTAGGGTGATAGGTTAATTGTTTCATGAGATGAAAGGAATCGAAGATAAATCATTAAACGCCTATTACCCATAAATATATTCTTATATTTTAACATCAATGTGTTTATTTTATGTTTTACACTTAAAATAGACACATATACATGGTATTAATAGTCTGTGATATTTAAAACATATGAAGTTGAAAACACGATCCCTAACTTTGTCATCTAAATAATATCCCAACTCTAAATTCCACTTAGTACTTATTCTAATAAAAATAACAAATTTGCTATGTTGAATTCTTCCTTGTTCTTTTTTTATGTGTGCTTCATTATCAATCAACAATAATGTCACTGTTTTCTTTAGCCAGTTCACAATCCATTCCCACTCACATGCTTCAGTGTGCTGAGAATAACCAACCTGCCAATTGACTATATGGAAGGAGCTAGAATAACATCAGGTTCTATTGGCCGCATTATACACTTAATGTAGCAAAGCCTGAGGAGGAAGGGAGAACACACTTCAGAGTTTGTCCATCATTGGTTGCCAAGCCTCACTGAAAGTATATTGTCTACTGAGAATGCTAAGAACAAGGCATACCTGGAGAATGGAAAGTGGTTTAATTATGAGTGAGGAGTTAGTAAGGTAGGTTAATATATTAATACATTTACTACATAGGAAAGAAGATATATTAAAGTATATAACCAGTCCATTTGAATTTCCATCCACAATAGCCAGGTTTTTAAATTATAAGCTTTTTTTTTTTTTTATAAATCCTTCACTATTATCTGTAGCTAAAAATGTAAAATCAAATGACTGATTTTTTTACAACTGTATGTTATTTACTTTTTTTCAAGAAAATTTTAAGTGTACAATACAGTATTGTTACCCACAGGTACAACACCATAGAGAAAATATCTAGAATTTATTTATCTTACATATTTTTATAACCACTGAATAGCAACTCCTATTTCTCCCTCCCCCTCAGCTTTTGGTAACCACCAATATACTCTCTGTTTCTATGAGTTTGACTGTTTTAGGTACTTTATATAAGTGGAATCCTGCAGTATTTGTCCTTTGGTGAGTAGCATATTTCACTTAGTGTAATGCCCTCCAGGTTCATCAATGTTATTGCAAATGGCAGATTTCCTCCTTTTTAAAGGCTAAATAATATCTATTGCAGGTATATATTACATTTTATGATCCATTTATCTGTCAATGGACACTCGGTTTGTTTTCATATTTTAGCTAGTGTGAATAATGCTGCCATGAACATCAGAGAGAATGTATCTCGTTGAAATCCTGATTTCCTTTCTTTTAGAGATATATACCCCTTCCTGAGAAAACACTCAACAAACTGGGTATAGAGGGAATTTAGCTAGACATGAAGCTAGCTGCCTTCTGAGGCAAGGTCATTCACAGAACACAGTTCCTTCCCGACTATCTTTTGTGCTCTCACTCCCATTCTGTAGAGAACCAGCCACCATAGCATGAGGAAGCCCAGTGTGCATGGAGACACCACATGGAGATATCCCATCTGATAGTGCCAGCTAAGGTTTCAGGTGACAGCTTGTGTCAAACCCAGTCCCACAGCCTCAATTTCCCTATTGCCACCTTTCACATCTTCCACTAAAGATCCAAATGTGGAGCAGATGAGCTGTCCTTGCTGTTAACTGTTCAAATCCTGAACCTGCAGAAACTATAACAGACCAATAAATGCTATTATCATTATAAGCTCAAAATGTTGTGACCATAGATTACACAAAATAAGATAACTAATACAACTTATTTTATTTTCTTAAGTGATAGAACTTTTAAATGGACACTCCCCTTCCAACACCATTATTACCTAATAAATGTTGACTGACTTGAATTAAAGAAAATTTTATATCACAGGCATAGACTAGAGTGCACACCACCCATCATCATCAGATCAAACTCTTGGATGATGATTATTATAATGAAGATAGCGATAGTTCTAACAGTGGGCCAGAAAGTGTGGAGGAAGGTAAACATAGGTACAACACAAGAGGACAGCTAAACTCATAATGTAAATATTTTATGTGTGTTGTTAAATGTCAGTGAAAACATGTTTTACAAAAATCAGGTTATTATTTTATTAAATTGCTATTGATGCAAAATAGTGCACTTACTACAAAGCTTAATTTCCTCTGTTTACTTGCCATCCTCAGTAAGCCTCAGCCAGGACCAATCTAGCAACTGAGAATGACAGGTAACCCAAGGTGCCACCAGAGGATCTACATTCTAGTAAAGACGGCACAGGAATAGGCCCACGTCCACGGGATGAACTAGTCTTATCACATTCCCCAGACGTGGCTGGTCGGAGAGAGTGATGAAATGGCGTGGCAGAGGCACAGTCGGAGTGCCAGCTCAGAGCTGATATGCCCCAAGGACAGGTGCTACTTTCCTAGGGCCTAGCATAAACTTCAAGTCAAAGACCTTTGTGCATACCTGGGAACGATACATGGGCTCAGGGATCAAGGGTAAAACTAAAAACAAAAAACAGTAGCTTTGCTGCTGTTTTTGTTGTTGTTGTTGTTTTGTTTTGAAGTTATGCTTTCTGTCCCCCTGCCACTGGCTCTTGCAGGTTTACAGGTCCTGGTCTCCAAAAGAGGACACTTCCACCAGGTGACACAGCAAGTTGCCAATGTCTCCAGTTCTTTTGGCCAGGAAGAGAAGTATATTAGTTTCCTAAGACAGCCATAAAGAATTGCAACAAACTAGGTAGTTTTAAACAATGGAAATTTAGTCTCCAACAGTTCTGGATTCCAGAAGTCTGAAAGAAATGTAGCTGGCCGTACCTTGCTCCCTCTGAAGCCTGTAAGGAGGGATCTCTCCTTTTTCCTTCCCAGCTTCTGATGGCTCCGCGTGATCCTCGGTTCCAATTGCAACGCTCCAATTTCTGCCTCCATTTCCCATGGCTTTCATCCTTACACGCGTCCCTGTGTTAGCCCTTTCTTATAAAGATGCCAATCATTGGATTTAGTGCCCACCTTGATCCAGGATGACTTAATCTTAACTTCCTTACTTACGTCTGGCATAGACCCTATTTCCCAATAAGGTCACTTTCTGAGGCTCCAGGCAGACAAGAATTTTAGGGGCGTGATGGTTAATTTTGTGTGTCAGTTTGACTGGCCATGGGGTACCCAGATTAAACATTATTTCTAGAGGTGTGTGTGAGAAAGTCGCCTGTCCTCAGAGGGGTTTACACCATCAGCTCCCCTGGTTCTCAGTCCTTCAGACTCAGACCAAATGACACCACCAGCTTTCCTGAGTCTCCAGCTTACAGATGGGAGATTGTGGAACAGCTCCATCCCCATACTCATAAATGCCAATAATTCATAATAAATCATACATTATATATATATATGTATATATATGTATCTCCTATTGCTTCTGTTTTTCCGTAGAACCCTGAATAATAATGGGGAGGAAGGCACTATTCAACCCTCTACAAAGAGAAAGAGCCATGGTCCTATTGGTGGTAACTGATTTTGTCCATTAGGGGAGTTAGGGAATGTGTTATATGGTGATGGTAGAGAGAAGCATAATGAAATTTAAGAAATTCCTAAATATATAAGCTATAATTTTATTAATCTATTATCAATATTGATGTTTTCCCAGATATATTTAAATCTTTGTGGGTTTTTTTTTTTCTATTCATGTATAATTTACTTACACTAAAATTCATTTGGGGGTATAGGTCTATGAGTTTTGAAAAAGCCACTGGAAAATTTTGTTTGTTCAAAGGAAAATATAACTTCCAGGATTATATAAGAGAAGCATGACTTTGTACTTCTAAATCATCTTGGTAACCCATATGGTGTTTACTATGATGGCACATGATATTTCAAGGCACGAAGCTCATATTTCATATTGGCAAAGGCTGCAAAAAACCATTCCCCAAGTCACAGAGAATTGGTATTAAAAACTGCATCCACACAGGGGGTTAGGCTTCCCAGTAATATTTCTACCAAGATAAAGGATAGCATCACAGGTCTTTTCTCATACATTAACAGAACTATGAGTTTGGACGCCATAAATACACTCCCCTTTGCTCACAAACAGTTGTGTTGTCACCAAGTTGCCTGACCCCATTCAGGGAAACCTACCTTCAAGATAACATGAATATTCTCTGACACTGGTCATATTTTAGAGACGTGCTCATAGGCTGCACAGGAATTGCTTCCCAATTTGGCCTTTAAGTAAATCCTTCCAGGGCAAAGCTTGGAACCAATTTCCCTTCAAGATAGTCTTGTGAGGAGTTACTCTCGCAAACAATCTAATACGACCCTGCAGCAGTGTTGCCTGCCCCATAGTTATACACCGGGGCAGGATGTGACTCAGGTTTGAAGAGTGAGGTTTCTTTAAAACAAACTTGTATGAAACAGTGTGAGGAAATGTAGGGATTACTAGAGAATGCATAGGGTGTGTTTTGCTCTTCCCACTCTGAAAAAATCCAGAATTTTGTTTTTCAAGTCTAAAAGAGAAAGGAACACAAAAGCAAATACAAGGTTAAGTTTCAAAGTCCTGTTCACCAAAAAGTTGAAAAATCTACTGCCTATGGTGCCAGTGAATGGACTTCCTACTCTTAATACTCAAGGCAGCACACAAATTCCTTCTTACTTTCACTCAACAAATAAAAGTAGGGACTTTATTATGTTCAGAGACTTTTCAAGATGCCAGGACCACAAACACAAGTATGTGGAGCATTTTGCTAAGAATCTTAAATATAAAAATCAGATTAATATCATCAAATGGTAAAATGCAGGACTTTTCTGAATACATCAAGGAGAACTTTGCCAAAAGAAAAGAAAATAGAGCTTCTGCACTTGATCTTAGCCAAAAGGCTGAGTAGCAATAGAAAATAGAACTTATAAAAGAAGTTTAGGCAACCAAATAAAGTAGAAGAAACAGTGAGTTTAGGGAGAGCATTCTGCATAGAGAAATTATTTTAAAAAGGACACCAAAAGTTGTGACCTAATGCATAATTTGACAGGAAAATGATGCACAGAACATCATAATTTATGGTAAAATTTTAGAAATATTACAGTCAAGCCCATTATCACTACTTTTTCCAACATTGCACTGGAATTCCCATTTAGAACAATCAGGCCAAAAATAATAATAATAAACAAAATATATAAGATTTCAAAAAGGAAGACACTAACCAGTGCTTATGTGTTAAAATGCAATTGATACTTAAAGGTCTACTTAGAAAATCCAAAGGAAAAATCCACAACCATTAGAACTAATTAAAGAATTTAGCCAATTTGCTGTTTTATGCTGCTAACATGTGACTCATGGTTGTTGGTAATATTCCCTCTTCTAATTCTAATCCTTTCCCAATTCATTCTATTTTCCCTCTTCACCATACAATCTGGTAGCTAAAGCTCAATTTTCCAATATAGATTTCATTTTGGATATCACTATCACTTCAACTTTCCATGTGTCAGGAAAACATCTGTAAGATTTATGAACCCATTTTGTTCTTCTATAAAAACAAAATCACCATGGCTCAACTTGTAAAGGTGTGAGTGTCATTTGCATGACCTTCTTGGCAGTTTCTACCTTGTGTTTTGTACCAGATCACAGTCCCTAATAGTGTCCTCACTAGTGACCATTCTGCAAATTCTGCATTTCACAGATGGGAAGGAAACGCTCTGGATCAAGATTCAACTTGACAGAACCAAGACAGGTCTCCATACCTCTTTGGTCAGCACTGTGTCACTCCCCGGAGGAATTCTAATCATGATGTTTATCAGAATGTTGAAATCAGGTGAATGAAAGGTGAGACTTAAGAATAATCCATATGGGAATGTTCCAAAACAAGCAAACAAACAAACAAACACACACACACACACATACACACATAGCCTCAATCTCCCTAATCCAGCCTTGTTTCAGGAGTCCCAAACTCCCTGGCTCTTTCTTTAGGGTCAGTGTCCAACAACACAGACAACATAATTTGATTTGTGTACAATATATTCTAATACACATTGTATTAGTTTGGTAGGGCTGCCATAAGGAAGTACCACAGACTGTGTGATTTAGACAACAGACATTTATTTTCTCACGATTCTGGAGGGTAGAAGTCTGAGATCAATGGTTGGTTTCTTCTGAGGCCTCTTTCCCTGGCTTGTAGATGACTGTCTTTTTTGTGTGTTTTCACATGGTCTTTGCTCTGTGTGTGGCTGCGTCCTAATCTACTCTTCTTATAAGAACACCAGTCATATTGGAGTAAGGTTGCACTTTAGTGAGCTCATTTTAATGTGATTGCCACTTTCTCATCTCCAAAAATGTTCACATTCAGAGGTACTGAGGGTTAGGAATTCAATGTATGAATTTGGATAGGGGGACAAAATTCAGCTCATAACATACACCAAACAAGCATCCCCCCAAAATTGTGCACTGTTCATGAATTTGTCACATATTGTCATCATATTGACGGATTCCTACATAGGCTGCTGCTACATGCTTCATTTTCCAGTCTGCTGGGTGTGTCCCAGTATATTTCACTTGTGATTTCTGAACTAACAGTGATTATGTATCTTACTAACCCCAAACCTATGGCCAAAATGCAATTAGTAGATTATAAATATTTTGCATTCTCCAGGACCATTCATGACTGTCCATCCAGATTAGTTAAAATGGATACATCTTCAAGTTTCAAAGTTTGATACTTTGGAGACATTTTAATTGAGATGAATCACTGCAGAGTTTTTAATTGAAATGAATCACTGCGAATTTATTATTTACTTATCCTAACAGGAAATACAAGCTCTCTGGATCAGAAAGCAAATCAACCCTAGTGTTTGTTCCCCATTCCCCAATTCCTCTAGGGGCAAGGCAATGATTGCCTGATATCACCTGCACATGCAGGAACAGAGAAGAACCTCAAAGTTGTGAAAGTTAGACCACATATAGGGAAGCTATCTCATCTGTCCCTCTTCTTATTCGAGGAGAGAGAACGAGAGAGAGAAAGAGAGAAAGAAAGAAAGAAAGAAAGAGAGAGAGAATTTAGCTTTGGAATATAAACAAATTATCTCTAGGGAGAGGAGAAGGTCTCTAATCTAGACTATAAACTAGTGGCTCCAGGGTACTTAAGAAAGGGGTTTGTTATGCTAAAATGTAAGCAAATGGCCCCAGGGCAACACATAATTTCTAACTTCCAAGGCATGTTTGCCATTCAACCGGTCTTTAACCCAGGTTGCCAGTAAGTTGTTTAGAAAGCTTTGGCTGTGCAGAAACATGTGGAGATTCACGGAGAATTGTTTCCCAGCAAAAACACCTCCTCCTATTACCTGCAACTGTGGGCAACGATTGGAAACATTGTAAGGTATTGAGGAACATCACCTTCCTGAGCCCAAGGGATGATCCCAGCTTCTTCGCCAGCTCTTCCCCTTGGCCCACAATTAGCCGGCGTAGCTTTTGCTGTTGCCTGACAGAGGAAGAGTTTTCAGCTCTAATCTGCTACACCACAAGGAGCAGACCTAACATGGCCACTCTGCTGGCATGAACTCCTAGCACACTTTTGAGGAGTCCATCAAGCTGAGTTTGCTTTTACTGGAGATTCCTGGATCTGACACTTCTTGCTGCTCCTACCTGCACCTGTAGCAATCTCACCCATACTACCGTCATCTTTGTCCTGGTCTGATACAAGAGCATCCTCCCACCATTCCTGCCTCCCTGTGACCTCTTCTCCATACAGCAAATAGAACTCTCCATTTAGGCTCTAAGTTGGTGACATCATGCCCCTGTCAAAACTCACCAATGGCTCTGTCCACACGTACAATAATGCAAAGGTCCTCTGTGACCAGAACACTATATGTTGTCTGGTCCCTGACTGCCACCTTGACTTTTCTCTACTCTTTAAATTTGCTAGGAATGATTTTACTCAGGCTCTTGCTCTTGCTGTCCCTTTGCCTAGAAGACATGTATCCTAGATAACCATAAAGCTTTCTCTCTCACTTTAGTCAAATCCATATTCAAATGCCATCTACTTAGAGAACTGTCCATCAAAAATAACATTCTTTTAAATCTCTGGCACCATTTCCTCCTTTATTTTTTCTCAGGGATGTTGCCACTGACAACTTGATGTTACGATATGGAAACATGGGTTCCTGTATTACTGTCTTTCTCCTCCTCCAGAGTGTCAGTTCCACAGGGCAGTGGTGCCTTTGTGTGCTCAGTACCTAGAACGTGGCCTGCCACTGAATGGGGACTTGCTGAGCAAGTGAATGAGTGAATGATGCATTAGCTAGAAAAGGGAGGGAAACTGTGACTTACTAAAGGAGAATTAAGCCCTAAAATACCATTATAAGCAATCAATAGGTGGTAGCTTTTTGAGGGTGAGTTTTGACCCCACCCAAATTCATAGATTGAAAAATCCTTAGTACCTTAGAATGTGACTCTATTTGGAGATAGGCAGTTTATTAAATCAAGATATATAGATATTTATAATTTAAAAAAAGAATAAAATAACAGCATCCATCTACCTACCAGTCAGCTGAGGAACTGGGACCTGACAAAGGCTGGTGAATATCCCTAGGTAAAATTAAATGAAAACAAAGCAGTTAGTGTGGGCCCTAATCTGACATTGTGGGTGTCCTTATAGGAAGAGGAAGATTGGACACACAAAGAGACATCAGGGATGCACATGCATAGATGTAAGATCATGAAAGGACACAGCGAGAAGGTAGCTATCTGCAAGCCAAAAAGAGAAGCCTTAGGAGAAACTAAACCCACCAACACCTTGGTCTGGGACTTCTAATCTCCAGATCATGAGAAACAAATTTCTGTTGTTTAAGCATCCAGTCTGTGATATTTTGTTATGGCAGCCCTAGAAAATAACACAGTAGCTACATTGTATTAACCAAGAATTGGCAGTAGTAGAGAACCTAATTTAGAAATACAAGATAAATACAGTAAAAACAGGAGAAAGAGGTAGTTTTCAGTGTCATAGGCATATTGACCTGAAACCTAAAATCTAGGCTAAAAAACTTTTTTAATAAATTAGGGAAATCAAAGTTCTGACAAAATTTTATCAGGAGATCCATGTAATACAAGTTTCCAAGTAACGTAGAATATGAATTACCAATTGTCAATTTTTCACTGGAAAGTAGAACAGATTTTGGCTTTAATTAAAGTGAACTGAATTAAATAAGCATAAGTTGGTTGACTATTCCTGATTTAGAGCAACAGCTACTGTGAATTTATCTATTAAAGCATAAATTTAAGTTTTTCCCCAAGACTTCAGTCTACTGAGGGTTAAACGATATACATAAAAAATAATAATTTATGCTTAGTGAAGAAGAAATAAATCATATGGAAAGAGTGAGAATTATGAAACTTGGACTTGAAGGGTTGATGTCAACCTGAAAAGAGGTCTCTAAATAATTTGTACAAATTAACACATTTTTAATTATAAATACTAAAACTAATACTTTTTCCAAAAAACATTTTAGGGGTGTGTAATTATGTTAAGCCAAAAGTTCTAGAGAACACAGTGTTGTGAGCGGTTAACAATTAATGAAAAGCAAAATGACTAGAGGGCTTTAATTTTAGGAGGCAGTTCTGAGAGTTACAACCGCAAAGACTCCAAATGAGGTCCCAGGAGGTGTCAGAGGTCTAATAGGCATAGCAGACTAATTGTTGCTAAATTGTTATGTCCAATGATACTAAGATGAAGCTAGCTTTCTAGACTATTTGGGGAATTAGATTGGTTAGTGTCACCGATATTTGCCTGTGAATAAAATTAGCAGCAGCTTACAGCAGTTAGGAAGACCCATTTTCCCTTGAAGGCACTGGAAGGAAATTTCTCTGAGAAGACAGAATGGGATGGGAAGCAATTGGTTCCAAGAACACTCATGCTCCCAAGGACTGGGAGCAGCCAGGTAACTCTGGATGTGAGATCACAATTTAGAATCCACAGCCTCCTCACATGGACTTACTCATGCCATTGTTTCAACCGAAGGGAAGGACTTTGCATTTCTCTCCACTGAGTTTCATTTTGTTAATTTTAGACCACAGGTTCTCGTCTCATGAGATATGTTTTGAGACTTTATGCTGCCTTGCAAATTTTTTTGACTTTTTTTCTTATACACCCAACCTGAAATCACGTGCCTTTTAAAAATGCATAGGCTTAAAATATGCAACAGGGCAAAGCCACTTACAAATTACCTAGAGTCCTCTTTTCAGGTTGATATTTATCCATTAAGTACCCTAGCTATTCATTTCATAGCAAAGTCATCCTGCTTAGTATTCTTCATTCTTTTTTGTCTTAGTGTTTTGAAAAATATTTTATTATACACACTGTAAAAATAAAGACAGAGAAGTCCTAAGGAAGTCTCCCGATCCTGACCTCTGTTAGTGCAGGGACTCTGTTACAAAATGAGATAGGAATCTTGAGCGTGTGTGTGTGTGTGTGTGTGTGTGTGTGTGTGTGTGTGTGTGTGCAGCCTGAAAGCAGAGGCACTCAAGTGACTTGTATAGATAAGCTCCTGCTTGGTGATGGCTCAATGTTCAGGGACTGGGGTCACTTAAGCACAGATCAGGAGACACTGCAATGACACCTGAGACTGAGGTGGTATCATGGTACATTAACATCTGTATTATTGCTCTGAGTTATCATAAAATGTTTAACTATTTTTTTCCTATGCCCTGCTTAATAAAAACAACATAAGTCCTTCAAAATTATTTTAAATAAAGTAGACCAAGTTTTGGATGTCTTTCAGAATCTTGACATCTATTGCAAACTATCCCTAAAACTATTGTGATAATGTGCATTCCATTGGCATTTTCTCCATTCTAACCAACACTGAACTCTATAAATGAAGAAGACTTGGCAAATTTGATAGGAAAATATTGACACTGCAAGGCTGTTTTAATTGTGTCTATTATTTCTATGATTTATTTATATAATTACATCTGTCATATTTTTATGTATTTTTCACATTTATATTTATGTATCATATTTAATAACCACGTGAATGATCAATAATTTAAAATTAAATAAAGATATAGATATTTTGTAAGTTAAACAGAACGAAATAACAACATCCGTCTACCTAGCAACCAGCTTAGGAAGAGGGACCTGGCAAGGGCTGCTGAGTCTCCCTGAGTAAATCGGCAGCCCCCACCTGGAATAATCCTGGTGGGACACATTCCCTTTCCTAGGGCACCATTCAGTTTGAAGAAGTTACTTCTCCAATGATCAACTACCATATATGCCTTTTCCTTAAAATTCTCCAAATTACAAAAGAAAGACACTTCACTCATTCAGTCCTAATTTTGCGATGGTGATTGTTCACTGTCATTCAATGGTACTTTTGGCCTGAGTCAAGTGACCATATATGTATGTTAGTTTCTGAACTCTACCTTATTCCTTTGCCTTTTCTCTACCCATGTGCAAATATCACACTGTCTTAGTTACTATAAATTTATAGTAAGTTTTATATCTGTTAGTGGATATCCTAGAACGTTATTCTCCAAATTCAAGATTGACTTGGTTATTGTGTGTACTTTTCACTCCCCTACAAATGTTAGAATTAACATGTCAATTTTTAAAACATGACAAATTTTTATTGGAGTTGCACTGAATATATAGATAAATTTGTAAAGAATTTATATCTTCACAGTATTGTCTTATAATTCATAACGATGAAAACTTTTATAGTTTTCTATGTTTCTTAACATGACCATCTTTTGTTAGATATAATCCAGAAATTTGATATTTTTTGCAAATGATATTTATTAAAAATTTAGTTTCATTTTTCAATGGCTTGCTACAAGCTTATAGAAATACAATTTATTCATCTTGAACATGAGTCCAGTGTTCTTGCTAAATTCACATACTAAATCTAATTGCAGATCCTTGGATTTTGTACCTATATAATCTTTTCTGTATTAGTTTCCTATTGTTGCTATAATAACTTACCACTAACTTGGTGGCTTCAAACAACACATATTCACTGCCTTATAATTTTGGAGGTCAGAAATCCAAAATGGTTTGTACTGGGCTAAAACCAAGAGGTTGGCAGAGCTGCATCCCTTTGTGGAGACTCTAAGGGAGAATTCATTTCCTGCCAGCTTCTAGAGGCCACTTTCCTTTCTCCACCTTCAAAATCAGCAGCATAACATCTCTCTTTCTCACTCTGACTCTCCTGCCTCCCTCTTCCACTTACAAGGACCCTTGGGGATATACTGAGCCCACCTAGATAAACCACATCAATCTCCCCATCTCCTGATCCTTAATTTAATCACATCTGAAAAGTCCCCTGGACCATATAAGAAACATATTTATTCATTACAAGAATCAGGATATGGAAATATTTGGGGGATCATTATTATTCTCATCATACTTTCTACTTTTATACCTCTTATTTCCTTTTGTTGCCTTATTCCACTGGCTAGCATTCACAGCAAGGTGTTGACTAGAAGCGGTTATAGTGGACATCCTTGCCTTACTTTCCAAAGCTCAGAGAGAAAGATGTAGGTGTCTTTTCCAGTTAACTTTTATCAGATTAATGACATTTCCTTCTACTCTTAGTTTACTAAATTGGTTTTTCTTTCTTTACCATACAAGGATATTAAATTTTATTAAAAGCTTTTCTCTGAATCTATGATTTTCTCTTGTATTCTATCAATGTAGTTAATTATGTCAGTTGATAGTCAAATAATTTACAAAAAAGCCTTTGCCTTCCTTGGTCAAGATGTATGATTCTTTTCATGTATCAGATACCTCAATTTGAAGATAATTATTTTCTTTAGGAGTTTTGTGTTTGCATTTATGAGATAAAACCCATATTTTTACTTTTCTACAAAATCCTCTTTAGATTTTGATGCCAGGCTTATGGTGGCCTCAGATCATGAGTTGTAAAAGTGTTCCTCATTTTTCCTGTTCTCTGGAAAATTTGTGTAAGACCAGAATAATTTCCTTATGTAAGTGTTTGAAAGGTAATTTACTATTTGAAGCCACCTTGGTAAGAGTTTCTTTGTGGAAAAGTTTTAAATTATGGATTCAATTTATGTAATACATATAAGCCTTTTTGGATTTTCTATTTTAATTAAAATTTACATTTTAATTTAAAAATTAATTTGAAACTGAGCTATACTTTGTCTAGATTGGGTTTGTATTAGTCACCTGTTGATTTATAACACATTTCTTTCAAACATTTCTTCTACAACATCCATTATCTTACAGTTTCAGTAGTCAGGGATTCAGATGTGGCTTAGCATGGTCCCACTGACTCAGGGTTCCTTGCACAGTTCAGTTAAGTTATTAGCCAGGTCTGTAGTCATCTAATGTCTTGATTTTGGAAAGATTCACCTCCGGGCTCACTCCTATGGTTGTTGGCAAGATCCAGTTCTACATGGGCTGCTTGAATAAGAGCCTCAGTTCTTCACTGGTTGTGCACTGGGCACCTGCCTCAGCTCCTTGCTACATGGTTCTCTGCACAAAGCAGCTCTCAATATGCCAGTATGCTTCATCAGGGTGATCAAGCTAAAAAGGCCAGAAAGAGAGACAATTTAAGCAATATAGATGCTTTTATAAATTCATCTCAGATGTGAAATACCAACCTCTTTTCCAAATTCTATTCAGTAAAAGCAAGCTGCTACATCTAGCCTACACTTGAGAAGAGGGAATTACACAGGATGAGAATGCCAGGAGGTGAAGATCATTCAGACTTTTTGTCAGATTATTATATCAATTACTGCAAGAGGGCTGTTAAAATCTCTTATTCCAATACAGAATTGTCTATATCTTCCTTTAATTCCAATAATTTTTTGTTCTTGTATTTTGAGGCTCTGGCATGTAGATTCCTAATGGTGTGTCTCCCTGATTGTTTAACACTTTTATTATATGGCATGTGCCTCTTTATCTTAGCACATTCTCTATGCCTTGAAGTCTATTTTGTCTGACATTAATACAGACTCTCTAGCTTTCTTCTGCTTACTTTGCATGGTAGATCCTTCTCTATCCTTTACTTTCAATGTATCTATGCTTTTGTATTTAACCTCTAGTGGTATCCTCATTTTCATTCACTCTGTCAATATTTGCCTTTTAATTGAAGTATTTATACCATGAACATTTAATGTAATAATTGATATGGCATGATTTATATCTACCATTTTATTTTATTTTTCTGTTTTTTTCCCGTTTGTTTTTGTTCCTCTGTTTCCCCTTGCCTCTCTTATTTTGGATTACTTGAATATTTTTTACATTCTATTATTTGTCTATTGATTTCCTGGCTAAATATTTTTTATTATTTTTAAAATAGAGGTTGCTAGAGTTAAGACTGTACCACTTCAATTAAGATATAGAATCCCCTTGGCAGGCTGAGGCAGGAGGATATCTTAAGGCCAGGAGTTCAAGACTAGCGTGTGTGATATAGCAAGACTCTGACTCTAAAAACAAAAACAGAAAAAAAGATAGAGAACCTTTGCAACCACATAATTCCCTCTACTCTTCCCAAAACTGACATTTATATTATAGTTGTTAAATGTGTTATGTTTATGTACTTCAAACTCTATACCAGAGAATGTTAAAATTTTTACTTTCAACAGTCATATATGTAACTGAATTTAACAGGAAAATATAGCCTTTTATATTGATCCAGATATTTACTATTTTTGTTGCTCTTCCTTAGTTACTGAAGTTCAAAGCTTTCCCTGCTTTCTTTTTCCACAAGCCTGGTGTATTTTCTTTTACATTTCTATTAGAGCAAGACTGCTAGCAATGAATGCTACTTCTTTTTGTTCATATGAGGATATCTTTAGTTTGCAATCATGCCTGAAGGGGATTTTCACTGGATTTAGAATTCTGGGTTGATATTCTTTTTTCCTCTTTTTTTTTATTTTAAAGATTTTGCTCCATTTTTTTTCTCTGGGTTTCATAACTTCTTTTGAAGAATCAATGGATTTAGGAAATGTTTTTCTACGTGTAATGTGTTTTTTATCTCTAGGTGTTTTCAAGATCCTTTTTTTTTTAATCTTTCGTTTTCTACAATTTGCTTATGGCAAACACTTTTCCTTCTTTTTTGGTACAATATGGTTATTTTTCCTTACCTAAATTTTTTATCGTAGTTTTCAAATTTCAGGTAACACCTTGAAAGGCACTGGATCACATTATTTCCCCTTTAAAAATATTGTTTTATGATGGTAGACAGTTAAAGTAACAATAGAACACACTGATCTGTCAAAGCCTATAATTTTAGGCTTTCTTCAAAGAGGTCTATTACAGTTTTTTTCTCCATAATTCTAGGTTGCAACCCTCAATCCTAAAGTGTGGTTCTCTTTATTGTTTTTATTAATCTGGTAGGGTTGCCTTAACAAAATGCCATAGCCTGGGTGGCTTAAACAGCAGAGACTTATTTGCTCAAAGCTCTGGAGGCTAAGACCAAGGCGTTGGCAAGGTGGGTTTCTCTGGGCCTCCCTCCTTGCTTTGCGGACGGCCACCTTCTCGTTGTGTACAGGCATTCCTGTGTCTATTCCTTTCTCACAAGGACACAAGTCCTACTGGATTACAGCCCAACCTGATGACCTCATTTAACCTTAAGTAGCTCTTTAACATCCCTATTTCCAAATTCATTCGCATTGGGGTTAGGGTTTCAACATATGAATTTTAAAGGGACACAGTTCAGTCCATAACACTCTTATCAGATGGCCTTTCTAACATCACAACTTAATCTTTGATTTATGCATAAAGATTCTGCATTCTGGTTGTGCCTGACCACCAAAATCTCCACACCACTGAAGAAGCTCCAGAATCTCCCACAGCTCTCTGCCTACCAGCAGTTGCTCTTTACGTAGCTTGTGGCAGTCTTGTTCTACTGTCATGAATCCAGAATTTGGTCAAGTGACATGAGAAGGATCTCTATGTAAACTTCAAGATTTCCCTCTTCTAAATCAAAATCACTTTAGTAAACCCACACTGTAATCTCTGCTTTCTCTATCAAGTGATAATTCAGCTCTTGCTTGCATTCTATATAAACGCACCACACCCCAAAACATTTTCCTAGTGATAAAGTCTATGTAAAAGTAGGGCATCTTTTGATCCTCCCTCTCAAGGATAGCAGCCTTATACTGGCTACTGTCCAATGTCTGTAATTTGTATCTTATATATTTTGTATATGATATAATAGATCTTATAGATATTATAAAGAATGTTTTATTACATCTCACGAGTTTTGTTATTTACATAAATTATTTATCATTTATGTTTGAATGATTCAACTTTCTTAAATAGATTTATTTTTAAGTAGTATAAATTCTTAACAGGAAGATTTTCTATTTCTTTTTAGTTATTGATTTCTGGCTTAATTAAGTTCTGGGATTCCCAGTGTATTCAATATCCTTCTCATAGATTCCAATTATCTGGTGAATTTCTTTATCTTTTCATGTTTTTTTTTTCCTTATCATGTCCTACATTTCTATAATCTCTCTAACATATTGATCATTATCATTTTGAATAGTGTCTGCTAATTCCAATATCTGGATCATCTGTGAGTCTACTTCAATTATGTATCTGTTATTAATAATTGGTTATTGGTTATTTGTTCCTATCCCTGCATAATGCATTTTAATGATGCTGGACAATGTATATAAAAATTGTGGAGGTTTGCCTAAAAGAGGTTATCCTTTTTCTGCTAGGCAGATAGATCACCTGGTCACCTCTAATCACTTAGCTGAGTTTGAAGGAGCCACGGTATAGGTAAGTGTCCCTCCACTTCTGTTTTCCAGCTTTTAGGGTACAACTCTCTAGGGATTTTAACGAAGAACTTGATACATCTCCCAATGCCCCTATCCCAGGCACGTCCCAAATGTGAATCCTTTTCTCCTCTGCACAGCAAAACTCTTAAAATTGTATTCTGATTTCCAGAGACTTTTTGCCTAGCTGTTTAGCCCTGTGAAGCTTCAGAACTTATCAAAAGTTTTGCAGGAAATATCAGCTGTGTTTCAGGCTCAGTTCTCTGCTCCTTTCTTCTCACTGGGATCTGGATCCGCCAAGCTTTAATTTGAAGCCCCAGGAGACGAACAAAATCTCTGCTGACCTCTTCATCTCACACAGTGGCTCTCTCTTCAGGAAAAGACTCAGAACTCAGCCTCTTTCTCTGCATCCTGGATTGGCCAAAGTTCCCATGGAAAAAGCAGATACACCACATCAGTGCAACTCTCCACATTCTCCTCTTTCTTGAATCTTGGCTCTTTTTCTGTTTCAGCAGACTTCTGATATTTCAGAGAAGCATTGTTGTTGTTTTATTCGGAAATTCTAATTATTCTCAGCAGAAGCATGATCTGCCACAAGTTATTCCATCACTACCTAGAAACAGAAATCCAGTCTATTTTTTTCAACTGGGGTCTTTATCTTTTCAAACAATTTAAGAAACAGTCTTCATTGAGCTTTTATTTACAATGGGAGAAGTCACGCAATTGCCTAAATGTATAAAATAGAATATTGGCTAGATAAGCAGTGATCTAACCTTACAATAGGAAAGTGTGAAAAATGGAATGGGAAAGTATGGGAATATAATTTTAAGTAGATAAGAGGGTAGGCATTTGTGTACTCTATCTCAATTTTAGAAAAAAACTTAGGAGGAGGAAACTAAACTTAACTATTTTTGTTCTGTATGGTGGGATTATGATTTTTTTCATAATGCTCTAATTTTTTCTCAGTGAGAACTTGTTACTTCTATAAAAAGCAAAGATAAATGCTCAGTGTGCTTTGGTATAGCACGAAGGCTAAAACAACAGAAGTGAAAGGGCTTTCACGTTCATGTCATTACTCATATTAACCTTTTATCAGGTGCTCACTATGTGCCAAGCATAGTGCTATTTACTTGCCATAGGTTGATGCATTCATTTAATTCTCACAACAAACCAAGAGGAAAGATTTTGCATATTTATAGGTAATAAAATGAGAGCACCAAGGATTTTATTTTAATGAGTAAATTGATGTCAGAATGTGCATTCTATACAACCTTGAGAGTAACATTGGAGTGGGTAGAAAACAGTATGAGGAACAATGACTGCAAATGATATATTCATTTTGAGAGTATAAAAATCATTGAGGTGGACTTGTGCAAAGCTTTGAATATGACTTTATTTATGTGTCAGTGACAATAAAAAACCTCATCTTACCTTATTCATTGACTTATCTTCTAATTCATGTGATTTCAGATCATATTCATTTTTTCACTTCCTTGAAAAAAGATTTAATTACCAGAGAAAATATATTATGAAGGAAATACTCAAAGTGTTAACAGTTCAGTAAGCAAGGGGGAGAGATTATAGATAACATATATTTCAATTTAAGATTGTATTTGGCTGCAGGTTACAGAAACCAACCACTATAGCTTAATCAAAGAAAGGTTAATTTTTCTCCCATAATAAGAAGCCCAGGGAATGGAAGTCCCAGGGTGGTACAGTGACTAAAGAAAACTTTCATTTTCTGAGCCTCCTTCTATCCTGGGCTCAGACACTTTTGATTCTTACAGTCCAGTCACATCCAGCCTGCAGTCTACATTTCAGACGGAGGAAGAGGGAAGAAAGAACCAGAAATGGGAAGCTCCTCTTTTGCAAAAAGCAAAATGTTCTCCCTGAATACTCCATCAGACTCCCATGTTTGCCTCACTGACAGATTACATGTAGCAGCAAGGGAGCCTGGAAGTATCATTTCATAGCTAGTCATGTGGCACTCTGAATAAAATTTATGACGAAGGGGAGCATTGATATGGGAAGACAAATAGCAGTGACTATTAGGTTTGGGCTTGATCAGAAAAATGAGTTAAAAAAGTAGAATATACATTAAATTAAAAGGTCAGATCAAAGTTTTAAAACAAAACAACACACTAAGTTCATGATATGGAGAAACATTTAGGATTAAGGAAAAAGCTGAATCTGAGGCTGTAACACTGAGAAAATCTCAGCATTGATTTGTAGATTCTTTTTATACATGCAGACTGATTTTGAGGACTGCATATTTGACCATTAATCATTATCGTTAATTTTTTTTTTTTAACAAACAATCTGATTCTAAAAGACTGGTTGTGAGGTCCAAACTTTTGTTAATGAATCCAACTTTTCCTCCTGGAGCCATAGTATATATGATCTCACTATATGCTACTGATATTCCCAAGAGAATCACGTGGGTATTTCATTCTCAAACCTATTAAACCCAATTCTCCATTTCTTATAACAAATATTGTTACTATTGTAACAAATATTTTCACTTTGCTAATATGAAAAAAAATTCACAGAAACTGATTTTTAAATATTGACACAATACCTCACATAAATATTGAAAACAAAAGGAAAGTTATTTAAAATAAAACACTATGTTTTTCTTTGTGTAAATGTTTGGGTGCAACTAAGTTAGAAGAGCTAACCAAATACTTACATACTTGTCCCTATATGTAGCATCAACATAACCATAATGGCTATAAAAACAGATTGATACAGAAGTGTTCTCTTATTGAGGTGTCTATTACTAATAATGCCACTCTTAATCATATGAACAAACTTTGGTTAATCTCTGAAAAAGCAACATTAAAAGCGTCTCATAATTTGCGTTCCTGTAATACTCAACTTGTATTAAAACCATGCAAACATGCTCTTGGCCATTTGTAATATAGAGCAATGAAGGGTTAGATACTTGGGAACAGGTTCTTGATAACCATGAATGGACCCCTAAAGTTGGGAATATTGCAATTCTTCCTTATGTGAGGTTGTCCCATTTGTGGCTGGGGACCACTAAATGTTAATGGCAATCAGAAAATACTCTCCCACACGTTTCCAAAATACCTCCTAGGAAGACAATGAGGCTTCCATTAAGAACCACTGACCTAGATGTAAAAGCTGAAATTTTGCTGATGAAACTTTTATACTAAATCAACTCTGTCTTAAACTTTATCTAGAAAGTCTGAATGAACCTTAATAAGAATTCCCTGCTTTCATTCTTTGGATATTACTTTATGCAGTCTCCCTTCTCTAGTCCTATCTGTAGGCCTCCAGCCAGCCAATGTGGGGAGCCAATTCCTTCATCCTCTGGAAGCCATGAAGTCTATAACGCATTGCTGGTATGTGAGGTCACAGCGTCAAGTTTATTTCTCCTGCTGCCAATCCCTGATATGACCATTCTGTGCCCAGCTTATGGTATGTACTTTGATTTTCTTTCTGTATACATAACTCATGAGTGCCTGCTAACCTGGATTCATCATCCACTGTCCAACTCCGATCAGTAAGCTTCCCTTTTCTATGTCTGACCAGCCTGCATTGAATTTAGAACTTTTGGTACCAAGTTGTGACCTGTGGCACCTGTAGAGGCTTCATTAGAGTCCCCACTGATCTCAGAGCTCTCCATTCAGTGTAACTTCTGGCTTCAATGTATCTCCAAGAACTGCAATTGTTACCAAGCTGGCACCAAACATACCCTTTTCTGGCTTTGCTCCAGGACTTCAGATCCTGTTTCCTCATGATGCTACCTATGTCCTGGCATAAAAGAAAAAAATCCCTTGAAGAGGCAAAAACAATGAGTAAACATTGGAAGCAAAATAATTTAGTAAATAAATAATCAATACCCTAAATAACATAGATAATCAGAAAGAAATGAGGATATTTGAGTGTCATAGGCTTCTGGTGGTTATCTCTTTGGGGTGCTTTCTTCTCTTCTCCCACCCCATAATGCCAATTTATAATTGAACTCTGTGAGGCTAGGGAATTGATCTCTCCTATTGTTCCCTATTGCTTCTTTAAATTTAGTCCAGTACTGAACAGCCCACTAGGTGCTCAATAAACAT
This sequence comes from Microcebus murinus, assembly GCF_040939455.1. Taxonomy (NCBI): domain Eukaryota; kingdom Metazoa; phylum Chordata; class Mammalia; order Primates; family Cheirogaleidae; genus Microcebus; species Microcebus murinus. The sequence goes on along the minus strand of NC_134114.1, from coordinate 8,990,486 downwards.
TTGCTTAATGAATGAATAAATGAATGGCACAATCCTATCAGCTATAGCAGTAAACAGCAGTTTGAGTGAACGTGTGAAGTTTTGAATCAAATAGTGAAGTGACCCACATATTGTCTTAACTAAAATGATTAATTCAAATGGGTTAGCCATTTTACAAGTCTTCAAATACATAGTAACATTTTCAAGTAACCAATACCATATCTTTCATGATTAACAGCAAAGTTTTTATAAGCCTCCCAAATACATGTACATGTATAGTTATGATGACACTACTGGGTTACTATTCCACATAATTTGTGTTAAAATTTAAATTGTGAATTTTAAGAGAATGTCATTACTCTCACTATTTAAATGCTAGACAGCCACAATAATCACTCACATAGTTTTATTTCACAATTTGAAAATTTTCCATTTGTTTATCAATGGGTAATTTACTTTAAGAAGGTGCTTAAAAATATTATCTTCTATTTGAATCTCAATAGCAAGATCTAATGCTATACGTAGGCAGCTTTGACTCAAATAAGAAAGTCATTTTCCTAAAATTGACTTACTTTGTATTGTAAAATATAACACATGAATTCATGAAATTATTTTCAATTATTAGATTTTATTCCCCCAAATTAAGTAAAATTTCCATATAAAATATATTTGCTTCAACTTTTAAAAAATGATTTGAAAAATCAAGAGATAAAGCCATTAGTATATAGATGTGACTTCTGTATCATATAACTCTATTAATGCATAAACAGAAGAAACACAATAAAGATTTTTCATTTAGCATTGAATGCTATAATTTGAAAATAAGAAATTAACCATTTTCTGGTCTCATAGCAAATTAGAGATTGCAGAATATTCCTTTTTGTAGGAACTATCAGAAGCAGGAGGCAAAAGATGGCAGCAGTGAGTCGTTCCAAGATCTAACATTACATAGGATCAGTTTACTTTGTTTTTCAACATTACCTAATAGTGAATTTAATGCTATCTTAAGTTACAAATTGTTCTAGAAAAATAGAAATCATAACTGTTTCAATGAAATGGGGCGCTGAGCAAATTGTATCAAAGTAGTCCACAACAGTGGCTGCTACTGCTCTGCTTCCTAAATAATCCCTCACACACTCCCACTGGAATCTGTGGGGACTGCCTATGGGTCATTTCCCAGGTACATCATTAGTGAATAGGATTTGCCATTGCTCATCTAAAAATAACTGTAAACAACTTTAGAAAAGTATTTTAACTTGGATCTATAGAAGCATAAAAGACACATTTTCTGTGCATGGTATCTATTTTAATCCAGAGAGTAACTAATCTCCCCTTAACATCTCTCTCCCCATTCCCCAATGGCTTCCTGAGTGAAAAGATACAAAGAGAAAACCAAACAACAACAACAAACTGACTAAAGCCAAGGTGGGACCAAACAGCATCTCTTAAAATATAATGTAGCCTAATGGATATGGCACTGCTCATTTGTCTTGTACTGAGTATTCACCATAATTGAACTGTCTTTCTGAGAACTAACACAAAAAATATAGTTCAACATGTGCTGAAAATGGCCCTGCATGTCTTCCCTCACGGGAATCAGGATAATATCAAACTGGCATTAAAACCTGGAGCCAGGTTGGAGATAGAACTCCTTTTGCAAGTGAGACCAAGCCTTTGTATGTGCATCCAATCCTGAGGTATGAGGGATAAAAATGAACATTGCACTGTTGTCAATAGTCCTGCTAATCTGCTGCTCCTTGCATTTATTTTTACCCATGTAATCTGTCTATAACTTTTCTCTTTTACTATTACTTCAACTTATATTTTAGTTTGCTCCAAAGTATAATAGAAACTAGCCTCAAATAAATGTCCAAGTCATTTAACTTTGTTGGATAATGTCTTCAAACACAAAATAGAAGCACGAAGTTACTGAGAATCATAAGCTCCAAGTCCCTCTTATAACAATTTCCTGTATTCTGCCACGTTTATCTGTGTCTCAGAAATAAGCTCTGGGGAGGGGTGGAGTGGAGAAGATCACAACCTCACACAGTCTGGGATCTCCAGGGTTATGAGCTGTGGCATAATTAGGTGAGCCTTCACCCTGGCCCCGGGCAGGCTGCGCTCTGCCTGGCCTGTCTTGTAAAGGCAGCAGGGCCGAGCCCCTCGTGACTCCTGAAACCGAGGGAGGCAGGCGAAGGCCCAGAGGACATCCTGGGCACATGACATGGGTCTTGTTTTCCAAGACTTCCAATATGGTGATTCTACTGGTGAATTTCACAGCAGGAAACACACAGAGAAGTCCCGGTGGAGTGAAGGAGCAGTCAAACCGTGAGGTGACATGGAAAACCAGTCTGAACAGGAGGAAGGGGAGCAATGCGTGATGGCCAGAGGAGACTGTGGGGAAGGAACACCGGAGGGGTTCCATGTTAGCCTGGGGCAGGGGGGAGAGGAGGAGGAAGAGAAGCTGGCAGAGATGCAGAAGACTGAGAAAGAAGGAAAAGGTGGCACAAGGAGGAGGAGAATTTATCATTGTAATCATTCGAGTTTCAGACAGGACAAGGGTCTTTCTTGCAGGAAATTTAATGTATTCCAGATTCAAAACCAGAGTGATTTTGCCTAAGGAGAGAACGCCTCGCCACCCGCGAAAAACATGTGGAATCTGAACACTGGAGGTGATGGTAAAGATTGGGCAGGCGCTGTGGAGAAGACCTCTGACATATGCCAATGCCTCCTTCGCTCTAGAACCACAGGATCTGTGAGAGCACCCACCTCCACCCACCAGCAAGCACGTTCAGGCTGTTACCCCCTCCCCCAGGCCCCCCGCACAGGCTATTCTAGAACCCCCTCCACCCCTGCCCCTTTGTTGAAGGCTGGCACCTGCCCCACCACATTAAATGGCCAGCAGCTTGCAGGTGAATGAAGGAACCGGCCCTTTGAGAACCGGTGCAGCCCCCGGAATTGCATCCCTTCCCCGGGTCCCTTCCAGCTTTCGCCTGGCTCCGGAGCATCCACCCATCTCGGGTCCAGGGTGTGCGTTCCCCAGGATGCTCGGCCCTCTCCCAACCCGCGGCCTCCTCCCCTCTCTCCCGCTGCTGCTGCTGCCGCGAAAACCAGGAGAAGTGGAATGCGCGTGGCGAAGCGCCGCGCTCTCGCGGCGGCACTGGGCATGCTCGGCACCCGGGGCCGGTCTCGGCGGCGGGGCGGACGCTCCCTCAGTAGCCGGGCGCCCGAGCCGGCCGCCAAGGCATAGGTGGAGGCTGAGGCAGCCGCGCGCCGCGGGAGGAGCCTCGCCCTCGGCGGCGGCGGCGGCGGCACAGGTGGCGCGGGCCGCGCGCGGGGCGCAGCACGGGAGCGCTCGGCGCCGGGCGCCGCGGCGGCCCCAGGCTCGCGCCCGCGGCGGCAGCCGGCCGAGCGGAGCGGCGGGCGCGGCGGCGGCTCTCTCAGCCCGGCCGGCGGCGGCGGCGGCGGCGCCCGGAGCCCAGAGGAGCCCCGAAGAGCCCGCGGAGCCCGCGGAGCCGGGCAGGGGGCGCTGCGCTCGCCGCGCTCGGAGGGGCCGCCGGGCCGGGCGCCGCGCACTCGCGTCGGGAGCCGCCTCTCGCCCGCCGCGCTCGCCCCTGCTCCCCGCCAGCATCACTTGTCCCGCGGCCGCGCTCAGACAACAAAAGCGGAAGATGCTGCAGTTGGGCAAGGTCAGGACCTTGCCCTGAAGCCGGGCGGCGGCGCGCACGCCTTTCCCCGGACTGAGGAGCTGTCGCCGGCGGCGGGTGCATGTTCGCGAGGAAGCAGTCGGGCGCCGCGCCGTTCGGTGAGTTGCCTTTGCTGGGCTGCCGGGGCCGGGCGCATCCTCCTCCTCGGCGTCGTCCTCCTCCTCCTGCCGCCGGTGGGGGTTGGTCCTCGGCTCCCGGCCGACTGGTGGCGGCGGAGGCTGCTTGGCGGTCCTGCCTGCGGTGGGGAGGACCGCAGTCGCGCGGGTCCCCCCTCAGAAGCCGGCTCTGCCTGGAATGGGGTCCAGGGTTAGTGCGTTCCTCGGAGCGGTTACCAAGTGGCTTCTCTGCGAGCTCCCCCTCCCTGCCACCCATCTCCCCCGGAGGGAGCGTATATAGGGCAACACCAACAATACTGCTCCCCGCCACCCTCAAGAACATACCCGTTGCATTCATGACGTCCCTAATATACGGGCGAAGACGGGGTGGGGGTGGGGAGGACTTCCCTCCAGTCTTTTGCCCTTATGTTCAATGTCATTACGATGTTTGGCTAGAGCAAAATGGAAAGACTTAGTCATACGCGTCCATGGCCATTTCTCCAGTCTCCCGCGGCTTGCCAGACCCAGAGCCCCCTTGGTCTATATTTAGTGGCTTCAGAGGAAGGCTTTTCAGCTCGATTCACAGGTTTCGGGGGCTTCTGCGTCCTGACAATAGAGAGCGAGGCTCTGGAAAGCGCCGCCTGAAACCCAGGTTTGGAGGCTGTGCATGTGTATGGGAGATACGCGATGCGAAATTTGGGCGATCGGTAATTAATGGCTGAAAGCAAAGCTGCTTTTCTTTTTTTCCCCCGACCTTCCTCTTATTCTGGTGTGTGATGTGTTTCCATCGATTGCTACTCAGCAGGTTTGAGCCACTACGATCAGAATTAAGTCACTGGAAAGGTGGTGCAGCCTCCCTGGTCTGTGTGGTAGGAGAAGAGACTTAGGAATTTTTGGGGTGTGTGTGTATGTGTGGTTCTCACAAAGAACAGTTACTTCCAAAATGCCCAAAGTTGTGTTTTGCTGGAAATGTGGGTGTAGTGAAGGGTGTGGAACATGAGAAGAAGAGGGGCAGGCTGTGATCCCAGGGTGTTTTTTTCTCCCTCGTGTGCCTTGCTGGAGCTGATAGGATTTGTTTTAGCTCTGAAAGGTGTTATTAACATGTATGCCTAATGTTCCCAGGCAGATATGTTGGTTTAGAGAAGAGATATGTTACAAGCATAGTATCAGGCCTGACAGGCATAGATTTTCACTTTCGAGAAGTATGTGACCAATATTTAAGACGCTTGGAATTTTCTGCAATGACTTCCATGAAAATAGGGAGGTGCTGAAACTACCTAGGAGTTATCTCATTGTGCATCCTTCCATCAGTAGCTTCCGCTACTGATGGGAGTTCGGTTCATCTCTGCTGTTAGTCATTCACCTACATAATTAAAAGGCTTTGGAGCCACACCACTTCTAAAATCCCGTGGAGAAGTGTTTGATATGGCTCATATCGAATCGTGAGGATGAACCTGTACATAATTTGGGGGGGGTTGCTCTCTAGAAGTATGACAGATAGGGGAGAGTGTCCTCAAATATGGACTAGATGCTTTAAAATGTCCTGAAATGTCTTTCTTTAATCTGTGTTTGCCATATGCAGAAGCCATTCTTAATATTGTTGGGAAAAACCTTAAGTGGTTTCCTTACTAGGCTGTGGGTTACAAGGTCTCAGGGCTTGAATGAAGATGATTACGCTCGGAGTTAGATGTTGAAATTTGGGAGGCCTGTAATTATACTAATAACAAGTCAGCATTGCAGAAGGACTAGCGAGGTCTATACAGCTCGAGTTAACCGAACACTGTGATTTCTTTTACCAATATTGCTTTAGTTTCATCTTATTCACATTCAGAGAACTTTCCAAGAGCACTTTGAACACATTGTTTGACTCCTTGCATTTTTTTAAATATAAAATTTCTTTCAAAAAGAAGCAATAGATGAAGTAGACATGCATTTTTCTTTCCCTTTTTTTTTCCCTTATGAGTCTGATGTTTCAGTCTTAAACATGATTCTTGGAGGACTAATCCATATTGCCCTGCCTGTGTGTGCACTCGGAGAGCAGCTGACGGGCATGAGAAAAACTGCGTATTTGTATATGTGAGTTTTATGTTATATTGTGGATTGAAAATGATATTACCCGATTGAATGGCAATTTGTAGTAAGTACATGAGATTGTTGCACTAATAAAATTGTCATAGTCTTGTGGAAAGGAGTTAATTTGTTGTACCTTTGTATAGTTGTATAATCCAATCATTATAGATGTCACTAATGTTGTCATTGTTTATAATAAAATCATGCATTTTCAAATTACAATATTTCTATCCACTTCATATCTTTCACAAAAGAATACAAGCCAATTCTTTCTCCCAGTGAATGGTTCATTGAAGAGAAAAAATGAAATTCAAATGATATTAGTTGGAAAATGCAATTTACAGTTTTGTTAAATAATTTCTAAGGATAATATCACTATCATAATGGCCCCTAAAATTAAAAATGAAGTTATAATATTCTCAAATATAATATTACTTTCAGCATGTAATTGAATACGCAGTGCCTTTCCTGAAAATGTTATAGAACTTGCTACTTTCTGTTGTGCTTTATCAAAGTTCTCTTTTATGATATATGCATTTATGTGGAATTGATAGAGTTTTACAGAGTAGTTTCATCAGGTTGTCTTTATATAAGAAAATATTAAATTTATATTTGAAATAATTTATTATAATTTGTCCATAAGGTCAGACATACTATGTGTGGACCATATATCTAATTGTAACAAGCCAATTGAACTAAAATAGGAACTGTTACATTTTGAACTTCCAGAAATGTTTTCTTTTTCCTCATGATTATGCACAGAAAATAGGAACACCCATTTATGGTTGTCTATCTGTCTGAACATTATTTTCACTTCCTTAGAGGGAAATTGGTGATGATAGTATCACTCTTCCTAACATAGTTTTCATTCTTAAAAGATACCACACAGTTGAGAGTACTTAAACTTGAATGCTATAATCCAGACACTGAACAACAACCAAGAATAGACTGCCAGTTATTTTTCAGGCCAGTACTTCAGTTGAAGGTGTGGTACAATGGTCTTTGCTGGCTGATTCACAAATCAGAAATATACTTTCAAGCCAAATTTGGCCATTGGCTTCCATGATGGTTTTCACCATCCATGTTCTGAAGGTGTTCTGATGTCCACAGTACTTTGATAGTTTTGTGATAAAGTGTTATGTGTGCTTGTATGTAAAATGTTAATTTGAGTGGGAACAGTTCATGATACTTGTTGCTATCTTCAAGTTTATCTGATTATATGCCAAAGCAACAGCTTTTTATATTAATGTAAAATATTAAACATGTCATAGATAAATAGTTTATATCATATTGTCTGCCAATCCAGCCTACTGATTAATAAACTGTCTGGTTGAGTTTAATGAATCCAATTATATTCACAAACAGTACCTCCAAAACAAGAACCTCACAGAAATATTTTATCATACTGTGATTTTAGTCCATTAAATGTTAAGACTCATATAAAAATGTGTAGTTATGTCTAGTTGTTTATCTTTTGATCACATAGCAGTTAGGTGTAATTTCAAGCTCTGTATCATGGTTAATTGATTTGTAGGAAATGTCTTAGCTATATTAAGGATATTGAAGTTATACTCTGTATCAATTACTTTTTGACAAATTGGAAATAATGACTAAATAAGTGAACCATTGCTTCCTAGAAGCTTTGCATCTTACACAACTATTCACCTGTGTCCCTTGGCAAGTTACCTGCATGATGAATTACATGTATTAAAACTTATTAGATTATGTTCCAATATATATCATACATTCCAATATTTCGTATGAACATAAATAAACACAGGTTATAGGGCAAAGCCCAAATACTTCTCTAAAAATATATTTCTCGTCTGAAATGATAATAATTGGCAAAATATGTTTCAATAGTGTAGTGCTATTTTCATTCTGCTTCCTGTGGGTAAAGAGATGTGAAGAGAGCACTGACTTTGGGAGGATCCCTGATTTGTCTCTTTTTAGCTGTGTGTCCTTGACCATTTATGTGATCCTCAGATGTTAACTTAGTTTTTTCAGCTGCAAAATGGGTACAGTAAGACAATATCTCAAAAGATTGGTTTGAGGCTAAAGTAAGTGCATGGGTAAGTGGCTTGTAAATTGTAAACACAAGAGACAAATATCTGAATAATAGGATATGTACTTATGTTTCGTATGTATTATTAAATAGGTTATGTAGGTTACCACCCTTTCCAACAAAGGCTATTAAATGGATATACTCTTCCTACCCTTGTTACGACATTGCTAAATCATGTAGATTTGCATATAAAGTATGCCAGATTTTCTATTCTGAAACTTAGCAGTCTTTTACATACTAAAACATATAATAGTTAAGCTAAAAGAGAAGTAAATCATATCTCCCAGCACCATTATTAAAAAAAGATTCTAATCTAATAGTCAGAAATTGCAAAACTTTAATATTCTTTATTAGTGTTATATTAGTCACCTGATTAAGATCAAATAGTCTACAAAGATTAATGTTTTACAAAGAATATTATAGACAGTTTAATAAGTGTCACTCGCTATGAGGTCAAATATTAAACATCTGCTCTGTTTAGAACCGCAGAGCGTGAATCCCATCATAATGTCATTGTGACAGGGGAAAAAAGAAACCTGAAACAGCTAAATTTATGACATAAAGGGAAGACCCTCTCCTCATTAAATCAAATCCTTGAAAAGAAAAAAAAAGTGTATGAATTGGTACCTTTTTGAAAATAAACAGTCATTTTCACTTGTCATTTCCGTCTTAGGAGCTGAAGTGAAGACATAGAACTACCCAGCTCCTCCAAATTTCAATATGCCTAATTCCTTGGGCATTATCAAACCCAGTGGAATTTGGTATAGAACTGTGATCTTCAGCAACATAATTTTTAGGATAATCACGCTTTGATGTATCTTAGAATTTGTTAGAGAATGCGACCTGTATAACAGGGGACTAATTTATCTTCAGTCAGCAAAACATTTTGACAATAAATGTGGTTATTTGTATTCAAGTTTATGGGTTGTTGTGGAAGCTGCCAATTATAAGTTGCCAGAGTAAAGTACATGTTAAAATAAAAGACCTTTCTGTTTTTTGGATCAAAGTAAGCAGGTGAGCCAATTATATTTGTTTAAATAAGTATGTGTCAAAATTTCCACAAGTTTTGAATGATATGGGCATCTTACTAAATGGGATGATTAGTTTATATCATTAGATGATGGGGAGCAGTTAATTCTATCATTGAAACTTGTAAATGCATTTATCCTGCATAAGTAAAGGCCAGGGTTTTTCATTAGTCGCATCTTTTATTTATTATATGATTATCACAACTGTCATTAGGAATTTTACCCAATAGATACGTGTTAAGAAAAAACATTTTGTACAGGTTTTACATAATTTATTCTTTTGGTTTAAGAACCTCCTCATAATCTTAAAATGCTTATCATAATATCTATTCTCACTTAAATATGCAACACATAAAACACAAAAGGGTATATATTTACTTTAAAAATTATAAAATGTGAATTGTTGGTATCTTTAAGGATATCCAGTAGTTATCAAACTCTCCCCCACAACCGCACCCTCCCCCCCAATGAGTTGGAATATTGGAAGGAAAAAAGATAAATAAGTGGTTGCCATGGGTTAAAAGATCAGTTCTGATTAGATATAGCTTGGTGTGGTAGCTGAATGACATCCTAGGTCCTTGGCTTTTTTTTTTCCCCTCCTCCCTCCCCTCAGGGAAGGAGCTGCCTTTGAGCAGGTAGAGCTAAGCCTTGCTTTCTGCAGGCAGGATGATCTCCAGAGGAAGCAGGAAGAAGCTAACCAAGCTGCTCCTCTATTCTTCAGAGGCAGAGAAAGTGAAGGGTTGGAGGAAGGCCAGAAGTGTTACATTAATTAAGTTACCTTTGCCTGGAAGGAAATATCGGAATAGGGAAGAAGTGTTCCCCATTGACATGGTTTATAAAGAATTCTGGTTGATAGAATTCTGGATATATTATGGTAACTTTCACAGGACTTTACCCAGTGCTTGAGCTCTTTAAATATTTCATGGTATTTTGACAACGTATCAAGAATTATCGGGGTTGTGTCTAATGCCCTGGTTGATGTATAATGAGTATGGTTCATGAAATTCAGCTGATTTATGTATAGCCAACTTTAAAATAACTCATCCATGGTGTTTTTTTCCCCCTTATTTCGTGTGTTAGTCTTTAACTGCTAATAATTGGCTGGTCCTGTAGTTGGTGAGAATTGGGCATAAAAGGGACAGTGTCAAAATCTGACTTCCCAAACCACATGTGAATGATGATCCAGGCTAGCTATTATCCATAGCACTTTCTACCTCAGTATAGGTAATTAGAGTTTGGCTGGTGTTTAATGTTTCACTATTAACAGGTGAAATCATGGGCACAGTGAAGGAAGAAGAAAAAGATTGCATTTCTAAATAGATATGATGTTTTATTTGACTCTGAGCATGACTACTCAACCTTAAAAAGGCTCACTTCTTAAAACAAATTTCATTCTTTGCTATGAAATATTTTATTTGAACTTTCAAATATTAGAGTAACATAACAGTCATTACCTTCAGCAATATAGAATAATTTATTTTCAGGAAGAGAAACCTCTTTGGCAGCTCCAGATATGATAAAAGCCACAATTCAATCTCCAGTCTGTAAAACAGTTCTTACTGGTGTGGAACATGGTTCTTGAAGTCATGGAGAAACTGAATGTGGAGAAAGAGGAATTCTCCAAAAAAGCATGCAGGTGAAATGTAAAAGTTTCAGAGGCAGTACAAATCATGTCACATTTACCCAGGACATAGGATGTGGTGAAGAAAGGCTGGGGTTTTTAGTGTTTGGATCAGACTGTTTTTTGTTGCTTGAATTGGGTTGGAAAAGAGTAATATTGGATGCACAGAAGGTGCATAGATATATTATGGCACTCTAGCCAAAGAAATATCATGCAGCTATGAGTTATCTTTTCAAACAATAGTGAATTATATGGGAAATATTCATGATAACCAAGGCTAAGAAGAAAATCAAGGCAGATAACTTTATTGAATTTGATACCCAGCACACATACCCACCCACCCCCATACAAATGCAGGAACACAGTGTTTATGTCAGGGTCTCAAGTATTTTATTTTTTATATATTTTTTAATATTATTTTACACTAAATATATCATAGTTTAATATATGTTGCATCTGTAGATTGGAGAAAAGCATGCCTTTAATTCTTGAAAATAATATTATGTATTTGCTTTGGCACAAATTTAATTAATTAGTTGAATATATGGCTTAAAGTTAACAAGATTTGTTCTTCATGGTGTGTATATTACACATATTCTAATCAGCTGTGCTTATATATTCTCTGTTTTAAATTGAGATGTATTGAGTAGGTTTAGTGAGTTGGTGCCTTCTTGAGAACTCTAGAGCACTTTTGTGAAATGTTTTTTCTTTTTCAAATACTCTTTTATTATTTTAAAAGTAATGCATGTTCATTAATAATTTGAAAATATAGAAATGATGAAAAGAAGTTAAAGTTCATGCATGGTCAAGCCCCAGTAATGACACTATTTTAGCATGAATGCCAGTGGATGTACAGTTTTACATTTAGGAAGAGAGTGCTTATATTCTGTTTTGTTACCTTTTAATATGTAAGGCAGCATTTCTCTTATAATTAATATTCATTTTTGGTGTCTGTTTCCCATACCTTTATGTAACATTATTTACTTAAATAACTCTATTTTTGGAGATTGATGGCATTTTCATTTGTTGACAGTTCTATTTGATGTTGTGATTAAGATCCTGATAGCTAAATAGTTTTCATCAGGTTATTTACTCTAGATTACTTCCTAGAATGGGATATTTACAAGGCTTTTGATACATGTTGACAAGTTGTCCTCCAGAAAGGTTATATAATTTATATTTCTCTGAGCAAGGCAAGATTGTGTTCAATTTTCGGATGATTTCAACAAAACTAAGTATTATAATTAGAAAAAAAAACTTCCAATTGGATAGAGGAAAGATTGTGTTTTCCTCTGATTTATTTGCCTCTCTTTGAGTATTTGAGATTAAATACTTCATAAGTTTGTTGTCCACTTGTAATTCTTTTTGTGAATTGTCTTTCATATCTTATGCAAGTCTCAATTGATCCATTTGCCTTTTTAAATTGATTTGTATTATTTGTCTATGCTATTTAATTCACCCTTTGTTATGTCTTAATAGTTTATACTTTATTCTAATTTTGGGAGCATAATTCTAAAGCTTGAAGTTAAATTTATTCACTTTTCCTTGCGGGGTTCTTATTTAAGGAAACATTTTATTGCTCGTTGATCTTGCGTATCTCAGTATTATTGATTAATATGGCAGTGGAGCAAATAGTGGAAGAAATTGCTTAAAAGTTGTATCCAAACTGACTGAAATCATGTCCCAACTTTACCAATTTTTTTAGCAAGTGAATGTATTACTACTGATGTCATTGTTGATACAGGGCAATAATAATTCTTGTGTCTTCAAGTTGTTGTGAGGGCAAATTAAGGGACTATGTACTTAAAATATATAGCACAGTCCTTGGTGTATTAGGTATTACAATATACGTTAGCTATTTCCACTATGAAATAATACAGATGCCAGATGCTTTTCCATAAATCTGGCCTGTTTTTTCCCACTCAAGCATAATTAGGCACCTGCACAGACTCAGGGACCTCTATGTGAGAAGTTAAGGTGTTTGTGGCAGTCTGGGGCTCACAGGTGGAAGTGCTTTATGTATGGTACAGGTACTTCACTGTACGTTCTCCATTGGAGCTTTGCTTCTCAAGTTCAAGTTCATTGGGAAGAGTCAGTTAGGACTCTGTTCTTAGGCAAATATGTGCTTTTCTATATTTTCCCCTTGCTCCCAGGTACCTGCACCTTTCTCCCTGGTCACACAGGACCATACTTCCCCCCAGTCCCACCCCATATTGGCAATCTGTCTTTTTTGTCATTGATTTCAAATCCTACAGTAGTAATTCACTGTAGTAAACACTCAGTTAGTTGTTTTTGGCTATATGAACACTTGTTTTTATCATCAAAAATGGTTCCTGAACCAAGGTTGGTTCGTTTGCTTTGGGTTGGTTTTGGGTACCGGGCACTGTAGCACTCTGGAAGGAATGCTTGGATTAGAATTCCATGTTCTGGGATCCAAATCGTGCTTGGCACTTGCTTTGTCTTTTGACCTTGCATCTGCCTAGTTTGTCATTTGCTCATTGGGATCAAAATTCACAGGGCTTTTGTGAATGTGATATGATGATTCATGTGAAAATGTGCTATCATATCAGGAAGCATAATCATAACAAACATTTAAATATAAAATATATTCACTGGAGCTTTTGATGTACTTCAGAAATAAGGTAATTTTTTTGTATGAGTTGGAATCAAAAGATTTTCTTGCCTGTAAAACTATGTCTCTGAAGTCCATTACTAACATGGCCATAAAATGTCTGCTTCCCTAATGGTTGTAAAGATACTGCTGTACTTCACGCTATTGAGTATTGCCTAAAGGAAGAATTCTCCTTTATCCATCAGTGGAAGTAATTATTGTTATTTCTTTATGCCACTTCAAAAATTGTAAGTTAGACCAAATTGGCTCAAAAAAAGTTCCGTGTACTTTTTTCTTCTTGCATATATTTGCTGCTCAAAGAAGGGACTAGAATGAAGCTCTATTGTTCTTCAAGAGTGAAGTCTGTAGAAATGTCTCCAGAATATTTTTTCCTCTCTTGGTGGGCTGCCGAGTCTGGCACCTATGCGGCTTTATCAGCACAGTTTTAGAAGTGTGAACCATAGTTGGCTTCCCTTTTTTGAGTATATTTCCTTAAATACTCTGAACAAAATTGCAGAGAATTCTTATCGCTTTAACTGTAGCCTGCCAATAGGAAGAAATTGTGTGTAAGTTACAAAAATTTAGTTTGTTCCCTGAAGGATAACGAATTCTGAAGGAAGTAAAGAAGTTAAAATCTGTCATTGAGTAGGTTACTTCATGCGTAGCAAAGTTTTAGGTACTTAGAGGAGATGCTCATCTTCGTTTTGCTCACTGCTTATTGCAGTTTCAGATATTTTACTTTTTCCTTAAAAATCTAAAGTTGTCTTTCTGAAATTTAGGGCAGGAGGTGTGGTAAATTGTATAGTGATACCATGTTTCCTGTTTCACCAATTGATGGGATTCATGGGGTGCCCCTAGCTTGTACTTGCAGACTCGAGAAAGAAGCCAAGTGTGAGAGGAGAGGACCAAGATGTTACCTGGGGGAAAATGATGCTCAGTTGACATCCTTCTTCCTCTGCACATATAGACTGTGGGCACAGAAGACTGAGCACATTATCGTGAGCACTGAGCTAGGGACTGGAATTTTAAAAAGTGGGAAGGAGCAGGTAGCTTGAACTAGTTTTGGCAACAAAACTTTTATAATGGGCTGGTCGGCCATTCATTGATTTATCCATCCATTCATTCAGCACACTGGACTGAATATAAGTTTTAAAGAAGCAAGAAGTTAAATAGTAGCAAGCAATGTAGTGCTCTGGGTGTGTACCTCTAGAGCTAGATAACCTGTCCCGCTCTGAGTGATTTAGCCATTTCCTCTAGTTGGAGGGTAGCTACTTCTAACCATTTCAAACTTTTTTTTTAAATGTCAGAATGTTACAGGGGTACAAACACTTTGGTTACATATATCTTGCGTTTGCACCGCCTGAGTAGAGCTGGAAGCATGCCCATCCCCCAGATAGTGCACACAGCACCCATTAGATGTGAATTTGGATTTTCTAACTTAGGTGGCTGTGCAGCTTTAATTCCTGTCACATCTCTGAAGTCCTTCCCTGTCTGTGTGTGCCAGTTCTCTGAAAATGCATTAATTGCTAGTAGGTTTCAAGATCTTTCAGTACTAAACATAAATACTTTACATAGTATAATAATGTGAGTTTACGTGGTTTCCTTGTAGACTGAAAAATTGTGCATTTTGCAATGATGCAGTTATACCTACAGAATGGCAGGTGCTATGGAGCCACCAGTGGGAGAGCCAATGACAGGGCTGGATAACGTGCTGCCTTGACTTGAACAGAGTGTGGGAGGAAGTATAAGCCAAGTTATTTCTTTGAGTTTTATAGCATGTTAGTCTTTGCAAGTACTTTCTTGTATTCTTTTTTTTTTTTTTTTTATAAGAGACGGGGTCTCGCTATGTTGCCCAGGCTGGAGTGTGCAGTGGCTATTCACAGGCGCGATCCCACTACTGATCAGCACGGGAGTTTTGATCTTGTATTCTCTTGAAAGCAAGAATAAGAATTTTGAAAGCAGTGCAACAGATTTTTGGAGAATAGTAGATTTTCTTGTGTTCACTGATTCTTGGAATACCCTTGGGTGACAGTCATCCGATTGTAAGTATACATGCTGTTCCTCACAGTTATTTATCATTTTAGCTAATTGAGATGTGTTGGGCTGGGGTTTGGTGGCTATATACGTTTTCTGTCTCTGGCCCTAAGTAGATGCTATCTAACTCTGAAGAATTATTTTCGTAGTTTCCCTCGAGGTTCTTTATGCTTACACAGTTGTGTTGATTGTCCATTGACTTTCCTTCTTCTTACTATTATTTAGAGCAAATTGCTTTATAGGCTATCAGAGAAAATTTGGTTTCTTCTTTGCTTTAGCTTATTAGTTTTCAAAATGTATACCCGTGATTTATGTTAAATAGCTGCTCATATACTGTAGGAGTGATTTCAGTTTTTCTGCTGATTAGTTTTCATACAAGTAGAGCTTTGTTACCTATATGTTTATTGCTAGTATACCTTTGAAGATAGATATTGCTGGTCATTTGGAGAAATGCAGGACTGCTTCTATATCCATGGCAAGGCATTCAGAAGGGCAATTAAGGTAGGCTGGACATCCCAGTATATGTAATACTTTGCCTTGATACTGTTGGCATGTGGAGAAGTTGGCCATCTTCATATCAAGAAGCTAAGCTGCATGTGTGTATTGGGCTCTCAAATATATACACGATGTGAGATTTCAGATGTTGCAATGTGCAGATGTGTGATGTCATAGAGACTATCATGATGTCAGAAGAATTTATGAAGCTGTCCATGAATCAACAGGAAAGGATGGTAGGATATTTTGACAGCAGATCAATGGACTGCTCTGTAGCACTGAGTGGATAGTTGAGTACCATACCGAATGGCATAAATATCACCTAAGTCCAAACTTAAGAGCATACTATGTTCCCTTTCAGCACAGAAGTTAGGAAAAACTTGTCCAGTGGCAAGCGATAGTGTGACCTGGCTTTGGAAGGACTTCACTAAATTCTTCCAGGGCTGTCTTAGTCAGCTTGGGTTGCCCTAGCAAAGTACCATAGACTGTGTGACTTAAATAACAGGACATTTATTTCTCACCGTTCTAGAGGATGGAAAGTCTAAGATCAAGGTGCCAGCACATTCTGTTCCTGGTGAGGGCTCTTTCCCTGGCTTGAAGATGACTGCCTTCTAACTATTCCCTCACATGGCCTTTCATGGATCTCTCTCTTCTTCTTATAAAGCCACTAATACATTTGTGAGGGCCTCATCCTTAGGAGTCTGTCTAACACTAATTACCTCTGAAAGGTCCCGTCTCCAAACACCATTGTGTCAGGGGTTTAGCATATGAGTTTGGTGGGAGATGTGAAGAGGACACAGACATTCTCTGTTATGACAGAGACCACTGGACAACACCAGCAAGTTCCCCAGTGTCAAGGAAGGTCAGCCTCTGCTGGCAGATTTTGAGTCTTGGTGTTGAATTATTCCCTAAATGTCTGAGAATTTCTGATGGATGCTGTCAGTTGATTTTGAGCAGTTTTAAATGATTCTTCAGTTCACTTGAAATGTTTTGCTTTGATCTATAAAATATAGAATATGACACATGGAACAATATGCTATATAAAGTACCTGGACACACATGTCTGTATTTACTAACATATGGCATTCCAGAGTTCTTTTCTAATGCATATTTTTCAAAATTGCATGGATGCTTCTCATCTTGGTTGTACCTCCTACTTCTTGTCACCTTCACCCTCAAAAGGCTGATCCAGCTGCCTGGTCACTCACCAGGATTCCTGCAGCAGGTTCCTGGCTGCCACCTAGTCGTTGCTCTGCTCATTCTCATGGCCGCCAGAAGCTCCTTCTGTCCCCCGCCCACATCTTGCCTTTGCTTCTAATCCTGGCTGTGATAATCAGAAGACAGCCTAGCCCCTTCTTGTTTAGTCTTATCTCCCTTCTCTGCCCCCCGGTTTATTAGGGTACAGCCACTTTGTCCATCTTTCTGTCTCTCCTGATTATCCTGCTAAAGCAGATGTTTCTCTCCTAGTGGTTGCCCTGTTCTGTCTTCTTCGTAACATGTATACTAGAAATGATCTCATTTGTTAGTTGGTTTACATGTTTGTTTTCATGTCTCCATCCATTAGAATGCAGACTCCTTGAGGGTTGGTCATTTAAAGGACTTTAAAATTGATCATTTACCAGTATGGTACAAATAGGAATTCATGTGCATTAGTGCATACCTGGCTTCTATGTAGATGCCTTATGGAGGATGCATTTTTAATATTTGATCATCATTGAATCATAGATACATGTTGAAGTGAGAAGACAAGAGAGGAGACAGATAATCTATCACTGAATGGATGTGTGAGATCAATATGAAGATCAGTTAGTGAGAGCTGCCTGCGTTTCCATGTGTGGATCTAATACAGGGAGTTTTGCTTCTCGAGTTGGCTGCCATGGATTTCCTGGCATCCTCAAATAGAGCAGGTTGCTTCTCAAAGGCAGGCTATCTCATAGTAAATGGAATATAAATATGCCAGGTATTTTGCAGCTGGAGAATATTTAACATAACTTTTAATACGAACCAAAAAATAGAACTGTGCCAAATTTATGTTCTCAGGGGGCAAATATTCATCATCTTAAAGAAAAGCAGTGGCCTGTGAAACACAGGGAAATGCTGATGTGGGTGAGAATTTTGAGTTGTTTTTTTTCAAATCATTTTCATAGAAAGTATAGATGAATCATAGCAAAATCTTTCTCAGGGTGAATTTATATTATGTTTCCTATTATATTTAAATCAAAGATACTGTGCATGATTTGTAATATTGTCAACTGAAAGAAAAATAAATTTTTAAAAATTACTACAAAATTATCCAAATGCTAATGCCTTGGCATAAGACCTTGAATGATATATGTTGAAAACGTTGTGATGTCCTGTATAAAGAATAACTATCAATGTGTTTTGAATATGGAGTGTTGTTTAAAAAAGTTGCTACTTAATAAAATGTTAGAAGCTAATTTTATGTGACTTCAAGAGTGGTATTTTAGTAATTTCATGTTTACTTTTATTTTATTTCATATAGGAAATGTCTATAACTCAGAGTTAATGTAAAATAAAATATTTGCTTTTTTAAACTTTAATATCTCTTGTTTGGACTCCACTATCACAAAATCTCCTTGTTTGTTTAAATTATCTGTGAATTTGGTGAATTATGTCTTTGACATATAAAAAACCTGAACATAGAAAATGCTTGAAGTTATGAAAATATGATTACATTGGGAAGATTTCTCTTGCCTAACAAGAGAATTTTAAAGTGCTTCCCCTTTGTTGTTTAAATCATGGCTACCCACTCAAACAATCATTTAGATTAAGTTGTTTCCCTCTTGGAGCATTGAACAGGCTACAGATAGATTCTGCAGATTTGCGCATCTTTAGCTTTGAATCATCTGTAAATCGCGTCTTAATATCACTGACTCAGTTTAGTCTTAGAGACCCGTGTAGAGGTTTGTAACTGAAAATGTGTCATCTGCAGGTGTCCCCATGCTGTCACTGCAGGGCTCCGTGGAAGGTAGCCTTCTGGGCACATCTCACCATCTTCAACCGCACTGTTGACATTCTGCATGCTGTCTAATTATTTTAGTGTTTGGCTTTGAGTCTTATAGAAAGGAAGAGGGACCCTCACCTGATTATTTCCCTAGGGGTAGTACATTAACTTGAAAAGGTTTCTGTTAAGAGTCATTCTGGGGATTTGAGAAATAAACAACCAGGCCTATGTTGCTATGTTGCTATTGAGAGTATTAGGTAGGATTCATGTGAAATTCTTGATGTCTAACTGTCTGTGACCTAGAAAAATGACTAGCTCAACCTAATCATTTTCATTCTTCTTACGTGAGAAGCTAATTAATAATTGAAAAAAATAACACTTACGCTTTTTTCTCCCTGAAATTCTCCATTTAGTGGCTTAACAAATACGAGATTTGAATTCCCTTGCGTGTTCAAGTACTGAAGGGAGATTTGCCAACTCTTAGGTCATGGGGGAAAATATCGATTGGATTAATATTGGCAAGACTGGAAAGAATTAACTTAAGTCCCTGAGTGACTTAAAGAACCCATGGGCTGGTATGTTTGGCCCTGGGGAGTGGGTTGCAGGCAGTCGCCCTCTGCCACAGGCAACTACTTTACTTGTCTTCATCAGTGGTTCTGCCTTTCCTGAGTTTCTTCATTCTAGCTCTAGGGTTGTAACTTTGGCCTTTAAGCTACAGAGGATTTAATTAAGGACAAGTGTAATGTTATAATACTTGCATGAATCTATCTTTTTTAAGTTTCAACAGTTCTTTTGTTTTTGCGCTTTAAAATTTTGTCTGATCATTCTAAATGAGGTTAGAATTCATACAAGAATGCCATTCATCGATAAAATTGAAGTCCTGAGTCTTGTCCAAATGTTCTCTTCAGATTGTACATGCTGGTAACACTAAGTTGGGGGCATTAAACTATATAATTTGATGTCCAAAACTATGAGTAAGCAATTCATAAAAAACAGTTTAAAAAATCTAGCTGATGCTCTTTTTTTTTTTTTTTTTTTTTGAGACAGAGTCTCACTTTGTTGCCCAGGCTAGAGTGAGTGCCGTGGCGTCAGCCTAGCTCACAGCAACCTCAAACTCCTGGGCTCGAGTGATCCTTCTGCCTCAGCCTCCCGAGTAGCTGGGACTACAGGCATGCACCACTATGCCCGGCTAATTTTTTTTATATATATATATCAGTTGGCCAATTAATTTCTTTCTGTTTATAGTAGAGACGGGGTCTCGCTCTTGCTCAGGCTGGTTTTGAACTCCTGACCTTGAGCAATCCGCCCGCCTCGGCCTCCCAAGAGCTAGGATTACAGGCGTGAGCCACAGCGCCCGGCCTAGCTGATGCTCTTGATAGGATATGTTGAAAATAATACTTTACATTTGTGGCTTCCTCTCCAAAGCCCATAACCTCAGTCTAATCATGTGGAAAACATATTAAAGAATACCCGACCAGCATGCCTTAAAACTGTCATGGTCATCAAAAACAAGGAAAATCTGAGAAACTGTGAGAGCCAAGAGGAGCCCAAGGAGACAATGATCACAAAGTGTAGTGTCGTATCCTGGATGGGGAAAAAATTTAGTAGAGACTTTAGTTAATAATAATGTATCAGTACTTGTTCATTAGTTGTAACGAATGTACCATATTAATGTGAGATATTTAAGAGGGAAAATTGGGTCCTGGAAGATAAAAATTGTTTTTAATCTAATTTTTAACACTAGCAGTTTAAAAAATGCTCAACATTTTTAAAGACCTGGATAAAGACAAGGGTGTTTTTGTTTGATTTTAATAGGCTTGTACTGTATCCTAATATTGTAGAATGGTTATTACATCGGATTTGTTAGTTCTTAAATAGTAAATCATCATAAAATATTTTTATCACCTATGCCATGGGAGTAAGAGTAAGTACTCAAAATTGTTAATAGAAAATAAAACTACTTATCTTGTTTGATGATAGCTTAGAATCCTAAGAAACAAGTAATTCAAAATTTGAAAACTTTCTTAGGTATGGTATTTTTTTTTAAAGTATGGTTTTTATAGAAGCAAAGGGAATTGTCATAACCTGTTTTGAATATTTTAGGAAATGAGTAGGAATGTTTTCTTCCATTGATAAGAACAAAAAAATACAATTAGTCTTTATTTTATGAGTCATCTTACTGATATCTGAGGATAAACTTTTAATGCCTCCCACCATCATTTCTGTACAGCCCATGCAATCCCGACATTGTACACATAGTTAGGGTTACTACATTTAGCAAATGAAAATGCCTATTTTACTTTGAATTTTAGATAATCAATAATTTTTTTCAGTATACTTATGTCCCAAATATTTCATAGGACACACTTATTCTAAAAAATTATTCATTGTTTTTCGGAAATCCAAATGGAACTTGATTTCTTCATGGTTCAATCTTGGTAAATTTTTTGTGCCCAGGAATTCATTCATCTCTTCTGTTTTTCAATTTTTTGGTATGTAGTATAGTAGTTCATAGTAGTCTTTAATGATCCTTTGTATTTTTGTGGTATCAGTTGTAATGTCTCCCCTTTTATATCTGATTTTACTTATCTGGGTATTTCTTTCATTTTTTTAAATGTCCATTTTTTTTATCATTTCAAAAAACCAATCTTTTGTTTCATTGATCTTTTATATTTTTGGCATCAATTTATTTCTCTTCTGATGTTTGTTATATTTTTCCTACTATACTAATTTTGGGTTTGGTTCTTTTCTAGCTTTTTGAGACACTTTGTTAGCATATTTATTTAAAATTTCCTACTTTTTTGATGGAGGTGTTTATTGCTGTAAACCTTCCTTTAGTACTGCTTTTGCTATATCCCATGGGTTTTGAGTATGTTTCTATTTTTATTTATTTCAAGAAAATTTTAAATTTTCTTCGTAATATCTTTATTGGCCCATTGGTCATTCAGGAGCATGTTGTTTAATGTTCATATATTTGTAGTTTCTAAAGTTCCTCTTGTTATTATTTCTAGTTTTACTGTGTTGTAGTCAGAAGAGATACTTGATATGATTTCAGTTTTGAAAAATTTTATGACACTGGTTTTGTGGCCTAACATATAGTCTGTCCTGGAAAATGTTCCATGTGTTGATGAGAAGAATATGTATTCTGAAACTGTTGGATGAAAGATTCTGTAAATGTCAGGTCGGTTTGGTCCGGAGTGTAGTTTAACTCCAGTTTTTCTTTGTTGATTTTCTTTCTAGATGTTCTGTCTATTGTTGAGAATGGACTGTTGAAGTCCCCTACTGTTATTATATTGCAGTCTATCTCTCCTTTTAGATCTACTAATATTTGCTTTATTTACTTAGATGGTCCAGTGTTGGGTGCATATATATATTTACAATTACTATACCTTCTTGCCAACTTGACCCCCTTATCATATAAGCACCTTCCATGTCTGTTTTTACAGTTTTTGACTTAAAATCTATTCTATCTGATATAATTATAGTTACTGCTGCTCTCTTTTGTTTTCCATATGCATGGTAAATCTGAATGCACCAGTAATGAATATGAGATTAAATCAGTAATAAAAATTCTCCCCCCAAATCCAGGACTAGATGGCTATACTACTGAGTTCTAGACAACTTTTGGAGAAAACTGATACTAATTCTTCGCAAAATTTTCCAAAAAAAAATTGAATTGGAAGGAATTTTCCAAACTCATTCTACAATGCCAGCATTACCCTAATACTGAATCAGACAAGGCTACAACAAAAAATGAAAAAAGATGGGCCAATATCCCTGATGAGCATAGATTTGAAAATCCTCAAGAAAATATTAATACTAGCCAACCAAATCCAATAGCACATCAAAAAGATTACACACCAGGATCAAGTGGGATTTAGTCCAGTGATGCAAGGATGGTTCAACATATGCAAATCAATAAACATGATACATGACAGCAACAGAATAAGGATAAAATGAAAGATAAAATCCATATGATTATTTCAATAGATACAGAAAAAACATTTGGTAGAATTCAACATCTCCTCATGATAACAACTCTTATCAAATTAGTTATAGAAGGACTATGCCTCAAAACAGTAAATGCCATGTATGACAAACCCATAACTAACATACTAAATAGGAAAAAGGTGAAAGCCTTTTCTTTAATATTTGGAATAAGACAAGGATGCCTACTTTCACTTTTTGTCAACATAATGCTAGAAGTCCTGGCCAGAGAAGCTGGGAAAGAGAAAAAATAAAGGGCATCCAGATTCAAAAAAAGTAGGTAAAATTGTCTGTTTGCAGATGACATGATCTTATATTTAGAAAAACATAGACTCCTCACTCTCTCTCCCCCAAAAAAGAAACTTTTGGAACTGATAAATGAATTCCATAAAGCTACAGGATACAAAAACAACATACAAATATCAGTAATGTTTCTATATGCCAAATAGTGAGCAATCTGAAAAGGAAACCAAGAACATAATCCCATTCATAGTAGCTACAAAATAAAAGGAATAAATTTAACCAAGGAGGCAGAAGATCTCTGTGATGAAAACTATAAAACACAGTTGAAAGAAATTATAGAGGACACAAAAAGATAGAAAGATATCCCATGCTCATGGATTGAAAGAATTAATACTGCTATGTCCATACTACTCAAAGGAATCTACAGATTCATTGTTGTCCTTATCAAAATGCCAATAACATTCTTCAAAGAAATAGAAAAAACAATGGTAAAATTTGTATAAAACCACATACAACACCAAATAGCCAAAGTTTAATCCTGAGCAAAAAGAACAAAGCTGGAGGTATCATATTGCTTGACTTCAAAATATTTTAAAAGTCATTGTAACCAAAACAGTATGGTACTGGCATGACAACAAACATACAGACCAATGGAACAGAATAGAGAACCCAGAAATAAATCCATGCATCGCAGCCAGCTAATCTTGTACACTGTTGGTGGGAATGTAAATTAGTACAGTGATTATGGAAAGGAGTATGGAGGTTCCTCAAAAACCTAAAAATACAACTACCATATGATCTAGTAATCCTTTGGGTATACATCCAAAGGACAGGAAATCAGTATATTGAAGGGATATCTGCACTCCCATGTTTACTGGAGCTCTATTCACAATAGCCAAGTTATGGAATCAGCCTAAATGTCCATCCATAGATGAATGGTTAAAGAAAATGTGTCATATATACACAATAGAATGTTATTCAGTCATAAAAAGAATGAAATCTTATCTTTTGCAGCAACATGGATGAGCTTGGAGAACGTTATGTTAAATGAAATAAGCCAGGCACAGAAATATAAATACCTCACATTCTCACTCACATGTGGGAGCTAAAAAAGTCTGTCTCATAGAAAGAGAGTAGGATAGTGGTTACCAGAGTCTTTGAAGGGTTGCAGGGAAGGAAGGGATAGGGAGAGGTTGGTTAGTGGATACAACATCATAGTTAGATAGTTACAGCTATAGTTAGCAATAATTTATTGTACATTTCAAACTAGCTAGATAAGAGGATTTTGAATGTTACCAAAATAAAGAAATGATAAATATTCAAAGTGATGATATGCTAATTACCCTGATTTGATCATAGCACATTGTGTACACATATGGAAATATAACATGTACCCCGTATAACATGTACAGCTATTGTGTGTCAATTAAAAAAAGAAATTCAATTTGAATTACCCGTGCAGAGTCTCTTGGACACAAAGGGACCTTCAGTTCACTCCCTTCAATGGTGATGCTGATAATAACAACAATAATAATAGTATTTGAGCTTTTCTCTGTATGTCATTGACGTTCACACCTTACTTGTCATAGAATGCCTTCTTCTTGGTTTACTAATTCTTAACATCACTATCTTAAATTCCACTTTTTTGTGCTAAGCCTTCCCATCATTTTTTTTCCTTTTTTATTAAATTTCAGAATATTATGGGGATACAAAAGTTTAGGTTGCATCTATTGCCTTTGTACTGCTAGAGTTAGAGCTACAAGAGTGACCAACTGCCCCAGACAGTGTGCATCGCACCTGTTAGGTGTGAACATACCCATCTCCTCATCACTCCTCCCACCTGCCTGACACCCAATGAATGTTACTTCCATATGTGCATGTAAATGTTGATGAATTAGTACCAATTTGATGGTGAGCACATGTGGTGCTTCTTTTTCCATTATTGTGGTACTTCACTTGGAAGAATGGGCCCCATCTCCATCAGGATAATACAAAAGATGTTAGTTCATGATTGTTTTTATTGTGGCTGAGTAGTACTCTATGGTTAAGTTCAGCCCAAAGTGGACTCTTATGGAACTTTTTTTTTTTTTTTTTTTGAGACAGAGTCTCACTTTTTTGTCCAGGCTAGAGTGAGTGCCGTGGCGTCAGTCTAGCTCACAGCAACCTCAAACTCCTAGGCTCGAGCGATCCTTCTGCCTCAGCCTCCCGAGTAGCTGGGACTACAGGCATGAGCCACCATGCCCGGCTAATTTTTTATATATATATCAGTTGGCCAATTAATTTCTTTCTATTTATAGTAGAGACGGGGTCTCGCTCAGGCTGGTTTTTAACTCCTGACCTTGAGCAATCCGCCCGCCTCGGCCTCCCAAGAGCTAGGATTACAGGCGTGAGCCACCGCGCCCGGCCGTCTTATGGAACTTTTGTTTTCCATTTACCATGGAATGTTTTATATATTGCCTTTTATAGTAACCATATACTAACTTTGTAGACTTTGAAGAGAGAATCTGTCATAATACAGTGGACCCTTTCATAGAAATGAACATGATATCTGAACAAAATATTTTATAATTGAATAAGGAGATTGTGCATCAGTTAGGATAAGCCAAGTTATTGTGATTTAGCAAATAACCCCCAGTTTCAACAGCTCAAAAGAGTAAAAGTTGGCATATTTTCAGTATGGGTTGGTGAGAGGTGGGGAAGGAGTCTTGGTCAACTCTAGCCACTCTGGGACCCAGGCCAGTGGATCCTCTATCTCAGTGTGGTTTTTCCATGACCGTTGATGGTAGGGAAAAGAAGTGGAAAATTAAGTCCTGTAGCACTGAATTCTATTTCATCAGGAAGAGTGAGCTACATAGCCATGGCCAACTTTAAAGGGAGAGGGAAGTCCAGTCCTACCATTGGCCAAAAAGAAACAAAGAACTGGGATACTGGGGAACAGTCCTAAACACATCAGAGAAAAAATTTTTGTGGAATCTTTGAGAATTGGATAGCTTAACTATATATACTTTAACTTTGAGAAATACTGTTTGTGAGCCTATAGTTTTTATTATTAATACAAATCTTATTTTAGAATTCTTGTACATAAAATGGAAACTGAGGTTATTGTGTAAGAGTAAGAGTAAATAAATGCCAGAGCTTCATTAACAGCAGAGAATAGGATGTGAGTCATGATTGGGAATAAATATTATGATAATGTGCTCAAATAAAATGGTAGCATGTTCCAAAGCCATCTTGCTGTTTTCTGATATTTCTATTAAAATTAACTTTTTTAGAAATGCAGTTCCCAGATGTCAAGAGAAGGAAGATCATACTTTTCCTATATTTTATATATACACGTGCATAGACACGTGCGTATGTATAGTTTTTTTCATAAACTTGAAGACCTGATTTTTGTTTTGTTTTGGTAGAAACAGTGAATCATATCCTGAGACATTCGCCCATTTTAACTGCCTGTCTCATCTCACTTTGTCTTCCCTGCATCCCTGCTGCTCCGTCATCCGTCTACCTTCCTTTCCTTGCTGATGCTCCTGTCCTGAGCACTTTGGGGGTCAGGGTGCTGCAGTCATGTTCTGCTGCACCACTTGGCATCCGCCTCACTCTTCCTCTTCCACGGGGCACTGTCTCCATGGTAACTGAGGGCTGCTCTGCAGGCGGCTCTGCCATGTGGGGCGGCTGGAGCTGGCAGAGGCAATCAAAGAGCGAGGAGGCCTTGAAGAGCCCGGGAAAAAGCTTCCAGAGTAATTGTAGAGACAAAAATGAAAAATGTGATTCATTTGAGACACCCAGGCTAGCGGTGCAACTCCCAGGAGGCCCCGTCTCTTCTCTCCACTGTGCAAACGATGGTGCTTTGGCATCCACGTGTTTCTTCTCCCTTTGGCTGCTTTTCTCTTTTGGTGTCTCAGGAATTATGGCGTGGGCAGGTTTGAGGCTGGGCAAGAGTGAGTCTCAGCATTAGGCGACAGCTAAGGTGCATGAAACAGCAAGGGCTCTTAGGAAATAATAATCTGAAAAGGTGTAGACACCGAATTTTGAGGTCAGTGGATCTTATTCTGCAGACTTCAGCTCAGGATTCTGGAAATAACTTGTAGTCACTTTCGCAGCTGAGCAAGCTTTAGAGCGGGTTTCTGATGCAATTGTACTCAGTTTGAGATCTGAGTTATAGAACACCAGCACTGCCAAATATTTGCTTTTGTTTTCTCAAAGCATTGATTTATCCTGAAGATGTGAAGTAAACCGACGTACAGTTTGTTTTCTTGGGATCCTCTGAACCCTGCCTTACTTGGGTCTGACCCTTTCTCTAGGGAGTTCATCACAGAGGCAAGTCAGCAGACTTTTTCAAGAATAACACATATTAGTGAGGAGAGAGAGCAAAGAAGAGATAGAAGAAATTCTTTAGGGACTAGAACCAAGGAAAATATGCAATAATTATAATACAGTTTTATATATATACACAAACACACACACATTTTATACCATAGTTATTAATACACACTGCTGACTTTTTCAAGTATAAAAGGAAAAACAATTTAGAAAAGATATAATTGCATTTTTGAGTATGTCTCTACTTTCAAAATTTTTGTTCTTTTGTGTGTATGTGTTTAAAATTGTCAAGTTATTCTATATTTCACTTTTAAAAAAAGAAAGCTTAATTGTTCAGATAATTGTCTTCTGCATTTCTTTTTCTTATACATAAGATTTATTTACTTGATTCTGCCATATAGAAAGCCTCAGAACTTCTCATGCTACTCTTTGGAGCTTAAATATTTTTAGATGGATTTATATGTAGTTTCCTGAAATTCAGTGTTTATAATTTAAATTTTATTTTTTCTTTGTACTATAGAACTTCTTGCCAAGTGAAATAAATAGTCCTTTAGTTCTTCAAATTTTGATTCTCTTATATTTTTGTCTTAGAGATAAGTGACAGCCCTGATAGAATATGATGATGATGATAATGACAATGGTGATGACCACCATGATTAAAAGTGAGGACATTTTTTTTCCAGACAGACCTTTTATTTTCTTGCTGTGGATTAGGCAGTAACATAAAATAAAAGCTTCTCAATGATGGATACCTTAAACATTGGGGATCTTCTCTAAGCATATTAAAATATTGGTAACATAGATGGTTTAAAATTATTTTTTTATCTTTCAAAAAAATGCTTCTTTTACAAATTAAATGACTTATTTCTTACATGCTTGATTTATAATGATAATTCAAAAAGGTTTACTTGTAAAAGTTAACATTGAGATGTACTAATAAATTTTAGAACCTGGTTATAATTGAATGTTAATGAAAACAGCAAATAGCCAAACTCAAAGAATATAGCTAGTGTATTACATAGAGTATAATTTATTGGAAAAGAAGAATAATTGATAATTCATAAGCTTAGTGCTCATCTGGAGAAATTAGGGGAAAAAAGGCAATGGAGTAAGAGGAAAGAAAGCACATGAAAACCACCAGTTACATATGTGCATATTGCAGTCATTCCTGAGAACCAGGTATGATTTAGCAGTTAAAATTTGTATGCATCAGAAACCACTTCAGTGTTTACAACAGAGGGAATTTAATGCAGGTGATTGTTTACACAGTTGATAGAAAAGCTGAGAAGTCCAACAGAGGGACACAGAAATAACTCATGGACTAGCCTCAGGAAGCCATTACCCCCTTTAGCCAAGAGAAGCAGGGATTCTCAACGCGGGACTACATTGATACTCCCTGCATCCCCCCAGAAGACATTTCTGATTGTCATGACTGGGTAGGGGGTGTTACTGGTGTCCACACTATAGAGGGCAGGGATGCTGCTATACATCCTGCAGTGCATAGGACAGGCCCCACAACAGAGAATTATCTGGCCCCCAGATGTCAGCAGTATACAGTTGAGAACCCATGGCCTAGAAAGGTAAGAAGAGGCAGTGTCACCTGAACTACTCAGAGACTACCCAGAGAGAAAGGTGCATCCAAGGTGCATCCAAGAAAGGTGCGTCCAGGGCATAGAGCCGTGGACGGGAGGGAACAGCTGTCAGAGAGGCTGTGGGAGGCGAAGTGGAAGAGAGAGTTCATATTCTGGCTCCTCCCTCCTCCCATCCAGCCAGGGCCTCCCCGTGGCTAAAGTCAACCAAAAGACATCTGATGCTGATGCACAGAAAACCCACATGCAGGGCAACCCCATGGCACAGGACAAGCTGGGGGAGAGAGAGGGCTAGAACTGGGGTATGCACAGGAAGGCACCAGCCAACCAAGATTGTAATTCACCAGACTAACAGAGTAAGTAGAGAAACCAATGATCATTTAAATCAATGTTTAAAAAATTTTAAATTTTAATATTAGTCGTAATTAATTAGTAACTTTAGTAAACTAGGAATTTAAAACAGTATTCTTAATTTAAATAATACTGAAGTCTAGGCTTATAGTGCCAGTAGAGTCACAAAAAGAAAAAAAATCATCTGCTAACACAGCTTCTTTAACCTCAGCCATCACTATAAGATAAAGGTAGATGTAAGAAGCAAAGACTTGAAAAAGAAGAAAAACCTAAAATTATATGTAGGTAATGTAAATATTGACATACAGATCTCAAGAGACTCTAAAGATTAACTATTAAGACTAAAAAGAGGATTCAGCAAGTTTTCAGGATTAAATACTGTGATGTTAAATATGGCTTATTTCTTTTATGTTTGATTTATAGTGATTTAAAATTACTTTTAATATTAACACTGAGGCATCATAATGAACTTTATAAAGTGTTTATAATTCAATTCCAATTAAAACAGCAAAAGTGTAAAGCAAAACAATGCTAATTTTGAAGACTTATTTCAGCACATACCATTATTAAATGCCTATAAATATGTGGTGTGTTTTCAAAATACCCTTTTACCGAAATCAGGCTATTGGATTGTATTCTGTAAGTTGCTCTCTCCATGCAAAGTTAATCTTTTGTTTAAATATTTATATATGTTTAATTTATGCATGTGTGTATGTTCACACATGCACATAGTCGATTTTTTGTGAATATGATGATATTGATTTTTGTTAAATGTTTCAATGTTAAGTTTGTTGACTTTTAGGTGAAATTCTTCCCTGTGAAGTGCATTTGTGACCTAAATCACCTTTTTGGAAGATTATCTATGTGGTCTATTTTATATACATCTAATCTATCTAAAATCATAACATGACATGGTCTGTCCATTCTCTCAAGGGATTAGGGATCAAGAATGGATCTTGTCTTCTCCTTTACATGAGTAGCACCAGGTTGAATATCTTATAAATGGGAGTCATTCAATAATGTTATTCAGTCATGATGTAGCTCTCATGAAAATAGAGAATCCATACACTTTGTTCACACTTTCTTCTGTTTCATTCCTTATCAAGGATGTTCCCTGTGAGACTGTGTGTAAGCAAAAACAAACTTGATGGTGAACCAGCATTTGGTCTTGATGACCTTGGTTTCTTTCTTGCTGGTATTCATGGGTTGGAAACCCCATGTCCCGTTCAATATTTCTAATAAAATCTGGAGTCTACTCAGGGTCACCGTATTAGTCTGCTTGGGGTGCTATAACAAAATGCTGTAGACTGGGTGGCTTATGTTAATAAAAAGCAACATTTGCTCTTCATAGTTCTGGAGGCCGGAAAGTCAAGACCAGGATGCCAGCATGTTTGGAGTCTTGATGAGGGCCTTCTTCTTGGCTTGTAGACAGTTGCTTTCTCACTGTGCCCTCATGTGTCAGGGAGAGTGAGCTTTGGTGTCTCTTCCTCTTCTTATAAGGACACTAAAATCCCACCCTGAGGGCCCACCCTCATGACCTCATGTAAACCTAATTTCTTCCCAAAGGCCCCACCTCCAAAATCCTATCATATTGGGAACAAGGGCTTCAACATTTGAATTTGGGGGACATTCAGTCTAGTATAGTCACCAATCCCAAATGCTAAAGTGCTTTGGGCAGTGATTTTTCTTTGGGCAGGGTATGAAGATTTTGGATTCAGCTGTGTGTTCTTAGAGGAACAACCATAAAAAGCAGTGCTCTTAATACAAATCCAATAGTGAATTAGGAGGTGAAGAAGCAAAAATTGAGGTTATAGGGTAAGGGAGATAATTTGAAGCCGAAGAACTGAATACAACAGTAAGCTAATAGCTAGTCAATACCTAGCATTTGAAACTCAGAGGAACACAGGTTTCTATCAGAGTGATTTAACAGTTTAGAAACTTTTGTTCCTAAAAGGGTAAAGGCTTTGTTATTTCAGAGGAAAATTATTTTTAAGTTATCCACCTAAGTGGAAGAATATAGACATGAATACTATGTGATGCCAACATTCTTATTTGTTTTCTACTTGTGTAAACCGATTTGGGATTAGATAATTTGTATTTTTTTCAAAGTAGTTTTAAAGAATCAACTTAATCACTGGTACATAGCCATTCTTTCATATCTAACTCCAAATGTGTTTGGGTTACATTTGCCTTTGAAAATTAATGATGAGATTTACCTTGTCTTAATACAGGCTATCTGGGTGAGGGATCGTGATGCTAATTTCCTGAGTTAAACATGACAATAGTTCCCTTATATCCACGTTTCGCTTTCCCAGGGTTCCAGTTATCCACGGTCAGCTTCAGTCTGAAAATATTAAATGGAAAATTCGAGAAATACACAATTTGTGTATTTTAAATTATGCACTACTTTAAATAGTCTGATAAAATCTCAGTCTGCCCTGCAACGCGAATCATCCTCTTGTCCGGCATCTTCACGATGTCTGTGCTATCTGCCCATCAGTCACTAAGTAGCCCTCTTGGTTTTCACATCAACTGTCATGATATTGCAGTGCTTGTGTTCAAGTAACCCTTATTTTACTTCATAAAGGCTCCAAAGCACAAGAGTATTGATGCTATCATATTGTTATAATTATTCTATTTTATTATTATTGTTGTTACTCTTTTACTGTGCCTAGTTTATAAATTAAACTTGATTGTAGGTATATATATGTACATATAGGAGAAAACATAGTATATATAGGGTTGAATACTATCCAGTTTCAGGCCACTACTGGGAGTCCTGGAACATATTCTCTGAGGATGAGGATGATCGTATTACATTTTACTGTCTGAACGATATTTGATATTGCTACTGTGTTTTGTGCTGTGCAGTGGTTATGAAAAATCTCTCACAAAGAGGTCAGAAGGTGAGAGAATTTTATCACTAAAAGTTGCTGTTTTAACTTACAAATAGGATAGAATTTCAATGTATGGTTAATGAATTCCAAAGTTTCCATTTATTTTTCTTTTCCCTCAAAGCAAGTCTGTAAAAATGCTCAACATTCCATTCAGCACTGATTCGTAGGGCCTGAAAGTCTAGGTTGGGAGGATGCTTTACTTCCACATCCCGGCCATTCCCTGCAGGTAGTAATAGCAGATTGCCCTCTCTGAGCTCCCTATTTATTGCCTTTACTTTTCCTTGCCACCAGTGGGGCATGTGTCACCTGCTGGTCCTTCTATTGGGTAGAACGAGTGTGCTGAAGGTCAGTGTTCTCTGCAAGGCTGCTGGACGGCTGCACATGTTCTTCCTGTCACCTCCTGCTTGGGCAGGTGTCTTAGGGGTTGCCTCCATTCCAACCCTTTTCCCAGCCGGAAAGGCTTCATTCAGAAAGTGAAGTTGTCGGGCGGCTGTTTTGGCTTTCAGCCCAAGGTGATAATTCACCCCTACCAGCAGCAAAGTGGATGCTATATTTTTAATTCCATCTGATATTTCTTAATTGGTTCAGAATGGAGAGGTGACTTGTACACAACATGTTTATATTGATTTTAACGTTATGATAAAGTGGTAAACTCAGACAGTCAATAAAATCTCTTTGTGACCCAATTCACCTTGAAAGATAAATCTATAGGGGCTAGTAAAAAGGAACTTCAGCTCTCCCAGGAGGCACTTCTGAACATGCACTATCTAGTCTTCTTGGGAGAAGATGCACAATACTTTAACCTGCTGCATGCTGACTTGATTTGGAAAAGGTGGTCCTGTTTTGGGGTAACTGTTTCCATCTTTCAGTATCAGTTTAGGTAATTGCAAGTAGTATCCTGACAATGATTAACTTTTAAAACTTGTGCATAAATGTGCCCTTCCTTAAACACTGTAAGCATCTTAGAATTTACCTTTTATGTTTTTTTTATTGCACAGGCTTTTCAGACAGATATGCAAGATACTGTTGATTAACTATGTATGAATGAATAGGTTTTTCTGCAGGAAATATCCAGAAATTATCAAATCAGATCGTTCCTCATCTTTACCCCCCCCCACTAAAAGTTTTTAATTATTTTTCCTTCCCAATAATAGAATAGGAAATTTGCCAGTGAAAACACTCACTGCTAGAATTGTGTCTCAAGCTTACCCAATCTTAAGTCTCACAATGTCTTGTGAAGAGTTGCTTCAGTTTTAAATTACTGAAATATTAACAACATCACAAGGAGGAACCAAATATTCAATGAACATTATTTAAAGATAAAAGTAAAGCCTCTAGATGGTGCCAGAAAGTCTTTCTTGGGTACAGTGATGATAACTTGGTAAATTGTCAGTTAAATTTCTGAGGATTTCACCATCTTTAATTTTTTTAAATACAGTTTGCTGTGAATCATATTGTTCTGAAAGAAATGAATGATCAATGAAAAGGGGGGAATCCATGAAATACACCCTCAAACCAAATGACTAATTTAGTGTGGTCTTACTACTTTATTTTTTTATTTTTTTTATTTTAGAGTATTATGGGGGTGCAAGTGTTAAGGTTACTTATATTGCCCATGCCCCTCTCCCTCCTCGAGTAAGAGCTTCAAGCATGTCCATCCCCCAAACGTTGTACATCTTACTTGTTGTGGTTGTATATACCCCTCCCTTCCTCCCCCCTTCCACCCTCCCGACACCTGATAAATGTTACTCCTATATGTAATGTTTCTTATGTGCCACCTGTTATTCTGAATCCTTATAAATATTAACTCCCTGAATCCTCTAATAATTCTGTAAGACAGGTACTGTTCTTATCTCTTACAGATGAGGAAACTGAGGCACAGAAAAGTTACAGAACTTATCTGCCTTTATGTGACATCTTCTACAGACCAAGTCATGTAAACATTAAGAGATGGCTTAGAGAGAAGCTGTCTGATTCAGTTATTCAGTTTGGGTTGCTAGAACAAATCACCATAGACTGGGTGGTTTACAGATAGCAGAAATTGATTTCTCACAGTTCTGAAGGCTGGAAGTCTAAGAATGGGCTGCAGTCAGCTGACTTCTGGTTGTATTCTGATAGGGTGGAAAGAGCTGGCTAACTCTCTGGCCTCTTCTTATAAGGTTACTAATCTCATTCATGAGAGCTCTACCCTCATGCACTTGTCTAAACCCAATTACCTGCCAAGGACCCCATCTCCAGATTCCATTACGTTAGGAATTAGTGTTTCAGCACATGAGTGGGAGGGGCACAAACTTTCATTCTATTGCAGAAACCTTATTCCTGAGTCTCCATCAAAGGTCAATTTTCCACGAATTGATGTTAAAAATTCATATCTTGATTAGCAGGTAGTAAATTTGGCCATAGTTTCTGGCTGGTTGAATTTGTGGAAGTTGCCCTCCAGGGCTTAATTTCCATTTTCCTGGCTGAATTGAGTGAGCAGAGCAGAGCAGCTGGCAGGACAACAACATCCTCTGCTCTTTGGGAGATGTGGAGTGGACAGGTTTTCTTTCTTTGCCCAGTAGGTGCTGACCTGGCATTTGATGCATTTTTAGAACTTTGTTTTTACAGGGAATTGAGCCAAAGGAGCCTCTGCTTATCATCAAGTTTATTTAAGCCAAGGAAATTTTTGCAAAAGCATGTGTTCTTCGTAAGCAGATCTGGGTCTCCAGAGTTTCTGACTGCACAGCTCACTCATGAGTGTCCCTGTCATTCCAGTGTAACAGATTGTCCATGGAGAAGGCTCAGCTTTCATGTAGCTCTCGATTTCTCTACCTGGGCACCATTGGCATTATGGGCTGGTTAACTGTTGGTGGGCAGAGGGCTGTCCTTTGCTTTGTAGGCTTTTTGGCAGCATCCCTAGCCTCTAACACCAGATACCTTCAGAACACCACCCCCAGGTGTCACAGTCAATGATGTCTCCTGGGGGGACAAAATCACCTATAGATGAGAAACTCAGATGTAGTTAGCAGGGCCCCAGCCCCTTAAGCATTCCTGTGTGTGCTGTCCCTTCTGGTCCTCTGTGTTGGGCTGTTCTGCAGGGGTTAGTGGACCGAAACGTGACCTCTTTTCCATTCCAAGTCACTCTGCCTGTGAGTGTTTGCCAAGTGGTTTTCCTGCTCCATCAGGGCCTCCCTGACATTCTCAAGGAGCAGGCGGTTTGACATTTTCATCCTAACACCCATTAGCTGCTGTGTCAAGGGAATTAGAATATTTCCTACTTCATTATTTTCTTCTTAACTTTGTTTCTAATACTTCATTCTGGCACTGGAAATGGAAATGCACTCGTATTTGGTCTAAATTGATCTGTCTCCTCACCTTCTGGTGCACCTCGGGCAAAATGCTTTTGAAAAGTACATACTTTTTAATGGTGGTAAAATGTACATCACATAGAACTGGGTGAAAGTGATACATTTTAAGTGTACAATTCAGTAGCATTTCGTACATTCACAGTGTCGTACAACCACCACCACTATTCATTTCCAGAACTTTTTCATTATTCCAAATAGAAATTCTATGCTCATTAAATAATAACTCCCTATTTGCTCCTCTCTTTACCCCCTGGCAAACATCATCTACTTTTTCTGTCTATGAATGTGAGTTTTCTAGGTACTCCATATAGGTGAAATCACATACCATTTGTCCTCTTGTGTCTGGCTTATTTTACTTACAGTAATACTTTCAAGGTTTATCCATATCAGAATTTGGTCCATTACACATAGGTACTATAGTAATAGGGTATTGGGCAGGTGGGAGGGGGAGGGGGGCAGGTATATACATACATAATGAGTGAGATGTGCACCATCTGGGGGATGGTCATGCTGGAGACTCAGACTTGTGGGGGGAGGAATGGGCATTTATTGAAACCTTAAAATCTGTACCCCCATAATATGCCGAAATATATAAAATAAATAAATAAATAAATAAATAAATAAATAGAATTTGGTCCATTTTTGTGGCCGAATAATATTCCATTGTGCGAATATACCACATTTTGTTTATCCATTCATTCATTAGTGGACATATGACTGGCTTTCATCTTTTGGCTATTGTTAATAATGCCACTGTGAACATTTGTGTACAAGTATCTAGTTGCATCCTTGTTTTCAGTTCTTTGAGGTGTTTACCTAGGAGTGGGATTGCTGCATCATACAGCAATTCTGTGTTTAACTTTTCGAGGAACCACCAGAATTTTCCATCTCACCTGTACTATTTTACATTCTCACCAGCAATACATGAAAGTTACGGTTTCTCCACATTCTCACCAACACTTATTTTCCATTTTTTTATTATAACCATCCTAACGGGCATGAAGTAGTGTGTCAATCACTGTGATTTTGATTTGCATTTCCCTAATGACCAATGATGTCGAGCATTTTTTCATTTGTGTTTTGGCCATTTGTTCATCTTTGAGTATATTTTTTGTTGCTTACATTGGATTACCTGAAATTGGATAATTTATAAAAGAAAAGGAATGTATTTCATGCAATTATGGAGGCTAAGTCCAAAGTTGAGGGGCTGCATTTGGTGAGGGAGCCTTCTTGCTGGTGCGGATTCTCTGTGGAGTGCTGAGGCAAGGCAGTCCAACCATAAGGGGCTGAGTGTGCTCATTCAGGTCTGTCTTCCTCTTCTTATAAAGCTACCATTCCTACTCCCATGATGACCTGTTAATCTATTAATCCATGAATGGATTAATCCATTTGTGAGGGCAGAGCCCTCATGACCCCATTACAATGAACCGCCTCTCTATGCTGCTACACTAGAGATTAAACTTTCACCAGGAGTTTTAGAGAATACACATATTCAAACCATAGCAATCTTCTTTGGAGTAATAGCTATTCAAGTCCTTTGCCCCTTTTGAATTTTCTTTTTATTGTTGCTGTAGAGTGGATACTTTTAAAGAATGGGTAAATTCCATGATCTTGGTTCTGAATATCCAGTCAGTCGTTTAGCAATCAAAGACCATGCGTTTGAGTCATTTAGTCTGAGTTTCATTCCTCCTTTGAAGGTACAATGATGCTCAAACTGGTAGCTTTGTACTGTCATTTAGATTTCCTACATCAGACTGCCCTCAGGTGGAAATTTACCCCAAAATCATGCCTCCCTGGAACACCTGAAGACTGTCCTGACAAAGCAGGGCAGTAGATTTGTGGCCAGTATAGTGGAAAGCACCATGATGGAGATGGTGGCTGCATCTGAGGCCAAGGACACCTGCTGCATGTGCTTCCCTGCTTGCCCTGGCTGTGGCTGCAGGTGCAGTGGCCTGTCCGGGGCCATGCATGATTGTGAACAGCAGCACCAGTGCTCCACCTTGGGACTTTGTTCATGCTTCCTCTGCTTCTCCACCATGCTTTGTCTTGGTTAATGAACGGTGGCACTGAGGCCTGGGGTAGAGAACCAATTCCACGGTGGCTGGGAGAACAATCTGATGAGCCTTAAATCATGAAACAGGGAAGCATTTTCAATGCCCAGCACTGCTTAGATTCTATTTGTTTTTGGAATATTCTTATAATTTACAAATAGGTACAGCATTTTTATTAAGTCACAAATAATATAATTTGGCATTTTACGAGGTATGTTGATTACTGTGATCTATCAAAGTTCTTGGCTTAGGATCACAGTTTTGCCACTGATTTGCTGTGTGATTTGGGGTCCATGTCTTTGACTAGTTGAGACCTGCACAGGCCTTGTAGAGCATATGCATTATAGAACGAACGAATGAATGAATAAATGCTGTTCTTCTTATCTATAACTAATGGCAGAAGTGATTGGTCTTTTGCATTACTTTTAGCTCTAATACACAATAATTCTTAAAGTGATAATGGCTCATATCTTAAACAGTAGCCACTGAGTTGTCTGCCAGTGTGACTGAACATCCTGTTAGTGAAACAGAATTGCATCTTTATGTGGGAGAGAGGAAATATTAAACAGCTCATTAAAGTTCTGATTATAATAATCTGAGTTCTTCTTCATTGCCTGTGATATTTTCTGAGGTTTTGTATTTTCTTCCCCCCTCCCCCCCCAAAAAAACCCAAAAACAGCAATTATTTCTTGACTCAAATAATTATTGGACTTTTTTCCTGAAATTAGTCCAAAGTCTGAGCAAAGGGCAATTTTCCTGTCTAGAAGTAACGTGGTATAAAATTAGCACGACAGCCTCTAGCAAGTTCATGTTTCTCTGAAATAACTCGACTTGTTGAAACCGTCCCTGGCTTCACAGTATTTTGCACCAGCCAACCAGCTGGATCTTCTAGGCAGGGTCATTATGCCTTGGCAGTCCAGAGAGTATTAAAATGTGAGCTTGGATCAGAGTCATGTGGTATTACATACCAAATTGTGATACTGAAACGGGGCTGGGAAGAAAAATACAATACTGCATCGTGCATTTGTCACAATGATAGATGTGCTTGCAGATATCTAGAAAAATTGTTACAGCTTATCTACTGCTCATGATAAGGTGTCAGGGAGGCAGTGACTTGGAGTGAGTTCATGATGACTGGAATCATGTATTGATTGGGACCGCACAGAATAGCACGCAGTTATTGATCATTCTAAGAATTCTAAGAGAGATCTGATGGCACGTGATTTCTCTCTCTCCCTGTGCATTTTGCATGAGCGTTAGTGTAGTTTGTTATGAGACCAACACAGGGAAGACAAGCATCGTGGCAGAAGCTTTCCTGTTTGTCTATAGGGAAAATGCAGTAGAAAATCTATGATAAACTTTTATTTAGCACTAAGGATGTGCCAGGCATTGTGCTGCACATTTTATATACAAAATCTCCTTAAGTTTTCTCAGTAGGCCTCTGAAATGGATTTCTTTTTAAATCCTGTACCACAAATGTCAGCTAAGACCTCCTCTACACTTCCAATAAAGATCTGAGGAAATCATTTTCATAGATCTTTAACCTTGATCCATACCACTTTTATATGGCCATTGAAATTGTAGCATCCTGTGTTGTACAGTTTCTGCTAATTCCTACTAGTTAATTTGCTCAGATTTCCCTTTTGCCCGGCCCTGCGTCCTCATCTACTACATTGGTTATACCTGACTGTATTAGTTTTCTGTTGCTGCTGTAACAAATCGCTAAAAATTCAGTGGCTTAAAATATCATAAATTTATTCTCTTAGAAGTTCTTTATGTTTGAAGTTCAGTATGGGTCTTGCTTGGCTAAAGTCAGGGTGTGTCAGCAGGGCTGTGTTCCTTTCTGGAGGCTCCAGGGGAGAATCTGTGTCCTGCCTCTTCCATTTTCCAAATGCTGCTTGCATTCCTGGGCCCCTTCCTCTATCTTCCAAGACAGCCACAGCAGGTGTATTCCTTTGCTCTTCACATTCATTTGACCTGCTCTTCTGCCTCCTTTGTTTAATTCTTAGGACTCTTGTGATTACATTGAGCCCACCTTAATAATATCCAGGATAATATCCAATTTTAAGTTCAACTTATTAGTAATCTTAATTATATCTGCAACCTTAGTTCCCTTTTGTGCGTAACATAACATATTCACAGGTTCCGGGAATCAGGGTGTAGACATCCTTAGGTGGTATCATTCTGCTTCCCATACTAATTCAACCTGGATGTGAAGATCTAACTCCTAGTCTGGTCTCTATTAATAAAGCCATATATCTCTCAACTAAATTAAAAGTTTACTTAGTTTATTGAAACCTTGAGAGGTTGATGATAATTCCTTCTCACTCACTCTGTCTTTTCCCTTTCTTTCTGGAGTTATTGATAAATCCTCCACCTTTCTCAAACCAGATAGTTTTTCCCATCTCAGGCCCTTTGAAATGTCTTCCTCTCAG
The DNA here is from genome assembly GCF_040939455.1 of Microcebus murinus. Lineage (NCBI taxonomy): Eukaryota > Metazoa > Chordata > Mammalia > Primates > Cheirogaleidae > Microcebus > Microcebus murinus. Next base: position 8,950,596 of record NC_134114.1, on the reverse strand, counting down.
TAACACGGGCTACCAAAGAACAAAACGAAAAAAAAAAAAAAAAAAAAAAAAGGGAAATTAACAACAACAACATTTGTCCTAAAAGGAACTGTTGTGAATATGATTGTGCACATGCTTTTCTCCATCTCACATTAGTCCATTTACAGATTAAGAAATAGCAAAAGGAACAACCGAGACTAGGAAGGTTAGTGATTTACCGTAAAACAGTGATTCTCAACTGGGGAAGATTTTGCCCCCTGAGGGACACTCGGCACTGACAGGAGGCATTTTGCAGATCGCAGGTGGCAGAGGCGGAGTGCCAGTGCTGCTGGCACCAGGTCTGTGAAGTCCAGGGATGCTGCTAGCATCTTACAGTGCAAAGGAGACCCCCCCCCCCCAACCACAGTTATCACATCCGTAATGTTCATAGTCCTGTGCTTGCTACAGCCTGCCATGCACTATACAGCTAAATGCTGGATCCAGGGAAATCCATCTGAGTGCTAATCCCAGGTCTGCCAGACAGCCACACAGGAGCTGGGACCAGTTGTCTTTCCAGAGAGAAAGATGACACTTTTGGGTAAAATTTCAACTTTTCTTGGTGATAACATTATATTCATTTTTGCATGAATCATGTTCAGAGAATTTGTAAATGCACTCAGTGTAATGTTTTGCCTATGCTTGTTGTGGCTTCCACATTTCTTGGCAATACAATGATGCTTTCTACGAAATAACTTCAATGGAAACTTTGAAGAAAGACAGCATCGTTTAGACAAATGTCTAAATTCTGTCTTTAAAATTAAATGACTATTTGCATCTGTGAACTGCATCTTTTCTTCAGGAATTGGATGTCAATAAAGGTCCGTCCTTGCTAGTGGTATCCCTGGGTTCGCTCTTGGAACCATGCCTTTCATCTGGGGAGGGGGAGTGTATTTCTGTGGTCTACGAAGACAAATCAAGAGATAATTAGGAGGTGGAAATGCTGACCTGAACAATGCAGTGAAGTAATAATGTTCATGATCCGGTTTGTGTTCACAACCAATTAATGATCTAGGGATGATGAACCAGCAGAACAGGCCCAAACTATTGAACAAATTGAGAGTTCTGTTTTAATTGGACCCTAAATACAACTTTGTGTTAAGTGGATCTCAGTTCTAGGTGTCCTTCTGCTGATTTAAAGTACCAGTTTTTCTTATTTCATAGAGAATGTTGAAGAGAATTCTAGAATTTGGGGATGTAAAACCATCTTTTTGTCTCATACAACCTTAAATCAGACTGTCCATCATTGTATATTAATGTCTGTTGCACATGGTGCTTCAAGTATGTGATTATATTATTCTCCAATTTAGTTTGGTTAGAAGTGGTGGTTTGATAAAAGAAAGTGTGGATGGTGATTATAATTTTATGCTGATTATGTGCTTGTAGCACACTGATATTTGCCTAGCAATTGTTCAGTTGGGCTTCCAGTGTTCAGATTTGGTTGTTTTCATAAAAATCACCATTAAAAGGGCAGACCTTCTTTCACTTCCTGGTTTGCCCATGTAACACGTATGCAAGCACCTATTATCACAATAATTGAATTTACTGCTGGAAGTTATTAATAATTTTATTGTCCTGGTAGCATCTGTCCGTGTAATGCTTACAACAATCAAAAATAATTGGTTCCTGAGCTAGGGAAGCTATTGTGCATGGGGTCCTGGTGTGATGTATCTGGCCCCATAATTTGATTTATTCTCATTGAGTAAAATCCTTTGAGACCTACAGCCCTCAGTTCTGAAAGAGAATATTTTCAAGATATATCGTTTGTGCTATGAGGCAGCAATTGTTTGGCAATCAACAGTTTTATTATTGAACATCTATTTGCATAACAATGTGCTGGGTACCATGGAGAATGCAGATGAATATCAATGTAGAATTTATTTTCTTAAAGAGATAGCTCTGAACTTTATTAGGAAGGCAGAATTTAAACACATGAAAATTTTCATACCCATTCAAGGTGTTAAATGAAAGATGAGAAAACAGATGTGATCAGGTTGTATTGCTAAACTAGGGAGGGTTAGGCATACAGAGCTTCCACATACAATTCTGAGCTGCATAAATTGAGTCTTGAAGTCTAACTAGTCTTTACATTTTATTTCAGCCCATTTTTCTATTGAGTGGGATACAGAAGACTTTCTATTTATCTTTTATCTTCAAATGATATTCACTCTATTCACGCTCAGTTTAACATAGCTCTTGTTTGTATCGCCTTGTATATATTCAAAATGGATTGACAATAAATACAAAGCAGTTTGGGAACTATCAAGAGGCAGTTTGGGAACTATCAAGAGGCCAAAAATGGAAGAGTTGGCCAGTGTGTCAAAGGAAGTAGATTGGAGTATGGCCAGCCAACAGTGTTCAATAATAATGATTAAACAAAGGCTGCTTTTTGGGGAAGGGGTGGGGAGTGAGAGAGCAGGTGAAGTGGCAGAAGTTCATCATTTTTTGAGTAACTCTTCAAAATGTCAACTTTTTAGGATTGTAGGATAAAGCACTGAAATGTCTATTTTAGTATTAATGATAATAAATGCATCATTTTTAAAAAATTTCCTAATGCTGTACTCCACAAATGGACTTTTGGAGTGAGGTCTTTGAATAGATGGAATATAAGTTTATTTCAAAACTCTGGTGCTTTTTAGCAATTACTTGAACAGATTCCAGAATTTGAAAGGGAATCCTCCTGAAGTTTGACCAACTGTCCTGAAAATAACTACATTAAACATGAATTACTATAGCATATACCTTCATATTTTAAGTGGGAAATCGCTATTCATAGTATTAAATTGGTTAAAGTGAGATAGATAATCGTAGAGAAAATTTTCGCAACAGTTGGTCTACGTTTATATGATATACGTGTGGAAATTTGGTTAAATTAGCAGTTGAAAGAAATCTTGATTTTTATTTCCATTTAATTCCATCTCACCTAGTTTGAGTCCAGACTATTTTAGGAGGCGATAAGCATTATGGAATAACATGGAGCAAGCTTAGAGGGATCAGGAACAAGAAGATATGGCGGTGCTGTTTGAACTTCTAAGTAGAGTGGTCAGGGTGGGTTACATTGAGAAGATGTTGTTTGTGCTAATGTTTTAAGAAGGTGGAGATGGTAGCCTCGTGTATAACTGGGTGAAGACGAAGGAAGCAGTAGATTAGATCCCTGAGGTGTGAGGATGCTGAATATACTCAGGAAATGCCACGGAGGCCAATTGTGACTGGAGCACAGGAGGAGGGGCGGACAATAGCAAATAGAGTCATGACTTTAGAGTTGCAGTGGGACAACAAATCAAGTGGACTTTGTAGGCCACCGAGAAGGCTCTTTTGCTTTCACTGTGCAGAGTTATGAAGAGAGAAGTGGCATGATCCAGCTCACATTTGAAAAGGATTCTTCTGATTACCCTGCTCAGTTTTGTGTGGGTGATGATGGAAGTTGAGTTAGGAGGCTCTTGTAGGGATCTGAAGAAGAGATGATTCAGTTTGGACAATGGTGTTCAGAATAGAGGTGGTAACAGAAGTGATCATCTTTTGGGTATGTTCTGAAGGTCAGAGGATTTTCTGACAAATTTGACATCTGTAAGAAATAGAAGGATACAAGATAACTCTTTTTTTGGCATAGCAACTTGGCAGGATAGAGTTGCTATCCATTGAGAAGGGAAAGAGTGAAGCCTGTGGGGAAGGGGAGTTCAGTAGATCACCTTTGTTATGAGGTTATGCCGCAGGTCGTTGTGTTGTGTTATGTTATGCTACATTATATTGCAAGAGTTTATCAGACATCTGAGAGGAGGGGTCCAATAGGCAGTAGATTACACACATCTGGAGTTGAGCAGAGAGGGCTGGCTGTGACTCTAAAACATGAGAGCATATAGTTGGTGATAATATTATATAGCCATATTTTAAAAAGTGGACTATATATGTGAGAATGTGTATGTGGGGGTGGCGTTGTTTCCTGTTCAGTCATTTTTATGGTTTAAAACTTAGAGTGCTGTAATGGGAAGAGCATTCCAGCACCTTTCAGAACACCATCACTTAAAATACTATTGAGATTATGATTTGCAGTGGAGAGAGTTTTGAAAACATTACTTTTATTTACCCTTTAACTTCGGCAACAAAATAAATTACATTTTTTGAGGGAAAAATTCTACTGAAGTGGTAATGTGTATATGGCAACTTAGATGCTGTGCAATGCTCTCTGCTTACTATGTTTATGGGCTTGTAATGTTTTACTCAAGACTGGAGTAATGGAGATTTGCCAGCCCTCCTCAAGAACCATTGTGTTTAAATGCCACATCACAGTAGCTAAGGTCATTGCTTGAATAAAAGTAAATTAAAAGTTCTAATTGCTATCTAAATTACCTGGTTTAGCTTCTTTATAAATGTGTTGTACGGTAAATTATAGTCCATGTATAAAAACAAACAAACAAATAGCTTCTGGCTTCCATGGGATGTAAATTGTTAAAAGCAGTAAAAGCATGAGTATGTTTTTAATTTTTTCTTATTTTGTAATGGAACACTTCTTATGTGTATTATAGAATTTTGGCTATAATTACCAGAAATCCAATTAAGATACTAAAACAGTAAAATTTACAGATGAGCTTAACAGTACTTAGCTGTAATAGAGAATTGGTTATAAACCTCTGTGTTAAACATTAGGGATCATGTATCTTTTAAAATGTTACAAAATACAATATTATTAAAAGAATAGAATTCACAACTGAGCTCTAAAATTTGCTGAGGAGGGAGTTGTATGGCAATGTGATTACAGAACTGTCCAGTGTTTAAAACATTAGTACATCTGCAAAATGTAGTTGCATATAGGGAAGTGTGAGTACTGTTTTGCTTACAAGATGTAGTGCTTCTCAATAGAAGAATTGAATATGAGATTAAAATATTTTTATGGCCAGTGAGTCTTTGTTACAAAACATCCTTATTTAAAAAATTCACTGTGTATTATTATAAATAAACTGCCTATGTATTCATATTGTATGACAATTGAAAAACATCACAATATAGTATATAATACCTAAAGTCACTTGCTTGTTAATTTTAGTGTAAGTAAGCAAGTTTAATAGAGTAAGAACATTGCTTAAGAAAATAAGCTTCAGAACAACAATTGTTTGCAAGAAGTAGCAATTTTTTCATTCTTGGTATTTCTACAGTTTCTATTTTCATGGGAAATTGAATTGGAAGTGCTGAAATACTGATAGAATCACTCTTCCTCTGGCATTTACTGGCTGAATAGGAACCCAGGAGTTATAAAGAAGAGTCCTGCTTTTGAATGAATTTGTACTTCAGATTTACTATCCAATAAAATTATTGAGTTTTCACATATTTTAAGTGTTGCATAATCCAATTGAACCTTAAATATTATAGAGATTTAACCTGATTGGGATGCATGTGATGAACTAACATGTGGTTGACAGTTATATCAAAATATAGCACCAATTCAAACTGGTTTTTTTTTTTTCTCCCTTAATATTACAGTTCCTTAAATAAATGGCAAGTAAAGGGCTGGGGGAAAATCTGAGAGTCTATTTCTGGTAGTGTCTATTAATAAATTGTGCTTATGCCATGGTGAGTATAGATAGGTATTAAGGACAGAGTGCTGAATATATATTAGATATGGTAACTGCCCTTGTGGTGCTGAGTTTATGAGGAGGCAGATTTCACCACATCAATGAATATTTGCTACTGGGAGATAGGTAGAGTGGGAAGAAAGAAGAATCTGAGGGAGAGAGTATTGGGGCAAAGGCTAATGTCACATAAGGTATGTGTAAGTGGATCTAATGGATGAACAGCAGTTTTCAAGGGTAAGAGTGGGGAAACCATGTGCAAAGACTCTGTAAAAGGAAATATCTTGGACCCTTCCCTGAATTGAAAGCAGGCCAGGAGGCAGCAGAAAGGTGACCGATAGAGGCCTCCAGATGTGTGTAGGGACGCAGGGTGGTGGACCAGATAGTGCATGATCTTGTTTTCTTCTAGGAACTGGATATTTATTCTTCCTACAATAATTTTATGATCACTGGGTCTGCTGACTGCTGGAAAGATGTTTTAATTACTACTGTCATAATTGTTGTTTCGTATGTTTTGCTTTGTTTTATTCCTTTAGAACTGTTAGTCTAAGAAGGTCTGCATGTGGAACTTGACTCCTGAGGAGATAGTGTGAAGTATGATACAAGGTACCGTGTGTTAAGTGTGATGCATAATGGATTTAAGTCATCTGTAGGAAAGATATAGGTCAGTGTTAAGGGAAAGCAAAGACTCCAACAGGAATGGTGCTTGGGCTGTGTCTTAGCAAACAGTCTTGAAGAAGATGCTGCTGCAGTGGTTCAGAGTATGGGTTGAGGGTCAGGCTAGATTCTGACAATTAGCCTTGTGACCTGACCATCATAGAACCTACCTCACTGGGTTTTTCAAATTAAATGAGATAATGCATGTAAAACTTAACTCAGGGACAGCATATATAAGTTTGTTGAAACTTATATAGCTTATATTAGCTATTAACTTATATTAGTTATTCTTCTTCTTGTTGTTGTTTCCACCGCTTTTATTGTTATTTGATTAAGTTGGTAATAAGAAGGGTGTGTAGGCACAGGTTAGTTAATTTTTTGGAGCTAAGACTATGTATCCCTGATAAATTAATCATTAAATTGTATTCAGTTTTCATGTAAGGCAATATTAGTAGGTAAGAGGAGAAAGAATAGGACATATTTTATTGCTTGTATTGCAGAAAGCAATGTTGGGTTTGCTCACTTAACAAACACTTCAAGTTGTCCTTATTATCTACCCTGCCACCTGCTTACCACATTCCTACCAACCCAATATTTCCCTGTTAAACTCTGGGAAGTTCTTTGTGTGCATATATACGGGCAACATTTTTAAGTAGGTGTTAAAACCAACCATGCCACCTATTTGAATGGTTAACTAGATAAGAGTAGAGAGTTGTAGAAAATGTTGGAATGCTTCTAGGGATGGATTGGTAACAAGAAACATCAAATTAAAACTGAAGGGAAATAAGAGTGAAAAGCAAGCAGGAGCGATCCCAGTATAGTTACTTCAAAATATAGTACATAGCCTGAGTTGAAGCCACATTATCTGTAATTTCATTCTAGCACAATCATTTTGGGGGAGTAACTCCAACCAGCAAACGTATGCCCTGAGGAGTCCCAGACTTGCTGCAGGCCCCTAAGCAACTATTCCTGTGGAACCCACAGTTTGCATGTTTCCTGTCTGGAAAAGTTCTCTCTTTCCACTTCACCGCTGTTCTGATCAGGAACAGACCTTGTCAGACCGTTGTGGATCCTGGTTGGAAGGTTTGTGTTGAGATTGTAGTATATTACATTGTGTCTTCTTCCTTTTCCCCTATGCGTGTGTACTATCCCAGAACGCACCATAAAGCAGACAGGGCTGATTTCCCCAACATAGAGATGTTATTTCTTCTTTAATAGCATAGGTAGTTCCTGATCAAATATGCACATTTGTAGCCCAGCTCAAATTTATTAAATATGACACTAAGTAGGTTAATCCATACTTAATGTATATTAGCTTTTCTGCTTATTGACCCCAAAGATCATAGACACACTTACAAGTCAAGAGCTTTATGTTATTCTGGATGCAGATGACAAGATTTGCATGTCTTATTAGAATGCGAGTATAAAATCATTGGCAAAGGGGAGTCAGATCATATTAACCTTTTGCTCACAAGCCTCCCCAGCTATCGTGTGCACTAGGAAGAGCATGTTACCGTGGCCTGCATACATAGCCGTGGCCTGCATACATAACCATGGCCTGCGTACATAACCGTGGCCTGCATACATAGCATCATTGACTGTTGTGCCCGGCCACATTGCTGTTTTTGTTTTTTTGCACAAATCGGGATTATTCCTGCCTCAGTGCCTTTGCATCTGCCACACATTGCCCCTACGAAGGTCTTTGACAGAACTACATATCATAGTACGGCTAGTCATTCTTGTCATCACAGGCTTCGTTCAAGGGTTTCCTCCACTGGGAGACCCATTTTCATTTCTCTTTTCTTACACAAGATTTAAATTAATCACACGGGAGTAGGGAAAATTTAAATATGAAAACCAATGTTTTGTATTAATAGTATTTAGAATGAACTTTAGAATTTAGGAATCTAATCCTAGAGTCAGTAGTATAAAAATAGTTTTTAAGTATGGCTATCTAATATGGATATGAAATTTTAAAAATGCATGTTCTCAAATCAATTAATTGGACATTGATATGTCTTTATGTACTCATCTCAACAGTGTAAGTGGGTTGTTTGGGAATTTGATAAATTTGAGGCTAAACCATCCTACTTAACATTAAAGGGATTTCCATAATCATGTTTCCATATTGGTTTGACACTCTAAACTGCTGTGATTTTAGTTTTACTTCTTGTGCTTGTAGCTCATCACGTAAAGCTCAGATTTGTTCCAGTCTAAATATACACTTGAAAATATTATATGTGGCTCAGATTCAGCTACATTATCAGTAAGTGAATCATATCACATACCACTACTTGTTGAAGGTAGGTGTAGTTTTTGGTGTTCTTTTTAGTTTTAAACCTGGGACCATGTTTGACTTATCTGGTAATTCGTTCTGCAGATCTGTTCACTGCTGCCCTTTTATTTACTGTCCTAACTATATTTTGTAGGCTTGTGTTTCTATTTCTTTCCTCTTACCTCTTGTTTTAGGGACAGTTGCCTATTCTTTCTATCTCTAGCCTCTTGTTTTCTCTGAGGATAAGATTGCTGCTAAACTATCAACCTAGGCTGAGTTAGAGAAACACAGCCTTTTCCTAAAACCTTTAACAACTTTGTACTGAAAAAATACCAAACTCCTTGGGATGCCACTAAGTCCCAATGACTTGTCCAGCATCCTGTCTCACAATGTCCGTTGCCTTCCCTCTGGCCGTGTCTGATGAGCTGCTGTTTTGATTATGCCTCATGTATTCAGTCTTCCAGAACCACACTCAGTTTCTTTGTTGTGACAAGAACTGTATTTGACTTTGTATTTTTGTTAATTCTTTCTGGATCTGAACACCTCATAATATTATAAAGGTTACAAGGTCCCATGTTTTATTCTTTTTATTCCCCACAGTTAATTGCATTGTGGCTTATACATAGTTACTGCTGGATAGATACTTGTGAGTTGAAGACTTTGCATCCTGTCAAACCAAACAATTTCTTAATGAACTATTATATTCACTCAGTGTTTTCTAAAGGCATTTTCTTCCATCCAAACTTTATAAAATAGTAACTTAGACACTAAGCAGTGAAAGATCAAGTTCAATTGTCCATCACTATATTTTATTCTTTCTGGGGAGTTGATGACTTACAGTACATCCATGAGGCTTAAGAATGTGCATGTCTAGCAGGTTACCAGGCGACATGAATGCTGCTGTGTCAGAACCTCATTTAGAGAACCTATGACCAAGAGTCCCTGGCTACTTTGTCCTTAAGTTAGTCGGATAGTACTCATTGGGTGGATAATCTCAAGATAAGAGTTAAAAATGGCTTTGAGTCATATATATTCTATATACTCCCTTGTCTTTAGCTTTTGTGTCTCTACCTAATAAAATGATGTTAATAGAACTCCTTTCCACTGGCCTTTATTTAATTGGAACGGAAAATGCTTTAACCTATTGGATGCATACTTTAAACTTTTATTTTTTTTCACCAACCTTAGTTGCCCAAAAGTATTTCTGTTGAACGTAAATATAAGTGCTTCATAGGTTGTAGCTCGTTTAATCCTCATGATAATCTTATGCATTGCCTCTGTTTTTAGATGAGGGGACATTAAGTCACTGGTCCAAGGTTATGCACACAAGAAGGTTAAGAACCAGAATTCAAACCTGGGAAGTCTGAATCAGGAGCACACACATCTCACCACTCTAGGTAAAATAAGTTGCTGTTGTCCTTGTTTCAACCTGTGAGTTGATGCCTGTTCCACAAATCCTTTTGGCATCTCCAGTTAATCCCTGGTTTAAGGCTGCCCTCTGGCATTACAAGATTTTTATGCTTGAATGCGAAAACTCAAGTCACCATCCCTCTTTAAGGAACTGTGTCTTAATCAGATTTATTTTGGTCTGTGAGTGCAGCTGTACATTACAATTACAGTGTATTTTTATCACTTGCCTTATGAAAAATGACAGCATACCACAAATGGCCCAGTTTAGAAGGCAATAGTGGGTCCTCTTTATCATATGATCTTACCCTTTTGAATTTGTAGTTTTACCAGCATCATCATATTTGGTCTTAAAAACCAAGACAACAGAAAACTGTGAAACATTATCCTGGTTTCACAGATAAAGAGCTGAGTCTCAGGGAGGTTGAAGAATTTCTTCAGGGCCAAATCTCAAGAACAGAATCCAGGCTCAAGTCCCGGTTTTGAATTCCCAGTTCAGTGTTGATGATTTTGCCATATATTAGATCTTTGCATTCAGGTGGACTGTGTACTTTCTCTAACCTTTAGGAGAGATTTGCAAATATTGAGTACAGCTTTTGAATTGGATTTTTGAGTCTTCATTTACTTAACAAGTGTTTACTGAGCCCCTTCTTGGAGCCAGGCACTCTTCTCGGTGCTTGGAATGTATCAGTAAACAAAACACAAAGACACTTTTTCCTGTGGAGTTTACAATGTCATGGTAGGCGAGTGAGAACAAACAGAAATTAGTGAATTATATTGTATGTTAGAAGCTGCCATGTGCTATGGGAAACAAAATGAAAGTCAAGTAGAGTAAGGTCAGGGAGAAAGCATTCCAGGCAAGGGGAATGCAGTTGAAATTGTACATTGGGTAGTGACATAGAAGTGACACGTGAGCAAGAAATAGAGGAGATTGGGGGGGTTAGCCATGAGCCTGTCTAGGAGAAGACTGGTCCAGGCACAGACAGCAATGATAGCATAGGGCCACATATGGGAGTGTTCTGAGTATGATTTAGGAATAGCAAGGGGAACAATATGGCTCTGAGGACAATACTAGGAGGATACTTTAGAGAACTAATGCTCAGCCAGATTTTCTAGAGCCTTGTCAAACCATGGAAGGTTTTGAGCTAGGGTGTGACATGATCTGACATAGACTTAGATCCGTCCTGTGATTTTCACAAAGAATAGGTGGTAAAAAGCAATGGTGGGTGCAGGGAGACCGGTTGAGAGACTGTGTCATCAATCCAAGTGACCAACGATGGTGGCTCAGACTAGGGACAGAGAATAACGGAGGTGGTAAGAAGTGACCAAATGCTGGATATATCTAGAAGGCAGGATCAGTGGAATTTACCTGGTGGATTGGGTGTAGAGTGAAAGAAAAGACTGAGTTGAGAATGATCCCCAAAGTTTTGGGTGTGGGAACCCATGAGGGATGGAATTGGCACCAAATGAGAAGAATGTGAGCAAAGCAGGCTTGAGAGGTACATCAACTTAAGAGATGAGTTTCGAATTCAAAAGGCCGATGGGGGCATCCAGATGTCAGCGTTGAGTAGGCAGGTAGATGTGGAGTCTGCCACAGCCTGAAACAGTGACTCGAGGTTCACCATCATATACTTGATATTTAACACCACCAGGCTGGATGAGATCCCCAAAGAAGTGAGTGTCAATAAAGAAGAGGATGTAAGATCACTGAGCCTGGGTGCAAATATGATTGGGATGTCAGGCAAAGAGAGAAACAACAGAAGAGTGAGAATAAGAGTGAGGTAGGAGGAAAACTGCGGGGTATGGTATCATTGGAAGCAAACGCTGAAGACCTCCCAGGAGCCTGATTGTGCCTAAACCTGTCAAATGCTCCGGGTAGGTGAAGTAAGGAAGGCCTGAGAATTGACCACAGGTTTAGCAAGACGATGGCCCTTGGGGACCCTGACAAAAGCAGTTTTAGTGTAGTGATGACGGCAAAAAAGTGAGTTTCCCACAGAATGAGCCTTGGGGAGAGGTTGGGAAGCAACCTCCAGCCAGGTAGATTCTTCCCAGAGATTTATTCATTTTCCGATTTTGAGAGGCTTTTAAGTTCCTTGGGTTTGAGTATGAATCTGTTGTTTGGGGGATCTTTAAAAAGAGAGAAAAGATAAAGAATGCATTGTGAGAGACATGGAAAAGCAGCTAAGAAAAAGACACTCAAAGGAAAAAGACAGGGTGATTCTCAGAGAGATCACATGGAACTTTCATCTGTTAAGGTGCACAAATTAAGAGAAAACTTGTTATCAAATTGGTGTCCTATTCATTCCCAGCTGCCTTGTTGCTTTCTGATGAATAATTAATTGGGTCTTCTGTGAACAAGTAATTCAAATATGCATATTTTGGCCCCTTCAATATATTTCTTACTTGCTTGCTTGTGTTTCAGTTGTCTAATACCGTTAGCTATTTCTAAAGGGTCAGCATAATTGCAAGATCTAGGAAACTGTTTCCCACTGCACATAAACAGAAAGTTTGAGGTCTTAAAATTTAAACATACAGGATCTTTTCAATAGATGCATATTTTTGAATTTGATATTGTTTGGATAACTCCAAGGATACCTATTTCTAGGTACCGTACTACACACGTAGAAGCGCTCCAGCTGGTATGCTTACTTAGCTAAGTTTCGTCACAGAATCTTCCTCTGTTCTCTAATGATTTCAGATCTTTGTTCTTTACTGTCATTAGACCATGACTTACGGTCGAGGTAGGAAAATAGTGGCTTAGAATTGTGCTGATCAAGTTTTGTGTATAATTAATTAAACAAGGATTGTGTTACCTTTTTTTTTTTTGTAATTTTAAGACTATTCTTTTACAGAATCTCTTTTGGACTATAATGAATGGCCTTTACTGTGAGCATTTTGAGGTCAGGTGCTGGGTGACATTCTTGTGGCATTCTTGGGGCAGAGCACGGGGCTGTGATCCGTGGTGGTCACTGAAAAATGTGAAGTGAACAGCTGGAAGCTAAGGAATTCAGAAGGGGCAAGGGGCGAGAACACAACGAATGCCAGTGGGTACAGGTAAGGAGGGATGTAGGCTAATTCTAAATGCATAGAGGGAGGATGGAAGGAGTTGGGGGGAAGAAGGCTGTGGCTGACTTGAGGTGGAAGGAGAAAATACACCATGACTAGCTGATTAGAAATGATACCTGGAATCTTTTACTTGCCCTTTCTGGAAAGCATGGAATTCATTCAGCTGCCCTGGATCCTAACCACCAATTAAAATATAAATCGCTTGCTCTGGCTAGGTTTTTGAATATCAGGGCTTAGATTTTTGGATTTACTTTTACCATCAGCACCCTATGAAACATACTGTGTTTACCAAAACCACAAATGGAATTGTACATTGCCAACGTGGAGCCTTGGCAGCAGCACCCAGGCCAAGCAAACTCCCCGAAATATAAACACTATTACAAGCAATTCAGTGCTACGGGCAGAATCCAACACTTCTGTGAGGAGGTCCTGCATAGACGTGGTTTAGTGACTTTAAAAGTAAGATTACCAAACAGGCCCCGTGTTGATTAACAAAGCAGCGTGAAGGCCAACTGCTCCTGTGGACTGCAGATGGGTGAAACCAGTTACCATCAGGCTCCAGAGTGAGGTCAGGAATTTCCTCTAAAAAATAACTAGGGCTGAGAAAACAGACCTATGATGAACCTACACCATTTCTTTCAATCGTGCGGAGGAAATACCTTTGTTTACCTGCAAAATAGAGTTGAAGCCAAGATCTTTTTGGTGTCATTTAAATACCATTCTAATAAGAGAATTCTATATATACACACAAACACACACACGTATATACACACACATACACAACAAATATAAATCTATATGACTGCGAGGACTGGCAAGTCCAAAATCTGTAGGGAAAAATATGAAAAAATGACAGCCTGGAAATTCATGTAGGAGTTGAAGCTGCCCTATGGAGTCTGAAGTCTGCAGGGCAGGCTTGTAGGTTGGGAACTGAAACAGGGCATTTACACTATAGCCTTCGGGAGAATTCCTTCTTATTTGGGAAACTTCAGCCTTCTCTCTAAGTACTTCAGCTGATTGGATGAGGCCCACAACATTGTGGAGGGTGATCTGCTTTCCTTGAAGTTAGCTGATTGTAAATACTAGTAAAATTCACAAACACCTTCACAATAACATCTGAACTATTAGGTTATTAAGTATGGAATGTCAGATGTCCTTAAGTACGAAGTTTGACAGTTGATATATCCGATATTTCACTTTGACACTTTTTTTTATTGTGAAGGTACCTCCTCATTTTTTTCAAATCCACATTTTGGCTTGTGATTATCTTTCAAATGTTTTTTGTAGAGCAATTTTCGTGAAACCGTGGATAAGCAAAAAATTTGTGTTGTGAATATGAGTTCTGTCGTGGAACCAATGCAGCGCAGACAGCTAGAAATGTCAAGGAAGTGTTTGGGAAGGATGTGGTAATGAATGCACAGTACATGGATGGTTGAGAAGTTCCATTCAGGTGATTTTAATCATGAGACTGAGCCATGTGGGCTACCTGAGACCAAGGTGGATGATGATGAGCTGAAAGCTGTGGTGGAAGAGAAATCATTCTCAACCTATGTGTGAATTAGCACCAAGGTTTGACTTTACTATTCCAACAATATTGTAACCTTTGAAACAAACGGGCAAGATAAAGAAACTGGATAGATGATTACCACATGAATTAAATGACCATCAGAAGAGAAATCATCTCGAAGCTTGCTTTTCTTTGATGTCACGACATAAAGGTAAATCATTTCTATGCCATATTGTTACATGTGATGAAAAAGGGATTTTTTTTGATAATCACAAGCGTTCGGCACAATGGTTGGATAAAGATGAAGTGCTGAAACATAGTCCAAAACCGAATATTCATCAGAAAAAGCTAATGATGTATGTTTGGTGGTCCAGTGCTGATATTATCCACTACAACTTCATGAAACCTGGTCAATCAATTACAGCAGACGTCTGCTGCAATCAGTTGGATGAAATGATGAGGATGCTTGTAATTAAGCAGGTGAGACTGGTCAGTAGAGACAGGCCAATCCTCTTCCAAGACCACATGTCTCACAAAACAATGCTGCTCAAACTGCAGCAGCTGGACTTGGAAACTCTCTCTCATCCACTATATTCACCAGACCTTGTACCGACTGACTGCCACTTCTTCTAGGCTTTGGACCACTTCTTGCAAGGAAAAATATTCAATTCTCAACAAGCTGTGGAAATCACCTTTTGCGATTTCATTGCCACTTGCTCTCCAGGCTTCTTCACTGCTAGCATAAACAAGCTACCATTAAGATGGCAAAACTGTTGATAATTTAGACACACACTTTGATTAATTATACTGCTTGTTTGAGATATAGTAAACTTATGATTCAAAATTGGACATTTCATATTTAATGACCTAATAGTACTTGAGCAAATAACTTGGCACCATAGCCTAGACAAAATGACATATCACAGTAACTGTGGACGCTTCAGATATTTATTTACTTTATAAATTAATAGTGCATTTGAACTATAGGGAAATTTATATTGGATAGTACAAAATGTTCTTCAGATAGAAACTTTTGTTCTTCATTAATGAGATGCAAATATGTGTGAGTTAAATACTGTGATCTTCGATTGGCACTCTGGGTGTTATTATCTTTATTAGTGCTTAGTAGCAGAATGGATTTGAAAATAAATGAAGAAAAGAATTCTCATTATTTTTAGAAAAAAAAATGTTTTTATTAATAATATTTGCCTTCTTTCTCATTCCCCAATGCAATGTCTTCTGCCAACTTAATAATTTATTTAAAATGTGTAATAGGAATGAATACTAGTATTCATAAAGGACATAAAGCTATTTTTGCTATAAATAATTCAGATGAGCCAATGCTTTTTATATCAATGAGAAATTGATGTTAGTAGCTCTTTTATTGACAGTCTATTACCTTGGAATTTCATATCTCGGGAATATATTTGTCTTTACAAAACAAAATATGTTCACCATTTTTAATTTGCTACAAAATTTAAGCCTACTTTTTTCACTTATTATTTCTTGTTTCTTTGGTTTTTGGCAGAGTTTTCTGACTCATCCGTTCTGGGTTGCTGGCCATGGGTAGAAGGTGTCTTGGTAGTCATAAATTTGTTTTATTTTCTGTTTGTTTCTCAGTGTGCCAGTCTGGACATAAGATTACCTGTTCCTTGGAGGACTTTACTAAAGCTGTGAGAATCATCTGGCACACCCCATCAAGTCCTCGAAACCTCCAGGCTATGGTCTGAGGCACACGGATAGGAGTTTAATAGTTGCTTTGCTAACAGGGAGTGAATACTTACATTTTTAGTCAAGGGCAGGGTGTTCCCACTACCTAAACTCTACCCCAGATAAACCAGTTCTATATTCTGGGCATATCATTGACTGCCAGGGGCAGTTTTCTGATTAGTTAGGACTCCTTGTGCAAGTCATGGTAAACCAACTCAAATTGGATTAGTTGGAATTATGGAATTTATTGAGTGTCATAAGTAAAAATTCTGACTTGGCCCCCACATTCTATTGGTCATGACTCATTTTTTCCTTTGTGTCTATTAATTCTACTTTCTTCTTTACTAGCATCCTCTTCAGCAGGCTTTTTATAAGTCATGCCAATATCCCAGTGGGAGCTCTAGTCTAGAAGTTGAGCAAACACTAGGAAGAATGTGCCTTTTCTTGATAGTTCTAAAAGACTCTTAAGGATCGACTCTGCTTGGTCTAGCCTAGATCTCATGGGGAATCATCCTTACCTGAAGGATGGAATATTCGAACTGAGCAGGTTTGGGCTAGGATTCGACTCACAAGACACACACTGCACGTATTCCGTATATCTCCCTCAGCATATAGAGTCATTCCAGGTGGAGCCATGTGCACGGAAGGTGTTTGTCCCAAAAGCTTTGGCTGTGGAAGAGATGGCCTAACCAAAAGGTGTAGAGCACAGCACAGCATGGTGGAGGACTGAGACATTTTAATACTCAAAGACCAGACAGGAAAGGATGTGCTGGTGAAGAAGAAGAAGGAGATAGGACCAGAGAATAAGGAGGAGGGAAACCAGTAGGGTAGGGTATGCTGCTGAATCAAGGAGAGGATGTCTGAAGGGAGCATTTGGGAGACATCTAAAGCAGCCAGGGAGAGGTGTGGAGAGGATGAAATGCAGGTGAGGAGTAAGGTGCTGTCCTGCTGAAGTGAGGTGGGGAAGCCAGCCAGGAGTTGGGTGAACAAGGACTCACACCCTGTGTTTGCCTCAGTGTACTTAGCACTGTTGCAATCACATTTGTGGTAGGAAAGAACAGGATAGGCTTAGCACATTCATGAAGGGTTCATGCAAAGTGAAGGCCAACATGTTCGTGGGAAGTAAAGATGTCATTGTGTGAATAAAGTAGGGGGAAATTGAATCATCCAGTGACAAACCAAATTCCTAAATTCAGTCCCAAATTCCTGGCATGGGAAGTAATTTATTTTCCTAAGCAGCATCACCAAACACACTATATTAATGCTGGTAATTCAAATTTTATTCATTCTATAAAAATGTTTATTTCATGTTTTACAGTTTATAAGTGTGTAGTTTCTGTAAAGGTAAGGACTTCGAGCCTAGTTGTATATTTGTCCATGTTTAGGTTACTATAATAAACATAATTTGAAAGTGGATATAGGTTACTATAGTGAACATAATTTGAAAGTGGATATCCTTATTATATTTTTCATAAAAGACATTATGTTTTTAGTTCAGGTTTTAATTTTTCTCTCATAGAACCTAGCAGTGTTTGAACACAAGGAAACAATTTGGTAAATATTTTAAAATTCGTTGTTGACTAAAAGAAATTAAAGTAGAAAGAACAGAGGGCAAAATTTTGCCTGGCAAGGAAGGAAATCTATAAAAATTATAGGTAGAAGTATAGAAAATCCTTATTACTATAGGACTGTTGGATTCTCATTGGTATCTTAAAATATATTAAAGATAAGCATTAAATAACTTTTAAAATAGAATTCTAAACAATGGCCAATTTTTAACATAATTGCTATTGTTATTAAAAGGTTTTCTTTATGCCACTTGACAATGCAATGCACAGGTAATTCATTAAGGAAATTATCTGTAGATATGTTGGCATAATTATGCTTCTTATTTAAAAATTTAAGTATCTAGGCTAAGCATGGTGGTTCACACCTATAATCCCAGCACTTTGGAAGCCTGATTATATTACATTATTTGGGTTTTTTTTTTTTTTTTTTGCTATTGAGCTGAGCTCCTTATAGATTATGGATATTAACTCCTTGTCAAATACATAGTTTGCAAATACATTTTTCCATTCTGTAGGTTGTCTCTTCATTTTATTGATTGTTTCGTTTACTGTGCAGAAGTTTTTTCTTTGCTGTAATTCCATTTGTCTATTTTTGATTTTGTTGTCTGTGCTTTTGAGGTCTTGTTCAGAAAACCCTTGTCCAGTCCAGTTTCATGAAGCATTTCTTTTATGTTTTATTCAAGTAGTTTCATAGCTTTGGGTCTTACATTTAGGTCTTTAATTCATTTAGAGTTGATTTTTGTATACGATGAGAGAGAGGGGTCTAATTTCATTCTTCAGAATATGAGTATCTAGTTATTTCTAATCACTCCTTACAAATACAGCAACTTTGCCATCTGTAAAGCATGAAGGGAAAATTTGATTGTTGAAATGTTGAAAATGTCATTCTACTTGTATTTTTCTCAAGCTGACAACATATGGCATATTTCTAATTTTTCTAGGATTTTTTTTAGTGACTGACATACACTTAATTTTAGAAAAATCACAATATTATTCAAGTAGAAATGGTAAAAAAAAGTTTCTTTTCTTTTTAAGACTATTTCCAGTTTAAACGTTTAGCTTTTTATGTTTAATTAAGCAAGTTCACCAATTTGCTTCTGTATTTTGAATTATGCTTCTCTGTATTAGCCATTCATTCATTAAAAATTCATTATGGTTGTGGCTATAATGTGCTAGGCTGTATTTTTTGTTCTGAGGATGTTGCAATGTACAAATTAAAGGTTTTTGTTCTCAAAGGGTTTATATTTTAGATATACTGATTAAATTTAGTTTATCTGTTCATGCTTTTCTAAATATAGACTAGGCGCAATTTATTAGGGATCTAAACTTTAAATATAGTGATATGCATCTCTTGACAATGTTTTCCTAGCTTTGATATCCTATTGATTTTACTCAGGTTTAAGCTTTCCATTATTTATCATATCAAGCCATAGACTGTCTTGACCAGTGTATTTGTTTTCTAGGGCTCCTGTAACAAAGCACCATGAACTGTGGCTTAAATAATAGAACGGCAGTTCTGGAGATGAGAAGTCCACGATTATGTCCTTCTGAGGGCTATGAAGGAAACTCTTTCCAGGCTTCTGGTAGTTTCCTGGTTATATTTGGCATTTCTTAGCTTCTGTGGCATCACCTCAAGCTCTGCCTTCATCTTCACATAGCATTGCTTTTAATAAGGACACCAGCATATTGGATTAGAGCGCCCCCCCCCCACTCCAATATGACCCCATCTTAACTCATCACATCTGCAACGACTCTGTTTCCAAACAAGGCCACATTCTGAAGTATCAAGGGTTAGGATGTCAACATATGAATTTGGGGGGTGGTGGGGACACAACACAATCTGTAACAGCCACCATGGAGTAGATGAGATTTGTATTTTCATTTAAAAATATTTATTACTTACCTACTAAATGCTGTGCTAGGGATGGGTGCTATAGCAGTTATTATTATTAATTTTTAAAAGACATGTTAAGGCCCTGATTCTATAAAGCTGACTGGCAGGTTATTTACACTCAGGTTGGTGGTAAGAGAGGCATTGATATCTGGCTATTCCAAGTCCTAGAAGTTAGTGGTAAAAAGCCACTTTCCACTTTGAAGCTGCTGTCCTAACATAGCTGTGGCTTCCTTGTCTGTCCTTGGCTATAGAGCCACTGCAGAGTCAGGTCTCTTGCCCCATCACTGTGGGTGACCCCTGTTTCAGGCACATGCTAGCTCCTGTTCATGACAATGATGGCTCCTTGCTCCCCAGCCCTAGTCAGTAATAGGATGACTCCCTAACCTTCACCGTCCTGACTCCTACTTGCAAATTCAACTCGGACGCTTCCAATGAAGCTTAATTAAAGATACTAGCATGACTTACCATATATGACGTTTACTGTAAAAAATATATATATATATATATATATATATATATATATATATATATATATAGTTTCCCAGGCAAATATAGTTACTTTTTAGAAAAATGAGGTAGTTAATTGAGATTTTTTTAAGCCATTAATTCAGCAATAAGCTGGAAACAGGATATATATGGCATCTCTAAAAGAGTTCAGATTCAAGTGCTCTCGAAATCTAGTAGTTCTACAATTAAAAAAAAAGTGATATAGAAGTTCTGGGCTATGCTATTTTATGCTATTGCAGATTTCCCAATTTGAAGGATGAGTGAAATAAGTATAACTGGAGATTGCTTTCTACTTAATGGGAATTTGCAAATGCAAATCCTAATTTGGCTTCAGGAGTTACATGACTGTACTTCAAAATCTGGCAAGAAATGTGTATATGTGTGTGTGTATTACAGTCTATACATCCATTACCTAGGGTGTTTGTAGTGCATTCAAGATAGATGGCTTTATAAATGTTAAAAACTCTTCAGGGAGCTATTACAAATACTTCTTAGAAATATGTATTGAACAATTTATGTAAAGACACTTATCACCTAGGTTTTATTTGGATAGAAATGTGCTTTATTTGGTTAAATAGGAGGCTCTTTTATCCCCTTCCATTTACATAGAATGTGGAGTATGGAAAGTTAGAGCCGGAGGAATTAGAGTACAATAGCTAGTGCCTTCCCTGAGTGATGAGCAAACTAAACTCTCAAAAACAAATTGAGCTTGATGAGAACTGGGACTCAAACTGGATTTTCTTGCATCTGAGTCATTATCTTAAAGACAGCAGAGTTTAAACCACTTTGAGATGCTGGTATTTTATAATTTGAAGGTAGATCAAGCTACTCTTAAGATTTACATACCAGAACAAATAATATAATCTTTTATTTTCCCTTTAAAATCCTGGTTCTGTTAAAATCGAACAAATATACAGATGGGGTCAAAGTGTCAATCTCTTAGGACCACAGTCATTTAGTATTCCGAGTGTGCATCTAGCAGATGATTTACTTAGAAGTAGTGGAATTTGAGTCAAAATATTATAGCTTTAATTTGTAATAAAGATAAGATAGCTATGTATCGGGTATCATTTTCAATATCATAATGGTGAGATGGATATTTCTTGCTAAACTTTTGCCAGTCTTGGTGATATTTTGTTGAGATCAGGTTTATGGACACAGGGCAGCTTTATTTATTTGTTTTTCTCCTGTAATACTGGAGCAGGATACCTGGGAAACTTGATGGTCTCAACACCACAAGTGTTTGTTCCTATAGATGATCTGTAAGTTATCCATGAGAAAGTTTAATGCGAATAGGTGACATCTTCAGAAAAATGTTCATCTGCAAGCCAGAATGTCAGTTACTCTGATGATACTATTGCCTGACTGGACGTTCACCAGTCATCCTCTAAAGAGAAAATAAGATGAGATGTTGCCATGCTTCTCCAGAGGAAAATAGAGTGCATTGGGAATTGCTCATAAGGCATTGTTTTTTGATAGGTATTTAGGTATAAGAGTGCTCAAGCACTCTTTCATGTCCCTGTGCTTTGGGATATACCCTACTCTGCTCTGATGGAGCAGCCAGGCAAACAGTACCGAGGAGGGCTGGTGGGCAGGGAACTCACAGACTGATCACCCTGTGGTCTGCTTAAGGTCTCTGAGGGAAGAGGTTTACCCCCACTCTCTGTGGAAGTCTCAATGTGATGGGTGCACCAACAGAGGGGAAACAGCTGCTTCTGGGATGCTTAGCTCAATTGTCCCACTCAGCAGCAGTGAGTAGGGGAGAGGCAGTTGAGGGATGGGGGAGGAAAAGAGTCTGAATGGACTCTGGTCATCTCTGTCCTTGTGTCTGGAAGGCAGCTCACCTTGAATGTCCAAGCTCTGGAGTCACACAGATCTCAGGGTTCCACTGATCCCTGTGGCTCCTACAGTCTGAGCTGGAGTTGGGAAATGTTTGTGTGGGAATATGTGAGATGAAAACTGAGGGGCTGAAGCTCTCTGGGGAGGACAAAGGCACACAGTGGGTGGAGAAGCAATATGGCCCCTGCCATCTCAGCTTGGGTCTGTGGTGACAGACAGTATCCCTGAGGGGGCTGGTGCTTTGTCCTCAAGAAGCTCCCCATTCACTGGTGGCAGCAGCTTTTGGACTTGTGGAGGTAGAAAGGCTCTGTAGCAGCTGGGGACTGCCAGAGATGTGAGGGAGGGAGAAACAAAACCCCCACCTACCCTTTTTGCTGGACTCAAAGCCTCTTAGGGGTTGATCTCTGCCAATATCTTGCTCCTTGTTCTTTCTCCACAACTTCTTCCCATGAAATCTTTGGTAGGTTCTAGCATTTTTCCCCTCAGAATTACAACCAATCAATTTTTTTTTAAGCTAAAACTTTTCCTTCTTTCTGAGGCAATCTGGCAGCTGATGTCTCTGGTCAGCCATCTTCCTGTTTGGATCTGATGATGCTTTCAAAACTGAACCTTTCTGTGATGGCTGAATTATATTACCCCAGACCCCAGCAGTGCCTTTCATATGTCCATGTATAGCAAAGTCCTCACTTGGACAGCTAATAAATCATAAAATGGTTGAAATTCATTTAAGGAGAAATTTTGGACCTCTGTTTTTGCCATATTTCCTAGATGACTCTAAAAAGATTTAGAACCACTACTTTGGAACATACTTCACATTTGACAGAGAAAATGGAAAATAAAAGTGCTTGGTGTGTCTGAAATTCTTAAAGGACAAGTAAAGGACTCTAAACCTGCAGAGTTGGAAGGAAAGAAATTCCAGGAAGTATAAAGGGTAAATCTCAGGAATTGTGCTGTTTGGTGGAAGCAAAATGCCCAAGTGTGGAGAATTAGGAAATTCCCCTAGAGGGAGAGGAAAACATGATATATGAGACTCTGTTGGGATGTTGAGAAGGGAAGGTTCTCTAAGAAGGGAACATGAGGATAGAAAGAAGTAAAAGTGCAAAGAATTTTTGGTGTTTCTAGAACAGAAGCTGTGCGTGTGAAATCGATTGTTCTGGCATAGTCGGGAAAACTAATTATATGGGCCTGGCGGTACTCCATGCTGAAGGTAATGAGAGCTTGTCAGGGGGTGGTGGCTGCTGTAGTGGAGACAAGTAAAGGGCCTGGGAATATAATAAGAGCAAGAGTATATACGTTTGATTGTTTTTCAGAATTGATTTCTTCTTGAGGATGACCCAAATTCTAATAACCAACTACTTTTTAGATATTAGTGACCCAAAACTGTGTATTATTGTCTCATTTTCTATAGTAATTCTCAAGAGTCTTGGAGCTGAAGAAAAATTCTTGTTTTCTCAAAAGAAAAATAAAAGGAGATTCAAGAGTCTTTGAGCTAGGAATAAACAAAATAAAACAAAAAACCTCATGTCCAAAGGATCTGATTGGTCTCAAAGTACTCATACTGAAAAAGCTTAGAAAAATTTACATATGTAGTTTCTTAAAACCCAACAGCCAGGGCAGTAGTATAACTGTCCAGCTATGAACTGAGATTCAAGATTGATACCTCTTACTATGACTAGTTTTCCCTGCCCTGGGATCGCAAGTTCTTAACAGTTCTGTTCTTTGAATATTGACCATGGGCAATAATATTGTATTGTGCTGTTTACAACTTACAACATATTTTAATTCACATTATCACATTTACTTTTCAAACAGTCCTTCATTATTGAGTAAGATAAACTTCATATTCTTCAAGTTGATTTACCACACAGAGAGTAAAATGTAAAGTGAGGGTTTGATCCCAGGTGTTTTGATACAAATGCTTTATTCTTTCCTCTTTTTCCCCAGCTTTTTTCATGTCCTTTGAAGTAGATGTCTAATAAATGTTGGAATCACAATATTATATTTTTATGTAGAATGGAACTTACAGTTGTGTAGTCCCTTCTGCTTCAGAGGTAGGGAAATGGTCACCCGGAGAATTGTGGTGGTTTACCCAAAGTTAAAAGACAAGTTAACAAGTAGCAGATCCACTGCTGATTCCCTTGTTACTCTGTGAAACCAAAGCCCCTTCCTTTCTCATAGCCTAGCAATTAATCTCCATGCCAGTTCCATCTAATGCTCCTTATCACCCTTCCCGGAGCTTCCCTGCTTGGAGCCCCGGGCCTCTGGGATTGCACCGCTGGTTGCAGTGGATCCCCCTTGCATTCCTGTCTTCCCAGGACCTGGAAATTTTGGAGCAGAGCAGCATAATTCGTCAGCTCTTTGTGATTTCTGTCTGACATATTTCCATTGCCAATATAGCTACCGTTGGTAAAGCTATATTTAATGTAGCAAAGAAATATGTTGTTTTAAAAGAATTTTGTGCCTTTATGGATTTTTTTTAGCAAATTAGAGATTTTTTGGCTTCTAATCAGCATATGATATGAGATAATATATTTCCTTTTTGAAATGCAGAAAATTTCTTTATGGCTACTTTATTTCATGGCTTGAATGTAAAGTGCATGTTTGCTTAATGGAAATATGAATTATAGGTGAAGAATCCTTTTCTGTAATTTGATTCCCTTTAGTGATATTATCTCATCTTTAAAAATGAAAGCTGAATGAGACTTTGCAGAATCAGTCATAGCGTCATGAAATCTGTAGCCAATATGTGGCAAAAGGTCCAAGTGCTCACTTGTTAATCACCAGGCTTTCTGATTAACTAAATACTTACTGTCAAAGAGTAATATGTGGTTCTTCAATTCGTAGACTTCACCCAATAAGCCTGTTTTCCTTATTCAATAGTTGTTTTCTCTTAGAACCTAGGGAAATCATAATCATCCTATCACTCTCTTCTAGTCTCCAGTGCTTTTCTAAGTTCTTCTCTATAAATTATATATGCAGAAGTTTTCCATTTATAAATGGGGATGTTGATCTGTTCTTGACATGGTCTAACAAACATAGAAGGTTTTTTTGTTGATTTAAAAGGGGATGATGTCTTGAAACATTTGGAAACTAAACAGAATACTTCTAAATAATCCATGGGCCAAAGAGGAAAGCTCAAGGGAAATTTATAAAGTATTGAACTGAATGAAAATAAAAATTCATCATATCTAAATTTGTGGGATACAACTAAAGCAGTGCTGAAAAGGAAATGTATGGCACTAAATGCATACATTAGAAAAATAGACAAATCCTAAACTGCAATCTAATTTCCCAGCTAAAGAACCTAGAAAATAAAAATAGGGGGTGGGAAATAAAATCAAAGCAAACAGAGTGACATAATAAAGATAATAACAAAAAGCAATGAAATTTAAAAGAACCAAATATTGGAGAAAATCAGTGAAACAAAGGGCTGGCTCTTTGGAATGATCAATAAAATTAACAGTTTTCTAACAAGACTTACAAAGAAAAAGAACAATAAGACACAAATTGCTATATGAGGAATAAAGCCAGCTATATCTTTATATACCATGAAGACATTAAAACGATAAAAAGGGAATACACGAACAACTCTGTGCATGCATTTGACAATTTAGATTAATTGGAACAAATCTTCAAGAAACTCAAACTACCAACACTAGCCCAAGATGAAATATTAATAGATAACCTGACTACTCCAACAAATAAGGAAATTGAACTGTAGTTAGAAACCTTTAAAAAAGAAATTTCTAACCTTAGTTTCACCAGAGAATTCTATAGAACATTTAAAGATGAATTTACAACAGTCCTACATAATCTCTACTTTTTGTGCAGAAATTAAAAGGAAGGACATACTTCTCAACTCATTTTATGAGGCCTTATTACCTAGATACCAACTCAAACAAAGGCAGTACAAGAAAATAAAACTACAGATTAATATCCCTCATTAATACAGGTATGAAAACCCTCCAAAAATGATCAAATAAAATCCAGAAGTATAAAAAGATAATAATTTCTCATGACCTGCTGGAAAATTTAATCTGAGAATGCAAGGTTAGTTCAATTTTTTAAAACCAATTAATGTTTTACAATACATTACCTGTCTAAAGAAGAAAAATTGCATGATTATGTCAATCGATTTAGAAAAAAACACATTTGAAAAATTTCAATACTTGTTCATGATAAAAAAATATGAATAGATGTGAACTTCTTCAATCTGAAAATAGGAGATGCATGAAAACCTACAGCTATTATACTTAGCAGTGGAGTACAGCATGCTTTCTCCTTAAGATTGGAATAAGGAAAAGATATTCACTCTTACTAGTGCTATTCAGCTTTGTAACAGAAGCTCTAGCTAGGGCAGTAAGGCAAGAAAAAATTATAAAAGCCAAACAGATTAAAAAAGCAGAAACAAAACTATTGCAGGAGACACGATTGTCTATGTAGAAAATGTCGAGGAATCTATAAACAATAAGTGAGCCTAGTAAAGTCATTGTATACAAGATCAACAGTCATATTTGTATACAAGATCAATTGTATACAAGATCATTGTATACAAGATCAGTAGTCATATTTCTATGTATAAATGGACAAATTGGAAATAATTTTTTTTTAAAAATAATAGCTTTAACAAAAATATTTAGATATAAATCTAGCAAAATATACATTGCATCTATATGCTGAAAATGATAAAAATACTTATGAAAGGAGTCACAGAAACCCCAAATAAATAGAAAGACAGACAGACCGTGTTTGTAGATTAGAAGACTCATCATGGTAAAGATAGTAACTGCTTCCCAAATTGATCTATTGAGTCTATTACCATTCTAGTAAAATCCTAGCAGGAACTTTTAGAGGTGTTGATTCTAAGATGTATATGGAAAAGCAAAGTAACTGGAGTAGCTAAAACAAATTTTAAAAGATTAACTTGAGTGTTAAGAGAATGAAAAGACAAGTTACAGACTGTGAAGTAATGTTTGCACATCACCTACTCAGCAAAGGAGTTGTATCCACTACACATAAAGAACTGTCAGGACTCACTTCTAAGAAAACATGTAACTCAATTAACAATGAGTAATGGACTTGAACAAACACCTCATTGAAAAGGATATGTGATGGGAGAATAAACACAGCATGAAGCCTGAATGTGAAAATATATTTAAAACCATTTGACATTAAGGAAAACATAAAGTGAAACATATAATGATCATATGACCCAGCAAGCCCCCTTTTAGATACAGTATTTAGAGGAATAAAAATTTATGTTTACAGAAAATTATAAGTGAATGGTTATAGCAGCTGTGTTCATAGTTGCCCCAAACTGGAAACTGGCCACTATTCTTCAACTGTTGAAAGGATAAACAAACAAATTCTGCTTCCAAACAATGGAATGTTAATCAGCATTAAAGGAAATGAATTGCTAATATACTCAGCCGCCTGAATGAATCTCAGAGGCATTATGCTGGTTGAAAGAAGCCAGACTCAAAAATTTCATACAGTATAGTTCCATTTATGTGCTATTCATGATAAAACTATATGTGAAATAGATCAGATCAGCGGTGGCCAGTGAGAGAGGGATATGTCACAAAGGGGCACACAAGGGAGTTTATTTAGGGGGATGGTGGACATGTTGTGTGTCCTGATTGTGGGTGGTGGTTTTGCAAATTGGAACATATATTAGTAGAACTGTACATATAAAAAGTTAATTTTACTGTATATTAATTTGAAAAATAAAGTTTTAAAAATGTCAAGCCTAAAGGTAAGGGAGAAGGTGGAATTGTGGTGACAGATACACAAATACCTATTCTATAGAGATACTTATTCCATATATTCTGTAGAGATACTTTTTCTATAGAGATGATAAAGATGCTTGGGGAGAAAAACCCACAATAAGCAATTTCAAAATTTCTTCTTTGGATTTTCAAAAAGAGTATACTCTATTGTGTGTGTGCATCTATATGTACACAGATTTGTATGCATATATGTTTGTTAGTATATATATATTTATAGTTGAATTACAGTTGATGGAAATGCCATGTTTAAATAATTAAAATTACATAATTAACTACATAATTAAAAATTTTGTAATCAGTATCATCTAAAAAAAATCTCATAATAATTATAACATGATCAAATGTTCCATAAATTGATTTGGCTTATATGGTCTTTTCTAGAAACCTATCTATGGCAAAAATGCACTAATATTGCATAATAAATAATAATATAACAATTCTGTAATCAAAAAGGACACAATAAATAGGAAGTACTGCAGAAAGAATAGTAACTGGTTGTGAATCATACTTCTACATAAATACACAGGCAGTTCTTCACTGATGTGTATCTTAAATATTTGATTAACCTTATTTAATAAGTGTACCGTTATTAGATATTCTCTCAGAACGATTGGTTGGAAATGAATTGTTTATAAAAAGGTAAATTAATTTATGTTCCAGTGGTAGTGTTATGTTTTTATTGTTATCAGTTACTATTATTAAATTGCAATTTATTACATTGAATGCATACTGTGCATTAGTATATTCTCTGTATGTAATAGCTGCCTTTGACAGCAAGGAGGCTCAGGGAGATCATTAAGGATTAATTAAGATACTATACATAGGGTAGGATAGGCAGTGTGCCTAGTATAGAAGCAATCCATGTGTTTTTATTCTCTTCCTTTCCTCATCCATTTACTTTAAAATGTTCTTTAGTCCTATGTTTTCTTTGAGGGAATCTCACCTTGATTCAGGGCAAATTGAAAGACCCATGAATTAGGAGATTGGAAAGAAAGTACTACCTATATTCTTTGAAGTTCTGCTTTCTTCATTGTGAGAATCACACTTTATTATTCTGTCTATAATGTAATAAAGGTACATTCACAATGATATCCAATCCAAGACCCTGCAGGATACAGGTGTTCATGCATTCAATTTAACTGAGAACATTTAGAGCAGGCGTGCTCAAACTAAGGCCTGTGGGCCACATGTGGCCCGCCGAGGACATTTATCCGACTGGCCGGGTATTTTTGCCGCCACTGCCTGTCCTGCTTAGCAGCTGACTCATCCTGGGCCCACAGTGTGCATGTGTGGAATGTGCGCCGCATTCTCCAACGGCCCTCCAACGGACTGAGGGGCAGAGAACTGGCCCCCTGTTTAAAAAGTTTGAGGACCTTTGATTTAGAGCATCTTATTTATTTTAAATTGACAAATAAAATTATACATATTATGAGGCTCATGATGCTTTGATGTGTGTGTGTTTGTGTGTGTATATAGTGGAATGATTAAATCAATCTAATTAATCTATCTGTCATCCCCACATACTTACCATTTTTTTAGTGGTAAGAACTTTTATATTTTAATTCAGAAATCAACATTGTACAGTTACTTGTTTTGGCTTCTTATGTTATTCTAGGGAAGAAAAATTAGATTGCATAGGAAAAATCTGTAGATACCAGGTGGTTTTAAGTGTTGTACATTAATGGATAGAAAGGGAGAGGGAGAGAAAGGCCATGATTTTATTGTAAAGCATTTATAATTTTACATGCATAGGTTTATTAAGGGGACTGTATTAATATTTTTGCAGGCATTTTGATAGTGCAGTTACTGAGTGTAACTCTTTGTCACTGGTTGCATGGTTCCATTAGTTCTTTTTTTCTTAGCATTTTACCTTAAGTTATTCCCTCTTATTCCCTTCCCCAGGTCTCACCTGCCTCTTCCACAAAAGGTTATTTTCTCTTGGTCTTAGTCTCTTTGACCTCTATCATGAGATTGACATTTTTAAAAATTCAAGTTTGTTGCAGGATGCATTGAGTATTTGATATATAATATGCAGACAATAAATCTCAATTATTTTGGCTTATAATTCAGTGAGTTTTGACAAATATGTACTCTCATGTGATCACAGCCAAAAGGGAGATATAAAACAGTTCCATCATCCTATCAGAATCCCTGTTGCCTCCTTGTGGTAACCTCTTCACCTCTACCCGCCCTGGTGACCCCAGCTGATTTCTGTCCCTGTAACATTGTCTTTTTTAGAATGTCTTATAAATGGAATCATACTGCATATAGTCTTCTATATCTGGTTTATTTCACTCAGCATAATGCATTTGAGGTTCAGCTATGTTGTATCATACATCAATAGTGCATTGAAAAATTACTGAGTAGTATTCATTGAGTGGCTTTATCACAATTTGTTTATCCATTCACCAGTTAAGAGAGTTTTACATGGTTTCCAATTATTGGCTGTTATGAATAAATTTACTATAAACATTTGCTTGTAGATATCGAGCATGTTTGTTTCTAAGGTAAATGTCTAGAAATGAGATACACATTTTAAAGTATATGCTTAACTTTTTAAAAACCACCAAACTCGTTTCCAAAATTGCTGTGCACTTTTTCATTCCCCACACCTCTAAGTATAAGGGTTCCGGTTTCTCCACATCCTTGTCAGCACTGTGTAGTTTCAGTATATTTCTGTTTTATCCACTTTAGTGGGTGGGTAGTGGGTTTTTATTCTGGTTTTGCTTTGAGTGAGGTTCTCTAATTGATACTGATGTTGAAAATATTTTTATGTTCTATTTTACAACTGTATATTCTTTGGTGAAGTGTCTCTTTAAATTTTTCAAGTTGGGTTGTTCTTCCTCTTGGAGTACTAAGCTTTCTCCCCACCCATCTCCTGGATACAAGTTGGTCATCAGATATGTGCTTCAGAGATCTCTTCACCCAGTCTGTGGCTTGTCTTTTCACCTTCTTGATGATATGTTTCAAAGAGAAGAAATTTTATCTTTTAATGAAGTTGTGTTTTAAAATTTTTTCTTTGATGACTTATGCCTTTTGTGTCATATGTATAACCTCTTTGGCTAACTCTTATATTTTCTTCTAGAACTTTTACATGTTAAGTCTTACATTAGATTTTTGTTTTCCTAAGTTGATTTTTTTGTATGTGTTGTGAGGTTCTTTTCATGTATATGTCCAAAAATATGTCTAGTTGTTCTGGTATCAGTTGTTGGGAAGACTTTCCTTTCTCCAGTGAATTACATTGACATAATTGCTGAAGTTTAAATCCAATATTTCTTTTTTATTGGTTTTCTATTTAGCTGACCTTCCTGATGTTGAGAGTGGGGTGTTGAAGTCCCAGCTATTATTGTATTGGTATCTATCTCTCTCTTTAGATCTTACAATAGTAGGTTTATATATCTGGTTGCTCCAGTATTGGGTACATATATATTTATAATTATAATATATATAAATATATATATATTTACTTATATATATATTTATATATAAATATAATATATTTATATTTATTTATAATTATAAAAATCTCTTGTTGAATTAATACATTTCTTATTATATAACATCCTTGTTTGTTCTTTTTATAGCTTTTGACTTGAAGTTGATTTTGCCTGATATAAATACAGTTACTTCTGCTTGTTTTTGGGTTTTGTTTGCTTGGAGTATCTTTTTCCATCCCTTTACTTTCAGTCTGTTTCTTGTAGAGGAGTCAAGTTTCTTGTAGATGGCATATAGTTGGGTCTTGTTTTGCATATCCATTTATCTTTTAAATGGGAATTTAATTCATTTACATTCAAGGTTATTATTGATAGGTGAGGATTTACTGTTGTTATTTTGTTGATTGTATTGCTTGTTTTGTATATCTTTTGTTCCTTACTTCCTCTCTTATTATTTATTTTTGTGGTTGGGTGATTTTCTGTAGTAATAAAATTTGAGTCTTTTCTCTTTCTGGTGGCACATGACTGTGTCCCCATTTATGAGTAGATGTATTTCTGAACTTTTTTCCCCCCTCATTCTATGTATCTAATCTTGTGTCAAAAAGACACTTACTTGATTACTCAATTTCATATGTCTCAAATGAGGCAGGGTAAGTTCTCCAACTTTGTTCTTAATTTTTTTAAACTATTCTAGCTCTTTCTCTTTACTATACAAACTTTAGTGTCAACCTGTCAATTTGTACAGAAATGTGTGATGGAAATTTGATTAAGATTGCATTAAATTTAAAGATCAAAAACTTAGAGTTAATAGACATCTTGATAATATTGAATCTTCCAGTCCAATACACACACACAAATGTATATGCATACACACTTTCCTTTAATTTATTGCATCATTGTTTTATAATTTCCACCAAACAAATCTCCCAGATTTTTTATTACATTTATCCTTATGTATCTCATAAGCCTTGATACTATGAATAGTATTGTTTTATTTTAATTTTCAATTATTTATTGCAAGTATGTATTTTAAACGTAGATTTTTCTATATTGAACTTCTGTCCTGCAGCTTTCCTAAGGTAACATATTGTAGTAACTTTTTATAAATTCTTTGGGAATCTGTACATTAACATTTATGTTGTGAATAATTACTGTTTTATTTATTTCTTCCCAAACAGTGTATTTTTTATTTATTTTCCTTCTTTTATTGTACTGGGTAGAATGTCCAATAAAATGTTAAATTAAAGTTCTGAGACTGCACTTCCTTGCTATATATCTACTCACAGGGGATGTTACTCAGAATATTTTCCTGTATCCTCCCTGTCAGGATGAGATCATTCCCTTTTATTCTTAGTTTGTGGAGAGGTTTTATTGATATTGAATTTGGTCAACTGTTTTTTTCCTCATCTATTGAAATGAGCATAGTTTACTCTTTATATGTTCTGGATATTATCTATTATATTTATTGATTTTTATATATTGAACAATTATTGCATCCTGGGATAGACCCCAATTAGTCATAATATATTATCCTTAGTATATGTTTCTGCATTCAATATGCCAATTATGTGTTAAGGTTTATTTATTCATCTTGATTTATAATTTTGTACTATAGTTTTCTTGTAATGTCTATATCTAAGTTTTGGCATCAGAGTAAAGGTTGTCTCATAAAATGATTTGGAAAGTGTTCCACCCTCTTCTATATTTTGGAAAATATTATATACAATTGGTAGATTTTCTTCTTAAATACTTGGTAGTTTCAGCATTAAAGCCAACAGGGTATTTTCTTTGTATGAAAGATTTCTGATGCTTTCTTTACATAAAGAATTTTAATTCTGAATTCAGTTTTCTGAGAGAGAGGGAGAGAGAGATTCTTGTTATGTAATTCTTCTTGAGTAAGCTGTAGAAGTTTGTGTCTCTCAAGGAGTTTGCAGTTTTACTGTGTTATCAAAGATAACTGCAATAAAATTGTTAATAATATTTCCTTATTTTTCTTTTAATGTCTTCAGTATCTGTTGTGATACATACTGATCATAGTTCTTGTGTGATAGTTTAAATACTTGCATCATTTCTGAATCTGACTGACTGATCACATTATTTCTTGACAGTTTTCTTTTTCTTTCTTGGAAAAACAGTAAAGTTAAAGGTAAGTACTACATACTTCTAGAAATGGGAAGTATCTGACAGGCTGTTAGTGTTGAGGGATAAGTCAATCATCAGTAGTAGCTGGGTTGGGTTTTGTTTTTGCTATTATTATCCTCATGCACTATAGGCTCAAATTTCCCCAGTGACTGACTACTATGACCCTTTGTGCCTGTTAAGGTGACCTGCTCTGTCTGGGGTAACAGAGGATCATTCTCCCTTCTGTTACTCTATTCTCAGCCTTCCATAGTCCTTGATCACCTGCACTGCAGGATATGGTCCTTCTCCATGCTCTTGTCCTTCTTTGAAGGTAGTGTATTGTGCTTGTCGTTCAGTGATAGACACAGTGGGGATAAGAAAGATTCTGCAAGTCTAGTTTTAGTTTTATGTAATCTATTCTCCTGGGTCTAGGATTTAGGATCTTTTCAGCATCCCTGCTCCTCTGATGCATAACAACTAAAGTCTGCCTTGCACCTCTACTTTCTCTTGCATGGGAGTTTCCTGCACCTCCCTTAATGGTAGCTGCCCTCTGCTTTGTGTCAGTGAGAATTCAGAGCCCTAGAGGTTTCCCTAGAGATTGCTTTTGCTTCTACCCTCAACTCAGAAGCAGCAGATATTTTCCTGCTTCCTGGTGGTGAGTTGGAGGGTTTGTTCCCTTCCTTCCTCAAGAGATAGACACTTTGTGATTCAACCACTGTCACTACCATCTCATCCATCAGGCGTGGAGTAAAAGTATTCACTGACCCTCCTTTGGCACCTTTCCTTTCAATGGCAAAGGTCTGGAGAAGAGGACTGCGTTTGATACCTTGATTGAATTTTTAACTGTGGTACTATGGACATTTATGAAATGACTTCTCCTTGGCAGACACAATGTTTATGTATAATGTACAACTCACTTCTTTTAAGGCTGGATGGATACTGAGGTGCCTGGTGACAAGAACATCTGTCTAATAATTGTTCAGACATTTAAATTTTTTTTATCAGCATTTATATTGAGACTCACATTGTATATTACACTTTTCATATGAGCATTTCCCTGGATGTCACTCATAATTTCTCCTAAAAGTTTTATTTTTAAAGTACTGTTGCACAGTATGTTACTAGCTTGTCACTTAATGGCCTAGAAACCTTTTATAAATTATCATGAATAATAGCTTTTCCCTACATTCACTAATGTGAGAAATTGCCTTATGAAATATATAACATCAATTTGGTTCATCAAAATAAGTTCTATAACAGCTAAAAATTCAATTGTTTTGTAATGACTGATATTTACACTTTCATTATTCTATTCAACAATGAAAATATTCTCAGTATTAATAATTTGGGCTGGCCTCTAGTATGTTTCTGTAACTGTGGCTGTAACACTTTCAGAGTCAAGCTAAAAATTAAATAATGAGACATTTTCTTTGAAAATATTTGAGAACAAATTTGAGTCAATAAAATTCCTGATTAGCTGTAATAATCCTCCAATGAACACCCAGCACAAATCCAAAAACAGAGTAATCAGTAATTGGAAAAAATTGCATGCATCATTAGTTGTTCTACTTAATTTGATCTTTTCATCAGCTTTCTGGAGGGCACTAAGTGTCAGAGCTTGAAATCTTCCCCATGTGTCGCTCTTAAATGCTTCTCATTTTATTCAGCGTTTTACTTCTGAACATAATTATCATTATTGTGGAATATATATTTGAATTGTTGACATTAATATTAAAAGTATGCACACATATGGATTCCAGGAAATTAGAAGTATGTATAGATGTTCAGTGGTTAGAAGAATTGAATTATTTTGACGTAGGCAATTGAATATTTTAGTTATCCATTGTTACATAACAGAAATACTCCAGAACTTAGTGGTTTCAGCCACCTACATTCATCATCTTATGGTTTCTGTGTGTCAGGAATCTGGGCATGGCCTAGACGGATCCTCTGTTTCGTGGTCTCTCACAAAGCCTGAGTCAAGGTTTTCAGTCTGTCTGAGGGCTGGAGTGGGGAAGGATCCACTTCCATCCTCACTCAGTGGTTGTTAGCAGCTTTGAGTTCCTCAGGTTATTGGGCTGAGGTCTTCGTATGAATGTTGGCTGGAGACTTCCCTCAGTTCCTTGCTGTGCTGTCCTCCAGTATGGCAACTTGTTTCATCAAGGTGTGCAAGCCAAAAAGCACTAGAGAGAGTCTGCTATCAATATGGAAGTCACAGTGTGTTATAGCCTAATCATGGAAATGATACACCCTCAATGTTGTTGTGTTATTGGTTACAGAGAAGTTATTCAAGGAAAAGGTCTTACACAAGGCCATGAATACCAGCATGTAGGGGCCAACTTTGAGAGTGCCTTTCACATCGAAATATTCATTTGTTATATAAACCAAGTACTGTTTGAATATTTCATTAGAGTAAAATTCTTTATCTTAGAATTAAACTACTTTGAAGAATTTGAAACTCATGCACTATTCATTTTTTTTTTTACTATGTCACTAAAATTTCTTTTCAACCAAAGATATTATTGTGCCATGATTTATGGCAACCCTTCAAAACAACAGTGTTAGAAATACAGACCAAAAGCCAGTTGTTAAGAAGTTAGTGGAAGAAATATAACATGGGGATTAGGATGTGATTTTATTCAAATCCTTGTCTTGCCAGATATTTTATATATCTGAGACTCAAGTTCTTCTTTTTAAAGCTGCCATTTCATTTGATAGTTTTCAAAGTTTACATAAAATAAAAGTAAAACCCATAACATAGTACTACTACATACTAATTACTACATAAATGAAGTTTATCATTATTATATTTATCATTATTTAAAGAATAAGAAATCCTGTCTTGTCCTACTGTTGAAAAACTATTAACTCATTCTTAGTAGACTGAATCTGTTGTTGTTTTCTTATTTGAAGACACTTTTGCTGGTGTGATGTTTACTAGGAAATGTTTTCAACACATGAAGTACTAAATTAAACTTTTAAAACAATACACCACTAAAGAAATCAGGATTTATTTAGTTTTTCTCAACTAAATAGAAATGTCAGTATTTCTAATTTATACAATGATGTGAATTTAAATATCTCTCATATTGATTATTGGGCTATTGCTGTTGACACTTCTCCGAAGTAATTTCTTAAAGTGATTTATAATGTGGGCAGGGCCTGCCAGATGGTAAGTCTTCTTATAAAGAAGGTTGGGCGGTTAAGATAGTGTGGAACTGACACAGGGCCCAACCAACAGGTTATTTGAAGAGATTGCACAGTTCAGGTTCAGATAAAATATATATATATTTTAAATTTTCAATAATTTGAAATAAATTTCTGCCATTTTATTATGAAAACATTAAAACTGCAAAAAATATTGAAAGAATTTTACAATGAACAACATACACCGACATAGATTCTGCAAGTAATACTTTAACTTTTTCACATGTCAGTGCACCTTGCCATTTCTTTATTCATTCATCCATTGT
Organism: Microcebus murinus; assembly: GCF_040939455.1. NCBI lineage: Eukaryota > Metazoa > Chordata > Mammalia > Primates > Cheirogaleidae > Microcebus > Microcebus murinus. The sequence continues at coordinate 8,913,770 of NC_134114.1, read as the reverse complement.
TGGTGCTTTCAGGTGAAGTACACTATACACACTATACATCTAAATACTTCAGCTTGTGTACCATCAGCTAGAACTCAGTATTTGTGGTTCTTTTTAGGTAAAATTTACATACAATCACATGAATATACTTAAGTGTACCATTCAAGAGGTTCTGACAAATGGATTGTAAACCTAAGTTTACATGTGATATCTTATATTTTTAAAATTCCTATTTAAATTACAGAGAATGGCATTTTGGCAGCAGGCTGACATTTGAAGAAAATCCTATTCCTTACCAAAAATCAATATAAATTAAAGATATAAATAGAGATTTTTTATAATACATGGAAGACATTAGCAGAGAATATCACGGATATTAGTTGTTTGACCAATGCTGTTTAGTTGTGAATTATAAATTCCTCTTAAAGCATAATTTATCATTAAGGATAATGTCTGTTACCATGAAAATTCTATGATATCAGACTATTGCTAATTATCCTGTAGGATGAACTGAACCTGGCATTACTTTAAGTGTAGACATTGAGCCCCTTTTAAAATCCACATTGTGTTATGCCTAATGTTTTGAAGAATGTACTCAACTTGTTTTAACAGATATAGAGCAAGTATTAGTGAGTTTCCTATCAACAGGAAAACTTCTATCAGAGCAACACATTAATTTACAGACCATATAGGAAAAAATCTGGTTTGGAGCAATTTTGTTAACTATCATAAAGGAAATTCTTTATGTAGGGTAAGTGGCCAAAAGAATTTCATTTCATTATAAAACTCTTTATGATCATGGCTTAGTTTGTGAGTTGGGACTATTGTCATTATAGTAATTTACCACAGAGTTAACTATGCATTGTGAATACAGACTGTGCCATTAATTTGGGAGTAGAAATTTATGTAATATGGATAATATTTTACAAATATTAAAGTAATGCATTATAAATTTTACCTGCAGACTTCTTCCCTGACATCATTCTCCTTCTAAGTTTGAGCCATTAGGGTTGCACATCCATGGAAGGAGGTGTTAGATATTGCCTACAGTAAAGAGGTAGCTTTGGATCTCAAGTTGACTTTCTTGACCTTTTGACATGACAGAGTCCCCATAAATGTCATGTGATATACAGTTAGAATAGGATTTTCGTGTTCCCTTACCTCCCTCTAACTGGGATTGGCACAGTAGACTATGTGGAGTTTCACATCTGAGTCATGACAGGAAGTACCGTGGAAGTCACGTTTTCTGTTCTTGAGGGTGTTGGAAAGAGAGGAGACCAAGGTGGGAAAAACAGGCAGTGAGACATGTGGCCCTCTGTGTCTCCTCTTCCTCCCAGAAGTCCTGAAAGAAGGAGATTTGAATACAGGAGAAAGCCAAAGGCTGAGGGCCTCTCAGGACTCTGCATTTAGCAGCCAGGGAAGCACTTGCTTTGCATGTCACCAAGTAAGAACAGAATCACTAACAAATTCTGAGACTTTTTTTAGACAGAGTGCAGGCCTGCATATAGCTCTCCCGTGCCACCCTGAAATTCCCTGGCAAGGAATGTCATCAGCTGCCAAGACAAGGCCTAGGAGTCTGCTGAGACGGTTCTTGGACAGTTTGCCAAGAATGTGCCGTGGCCCTGGCAGAGGGGCCATATGATCAGGGACTCAGCAAAGGTACTTTGGCCTGCATTTATCCAAACCTCACGAGAACTGGCGGGCACCTTTGGCTCAGAGTCTACAAGGGAAGATGACTTGGCCCTGACTAACCAGGGAGGCAGAAGAGACTGTGAAAGTTCCCCACCTCCAGCTTTATAAATTCCTTTTGAATTCCTTGCTTCCTCTCTCTGCAGTCCTTAGTATGTCTTTGGGAAGACCCAAATAGAGAGAAATTAGTGAACTCTCAGTTGCTGCTGCCTCACAGCCACTGAGCCTGAGCAGAGGTAGATCCACATGTCTAGTTCCTGGTTCCCCATAGCATCATGAAAGAAAATTACTGGAGGTTTTGCAGGTTTTTTTTTTTTTTTCCATTAAGGAAATAAAAAGAGGTATTTGTTTATTTTAAATTCAATATACCTTCTGCTCATTTGCAAAGCCTGGTTTAATATTAATGAAATATTTATTGAATTTCAACTGTGCAGATATTGTTTTAAGTAAGGTCCTCATGGAGCAATGCACCGCTTTAGAACCAACAATCTAAGAGGCAATAAAAAACCATAAAGCCCATTTTTAGGCCCCTCAACAGGTTCTGAAAAGGAAAACTCATCACCCACACAGCAGCCACAATGCTCTGCTGAGGAGAGAAAACCTGCTATCACCAAATGCCAAAGTTGACCATGTGTGTAACTCACACTTAAGGCTTAATGTTACCTGGCATGTGGGCCTTTTCTTCGGCATGTGTGTCGTGTACTCTCTTAGTAGACTCTCTGATGCATTCTTATTTTGTTAAACTTGCTTATTCCAATATCTCCTTGCCACTTGGATACAGTAGGGCTTAGAAGTTGAAAACATAGATGGAGGAGCCAGGCTGCTGGGTTCAAAGGGCATCCCCCACTCACTGCCTGTGAGCTCCAGACACTCCGTGACTCATGGGGCCAGTGTTCATGGATGTTACTGTATTAATGTTAGAGCCCTTACAATAATGTCTGGACACACCATGATCGATTCAGTTTTCTTCTTTCCATTTAGATTTTCCTCCCTCCTACTTTTTAAAAATTATGGACAGTTGATTTCCCTGCTGTTTAATTAGTCAGCATATGTTAAAGAACCTACCAAATTAATGACACTTCAATGCTCTGAAAGGAAACATAATGTGAGGTTTTGATATTGGATGGAGGGGAAATGGGAAAAAAAACAAAACAAAAACGGCATGATATATATCCTCCCATGATCAAATTGTGAAACTCATGAGAGATTTTTTGAGTGAAGTTGTAATTGAGTCTTTATCTCCCATTTCTGTATGTAGATTATGTGCTTCTTCCTAAGGATGAATTTTCTTATAATATTGTTTTTCTTAAGTGTAAAGAATGTGTTTCCTCTGCTGTTCAGTATCAGTTCTGAGCCCCGATTGAGCTGAATCATAGTATCCAGCTTCGTGAATGGCCTGGGATCCTCTGGGTACCACTGAGCCAAGGGCTGTGCCTTTCCACAGGCAAGGATCTTCCTCCCCTAACCTGTGGAGACAGAGCAGGGAAACTTCTTTCAGATATAAAAGCAGTCTGACTTTAATAACCACACGTAACTTTCAGGAATTAAATCTAATTTGATTCAGAATTTTCACCACAGCTGCTTGTCAAAGCCCCTTCCCTTCTCCTTCCCCACTCCCCTATCCTGTCTTCCTCTCTTCCTCCTCCCTTCTCCTCCCTTCTCCCCCAATCCCCTTCTCCTTCCCTTCCCTCTCCCTTTCTGCCTTCCCTCCCCTCCTCCCCTCTCCTCAGCCTGATGGGTGGGAAATGCAGTCCTGCTGGTTTATGCTCTGCTAACATAGCTCTCCCCTGCACCCCCTCTCTCCTGCACTCTGCTCTGAGCTTATCTCCTCCTGGGGCAAGGGGAGAGGGTCTTAAAGAAAAGCAGTTCTAATACTGCCACCCACAGGGCTTCCATTATGACAGGCATCCCAAATGCTGATTGGGACACCTCCATGTGTTTGTTTCCCCAACATTCTACATGGACCCCTGGTTTGTGTAGTTTTCATGGATGACGTACTCATACAATGTTGGGATTCCCTCTCACAAGCTGTTCCTATGCACAAAAGACGTCCTGAGCACATCTTATTTCTGTGGTCTTCTTGCCCCAGCAGGTAGCCCTTGATGACCAAATCCCACCAAAAAGGCTCAAGCTCAATAAATGTTTATGTTGTTCAGGTAGCCAGTGGGAACTTTGTGTTGGCTTACAGATCTCATCATGGGAGGGAACAAATAATCTATTCTTGCCCTCTCTGCTCTTCCTGCCTAGGATGGCTGCTCCACATTGGTATATGTTTTCAGATTTCTTCAGATGGGAGGCAAGAGCCACCCCTGAGGGGTATGTGTGGCCCCCATGCCCAGGGCCACCTGCCAGGCTCTGTGCTGGGGTACCAGAGTGGGCCCATGTGCTCCACAGCTTAGCTGACAACGGGGGTTGGAGACGCTGTCGCCTTGCTCATTGGCACCCCCGTGTATCTCAGTGGGTATCTCAGAGACACCATCTATGGCATGAGATGAGGGGGAGGACCCTTCATCTGTACTCTCCTCAAGTTGGAAGGCAGACTTGGAGTAGGCTGATGGTGACTCTCCTCAGCTGCTCTCCTGAGAATGTGAATCTGTTTGGGGTTTTTGCTAAAATGCCCACAAAACAAGAAGAGCTGATTCCTTGTCCCGTTATACTAACAAATTGCTAGTATAAGTCCTGTCCTGTCACTTGAACGGCATACTTGATTTGACGAAATCTATCACCACTGCTTTTATGTATCAGTGTATAGTTACCTTTTAATGGGATTAGATAGAAAAATGTTTGATATTATAATCCAGTTAATATTGGTTGTGTAGCATAAAGAGCAACTGATCTCTAAGCAGAAGGACTCAGTTTGAGTCTCAAGAATTTTATAAGATAAAATTCATTAATAGCTATACTGGTTAAAACAGAATTTGTCAAATGACATCTTTCATGTAATATTTGCTTTATTATGATAATTATTAAAGTATAATGATGACAGTGTTTCTTCCAAGTTCAATATGTTAAGTAAAATAATATAGGTGAAAATTATCCACTAATGTTCATTTTAATTCATATTTAATGTGAATTTTAATTCATTGGTATAGAAACTTCACATTTCTCTATGGTTTTCAATTAATTTAAACTTCTTTTCCATTTTTACTTCATTCATGACAATTTTCATGTAATTTATATATCTGGCTATATATATCCCTTACTTTTATCTGTTCTTTCTTAATGAACTTGCATTTTGTGGGGATTTGTGTGTTTATATATAATTGTAGATAATTGTAGATACAATTCCTTTAGCAAGTAGGATCCTGGCACCCACAAAATTGTCATTAATGAGAATCCTATGAAAAAACAGAAGAGCTTAAAAACAAGTTTTTCAGATAGTGTTTATTTCTAGAATATAAATCTATGAAATCTGCCATGGTCAATTATAACTTAGCTCTTGTTTATCATGATAATGGAAACACTAACTCATTTGTTTTGTTTAGAAATCTGAAATATAATAATATAGATTGTAACCTCACAACCAGAAATGTGCCATTTCTGCTATACTTTCATTTGATGTTTTATTTTGTCAAGTGGAGAAAGCTTTCTAACATTTGAACAACATTGCAGAATCCTATTCAGAATGAGACCTAGAGATTGCTGGCAAGATCCTTGACATTTGCCCGTTAAAAACTGAAGCTTGGATATAATTCACAGCAGGTTAGCCTTAACCAACGGTGGCTCATCACTTGCTGTGTGGCTTTCCCTTTATGTGACCAGTGACACTCACTTCGCTTTTCCACATGTGCTGTGCAGCTCTGCACCCCCACCAGCCTTCGTGCTGTCACCACTGCTAGCCAACTTTAAGGTGTATTTTAGACAAATCTGCCTTACTGTCATAGAACTATTTAAATTAGCAATTCATCACAGTGTTAATATGTCCGTCAATGATATCCCACCCATGTGGACTTGAACTGCCGTCTTCTACGGCATCTTTTAGTTAAAAGTGTGTCCATTGGGAACTCAGTGTTCTATAACATCAGGAAGTCTTTTTTTTTTTTTTTGAGACAGAGTCTCACTCTCTTGCCCAGGCTAGAGTGCAGTAGCATCAGCCTAGTTCACAGCAATTTCAAACTCCTGGGCTCAAGTGATCCTTCTGCCTCAGCCTCTTGAGTAGCTGGGACTACAGGCATGCAGCACCATGCCCAGCTAGTATTTTCTATTTTTAGTAGAGATGGGGTCTTGCTGTTGCTCAGGCTGGTCTTGAACTCCTGAGTTCAAATAATCTACCTGCCACCGCAGTGGCCACATCAGGAAGTCTTTACTCTTATGTATGAGATTCCTGATTGCTCTCTGTAGGTATACAAAGATGTATTCTGATTCAAATTATGGATGCATTTCCTATTCTTTTTAAACAATCTGCATTGGCATGGTTTAAAATGTTTTAGGCACTACTTAATTGAACTTTGAATATTTGACTTTCATCATTGTTAAAATGACATGTTACGATTAATAGTTATATAAAGCTAACAAAATACATAGATGATGAAAATATGTCATGTATATAAGGAAGCATTAAAGAAAAAAGATATAAAAATTAAAATAATAGCCTGGTTCTATTAGCAATTTTATGGTAGGTATAATAGATTATACTGTTAAATAATTATACAAAGTTTTATAGGATTTACCTGGAGCAGTAAGTGTGCCCATTAATGCCTTGTGGTAAAGTAGTCTTGTTAACTTTTCAGTTGAAGTGCTTATTAGAGTGTTTGTTCTAAAGCAGATGCGGACTCTTTTAGAAAGTAAATGCTGACATAGAATGAGATATATATGTCACCAAAAATATTGGTTGCTAAGGAGATGTTTGGATATACATTTCAGTTTATATAAGACCAAATTAAGAGCAAAAATAGTTGAATACATTTCTGTAACAAGTAGTGATGGTAGGGGAAGAGTTACTCAAACTTCTAAAATGAAAAAATTAACAGAAAATTCTAAACAGAAAAAAACAGAAAATTCTAAAATGAAAAAATTAACACTTTGGATTATGAATCTATTCCAGGGTTTAGGAGGCTGAGGCAGAGCTATACTGTTTCACTCTGCTCTGGGAGAATGTAGTACAGTCCTGTGTGACTTAATGACTGGAATGCATTTGAGAAATGTGTTGTTGGGCAATTTTATCATTATGTGAACATCATAGAGTGTACTTTTACAATCCTAGATAGTATAGCCTACTACACACCTAAGCTATATGGTCTAGCCTACTGTTCCTAAGCCATAAAAACATGTACAACAGTTTACTCTTCTGAATACTGTAGGCATCTATAACACAATGGTAAATATTTATGTATCTAGATATATGGAAACATAGAAGAGGTACAGTGAAAATATGCTATTATAATCTTATGAGATCACTGTGGTATAGAAGAGCAGTCCATCATTGGCCAAACTGTTGTTATGTGGTGCATGACTATACAAACAAGATTCTAAAAGTACCCCAATTGTGTTACTTTGTGATGGTGTGTACATGAGTACGTGTGTGTCTGGGGGTGGTTGGCAGTGGTTCAGGTTGTTGGTATGTTTTGGTTGTTTTTGGTTCCATGAAGAAGGAAAAACCATGAAAGTAATTAATAATAGGAATTAATTATTTGACATATCTGAAAAGTCTACTGATATTGTGGGTTTCAGTTAAGATTTGATCAGGAGTCAGTAACTTTTCTGTGTGATTGCTTTCATTTTTTCCTTTCCTGAGAGTCAACTCAACTATACCCTGTTTTCCCTATCGTAAAAGAAAGGGTACTACAGTTTTGGATCTCATGTTCTCAAATATATCAGCTGGAGAAAGGACCTTTCTTTTTCTTTGATTGTCACACAGAATTCCTCAGCTTTACTGTTACGTTCCTGTCTTGGCTTTTGCCCACATCTGAGCTGTTCATTGAGGTTAATTGAACAACCTTCTTGGATATGTTTAGACCTGGGATACCTCCCCATCACTACTGCGATGTGGTGATCATGTCAATCCCATGCAAAAGTCATGGCCATTGAAAAAGGGGATAGAAAAGGAGTTGGCATTGGGAGAGCCCACAGTGTTTGCTCTCTGGGGCAATGGGGAGTAGGCAGCTGGAAGGAGAAATGGGAGTCATGTCAGCCATAGAGTACATTTGAAGCTTGTAGTTATGAAAGGACAGAGGGGATTTGGACCTATTTACAAACTGACCTCTTGCCCAAAGAATATGTTTTCCACAGAATTAAAAATGTTCTAATTTAACCTAAGAATAAAAATAGGGCTAGGATGTCAAGGATTGCAAACAAACAGTAAAATTAACAATATCTGATGGTAATTAATATAATTTTTTAAATTCCTGCTTCTTTGGCACCTTCTCATCTTTATTAAGATGTCATTGATCGCAGTGAGGCCGTCTTGATTCACCCTGTCTCAAGGAGAGACCCCTCACCCGGCAATTCCTACTTGCTTTCTCTGTTTTGATTTTCCCTACATAAGTGGACATCTGTATTTTACTAATTTATTTCTGTGTTGATTATTTCTCTCCTTTAAAAGATAAGCTTCACAAGGGCAGGAATTTTTGACTGTTTGGAACATTGAATGAAATAGAGCTTCCATTCGGAAGGAGTTTGATAGATATTTAATAGATATGTTACCATGTATACTTTTGTTATGTTACAGTAGCACGTGAAGTTCATGCAGATAGCCATTTTTTTTTTTTTTAATTTTTTTTTTTTTTTTTTTTTTTTTTGAGACAGAGTCTCACTTTGTTGTCCAGGCTAGAGTGAGTGCCGTGGCGTCAGCCTACCTCACAGCAACCTCAAACTCCTGGGCTCGAGTGATCCTTCTGCCTCAGCCTCCCGAGTAGCTGGGACTACAGGCATGCACCACTACGCCCGGCTAATTTTTTTTTTTTTTATATATATATATCAGTTGGCCAATTAATTTCTTTCTGTTTATAGTAGAGACGGGGTCTCGCTCTTGCTCAGGCTGGTTTTGAACTCCTGACCTTGAGCAATCCGCCCGCCTCGGCCTCCCAAGAGCTAGGATTACAGGCGTGAGCCACAGCGCCCGGCCTGAGCCACAGCGCCCGGCCAGATAGCCATTTTAATAAAGACTTTTAAAGATCATTGAATAGAAAACCGCTTTACATATCTTTCTTTGGATGCCGACTGATGCCATTTCTAACCTCTAGAACATTGCCCTGTTACCACTGTTCAGCCAAGAACAGTGTAGACCTAGTGTCTAGAACGAGTCTGGGGTACCAAGCTGGAAGTTATAGAACAACAGTGGAATTCAGTGTCCTGTGATCTTGCTAATCAGATCCTCACATTATGGAAATGGAGAATTCATGAATAGTTGTTTCACTTGATTTTTAGATGCCCAAAATGAAAATAGATCAGAAGCTTAATTCACTCCCTACACTTAACAAACAATGAATAATATAAAACTGGGACATCAGTTGGATCCTGTCCAGCCCAAATTAGAACTGGATGGATCTAGATTTTAAATGCCCCAAATGAAAACTTTTTCCACCTTTACAATTGTTTTGCCTTATGCAAGAAAACTCGTAATAGCCTATTAGGTTTATTTATGTTAATACACTATCTTTTTTCATGATGGTCTTTTAAAGACTCTAACCTGGGATGGGTAAGTTGTGTTAGGTATACATGTGCTCAATCAGGGAAATCAGGATGGTCATGAAATGGCCAAATCCTATCAGTTATTTCACCGTCCCATCATACTGAGTGCTGCAGTGGGTGTGTTGAGTTCCCCAAACAGTATTTGACCACCTGCTTTGTATTTAGTACTGTCTACCCGGTTCTCAATTATGCACCATTGTGGTGCTATGGAAACGCATGGTCTTTGCAGTTGGAAGGCTGAGGTTAGATTTTAGCTCAGCTGCAGGCTGTGTGAGGTCTGTACGAGGCAGGTCCATCAGGCCTCGACTTCTTCAGTTTCTCTTACAGACCCCAAGAGTGTCTGTTTCCTAGGAAACCCAATACATATTTGTTGGCTGAAGGTAGAGTCTTCATACATTTAGAGTGATGGTTTTTAAATACAAGCATTTTATTCTTAAGGTGACTTCTTGTGGCTTAAAGTGTAATGAATGTACATAACGCATAACACAAACTACAGTAAAGTTCATGTGTATGCATAAAGTATGACTTTATGGAGATAGAAATAAGAACCATTTTATCCATTGAATGTCACAAAGTATATCTTTCTTTAAAAATATATCCTTAAGTGCTGACACCAAGTGCTAATTTACCCTAGTATTTTAACCTCACATTTAAAGTGGTATGACAATACTTAATTGGCTAATTTAAGAAGTTCATTGCTTTTCCTTTTTAATCAATAGCATACCTGTATATACACATGCACCCACCAGTAATTGGGTTGCTTTCCAAGTTGCAATCATGCTTTATAATAAACATTAGAAACAAAGTTGTTTTTCAAGTTAATGATTTTTCTGATATGCCACAATTGATGTAATTGCAAGTTATATTTTATGATAAGTGGAAAATATGCTCATTTTTAATTTACAGATTAACATTTGTTAAAAGTAGTAATTCACATTTAAACATTTAATGCAATGCACATTTAATTTTCAAAACATTGCTTGAGGCAGTGGTTTGACATTTTCTTGTAATTTATCAGATTGCTTTTTAAGATTAAGCTAAAAATTTAGTTTGCTATAGTAAATCCTTGAAAAAAATATGAATATCATCCCAAACCTCATAACCATCTTAATGAAGACCTTTATTCTTTTTCATAGTCAGTGTCAGAGTTAGTGTTAATTACTTTTTAAGCTTATGTCATAATCTTAGCAATTTAACTCAATACCATGATGGCTCAGATGGCAACTTCAGCAAATTCTCAGGAAATGTACTGAACACCATTTAAATCTACTGTAATAGATACCAGATGTGGATTGTCTACATAAAAATATCATATTATAATTATATTCAAATATTTAATATATTAAGGAATATGAGTTCAAAGTTGGGTGTATATGGTCTTATATTTAATTTTTTATATTTAAGATGCTAAGTTTGTCAGAGAACATGGTTTTCTTGGTATTTAAAAAGTAAGGTATTGTCAGGTTCCATAATTTTGCTTTAGGGACTGACACTTTCTTTGATATGTTTACTGGATCATTAAGACCAACTGTAAAATTGATATTGTTTCTTAAATTCTACTCTTCCATTGAATACTGGTGCAAGTCCTCTCTCTTGGCGCAATAACTTTTTACAATAGGATCTCAGAGACCTCCCTGGTACCCCGTACACTTGTAATCACTACTGGTTGCATGATATATTTGATAAAAAAAATACTAGTAATGGTTGTTTATGTTTTTTTTTTTTTCTTTTTCTTTTTTGGTTGTCCCCAACTAAATTGTGAGCCTTCTATGAGCTGGTACCAATTCATGGTGTAGAACAAAGCTTTAGTCCCTTGTATATGCCCAGTGATAAATCAATATTTGGTGAGGGCCAGAAGTCCATTTGATGTTTGGAAATCTGAGGCCCAACCTGACTCAGTTATTCCTTTCTCTTCATGATATAGTAATTTCTACCATGACTTACTCTTTCTTTATCATTTGTTAGATTCATGCTTTATGGGTATCTAGTGGCAGTGAGTAAATTCAGAGTTAGGTGTTGAAATTATCAACATCTGTCTTGAGTTTTGAAACAACCTCCTCAGTGTATATTCTAAGATGACTAAGTTAGAATCCCACCAGTTTCTTTGCTAAGCATATATGCTTTTAAATTTGGCACTTGAACTCAAAGTTCATCCTTTATTGTATTATGTGTGGCTTCACATCACATTGAAAGTGATGTAATTCAATGGGAAGCTAGAATAAATGGCTAGCCTATCTAGAATCTGGCAGTTGGTTGTACTAAGAAGCTTAAAATAAGGTAGCTGTAAAAACCCTATTGTGAAAACATTCAGATTCCCTGGCCTTATTATAAGCAAAAGTTTTCACATTCTATACAAATATTTAGAATTTAGTGCAATGCTCAACCTGAAGCGTTACCAGGGAATTAAATCCCAGTAATGTTCTTCCCATTGTACTCAGATTGAAGTACCCCCCGAGCAGCCTCAGCTATTCTCCATTCTGATGGGACTTGCTTTCTTAACAACCCAAGTTAAATTTTCTTCTTGGATGTTTTATCTGTAGGTGCCAATACTCTCATTTACCCTTTCAACATCTTTTTAAAATAATACATATAATGAAACTTATTTTAAGCACTGAGTTTCTGGTCAAATGAATCTTGTGATGAAAACGTGATGTGTATCTCTATACAAATTATGTAAAACATTTATGTATAAATGTTTTGAAACCTTGTTCTGTTTGGTCCATGTTCTGATTGATTGGCATGAATAACTAAAGGAGGATATAATTCTTTTAAATTATAAATCCTAATGACAGATTTGATGACATTTGTGGGTGAGTTTTTGGGGACTAACTTGTGTGGAGAATGCAAGTCTTCTTCACCTTACCTGCAGTGGAGCTACAGAAAGCTCTGAAAACCGGAAACTCTTTCATGGGCTCATGGAAAAGTCATTTGGGGTTAAATCTAACCTAGAATGATGCACAGTTCTTTATAGTCTTTGTTTACTCCGCATAATGTGAATATTCATATTTTTGCCTCAGAAATATCAACATGTTTCGTTAATGAGTGCAAACTTGGACTCTGCTGGGAGCGTTATTTGAAAATGTTAGGTGCATATTTCTAAATCCAAACAAATTTGACTTTAGAAATACATCTGATTCCAGGCATTCGCATAACCAACTTTGGAACCTGTTACAGATAAAGGTTAATGTTTGTTTCTACTAAGATGCCGATGGGGCCCTGATCAGGCATAGAGAAACCTTACTGTGGTTGGGAAAATGCAGACATTTTGGTTCCTGTTGCTGACTCTGTGAATGCCTGTGATTTATATTTTTCTCAATGTCTGTGCCTATGGCAGAGAGAGGGAAGAAAGCAAATGCAGGAACGTCCAAAGTGATGGGTCAGACCAACTAGAAGGGTAAAATACTAAAATAACAGCCATCTAGTTGTAATAGAAACCAACTTCTGGCAGCTATGAAAAGTACCACGGAACAGTTCTCATGAAACTGCTTGAAGACCCAGAGCTGGACAGGAAGGCCCTGAAAGGATCTGATTCCAAATTAAGAACTAGGTCCTAGGGAAAGTTAGGGTTTAAGTAATGATTGAACTTAGTCTTGATTGCTCCACATCATAATTGGCCGTTTACTCTCTGTGCCCTCCTCTAGACTGTTAACGCTGTGATGGTAGGAGTTTCTGTCTGTGCTGGTGAGCGAGGTGTTCTCAACTCCTGGAATAGCATCGGCCAGTTCATTCTGTGTTTGGCAATAAGCTGATGAAGTATGTTTAGTTACGGTACAGTAACTGTAAGTCTGCACATCATGTTTTAAATCTGAGACGTTTAATGGGGTGTGGTATAGCTGGAGAAAGGGAAGGAAGTGGCCATGTGCTTCTAGAAGTTGTAGCAGAATCTCTTTGGATAGAGAAGAAGGACTTGTTTTGAAACTACAGTGCTCGTAGCATCCCATCCAAATTCTAGCTTGTCTCGTGGTTTGCTTCATCTGCTGAGAATTTCTACTGCAGGGAGCTGCTGTTACTGATGGAATATTTCCTGTTTTTCTTTTGTACAAAGTGAAAAATAAGAGTGACAACCACCGTTACAAACAGCACACAAGCTATTATTCAAACATAATCATGAATAACACATGTTAATTTAAAGACTTAGCAATTCTAATAGATAGCTGTTTTAATCTATATTTGAGGGAAAAACCATGCCATGCATTTCCTTTTGGTTAAGTAGGTCTCTGGGAACATGCAGACAGAACCGTTGTGCTTCTGTTGGTGGATCTTAATGCATGCAAATGACAGAGTTCTAAGGGGAAATATACACTGTTTTAGAGTTGGCTTTCAAACCCCAAGTCTAACATTCACACAGTTCACAATTCTAAGATTATGTAAATCTACACTTTTCCACATTGCCAATAAATTCTACCATGTAGAATCACAGCTCTGAATTGCTTGTTATATATTCCTGTTTCTTTGGACTCAGTAACCTTAGGACCGGGGAGTTATACTGGGGAACTCTGCTGAAGTTATACTGGGGAACTTTCATGGCAAAAGAAATAGAGGCTTATGAATATTACTTAGATTAAAAACCTACCCAATACACAGACTTAAAACTTATAAGTACCGACTTTGGAGGCAAAGGGTAGCAGGGATGGTTTAAACAAGCTGAATCCTCATTTATCATAGTAGGAAGTCAAAAGACAATGTTCAATTGGATACTACAAGCATTTTTGATATGTCTATTATTTAGAGATGTGGAAGTAACTGGTAGGAAAAACACAAATAGAAAAATGCTAACGTTGCCAGCACTAATGGAGGAAATAAATGTGAAAAGAGATGAGGAAGGAAGGAGTTGTTTTTCAATATAAATTCTTTTTGAACTATTTAGCATTTAACTATGTGCATGTATTATTTTAATAATACAAAATGTAGAAAGGGGTGATGTAAGCATTGATCTAATATAGCAAATTGATTCAGGATGTTAAATATTTATTTTTATTACGATTTAATACATATCCATTAGTAACTTGAGAATAACAGAAAAGCGTGTCTATCACCACCCCCACTCCCCTGGGTTTACTTAATAAAAATGGAAGTATGGGCTGGGCCTGGTGGTGCATGCCTGTAATCCCGGTGACTCCAGAGACTGAGGTGGGAGGATTGCTTGAGCCTGGGAGTTTGAGGCTGCAGTGAGCTATGATCATGCCCCTGTGCTCCAACCTGGGTGATACAGAGAGACCTCATCTTCCCTCCAAAAAAAAATTATGGGAAATTATTGTTTTTTAGAATCACTTACTCATGATAATAAGCATAATCATAATGATAGCTAACATTTATGTTCACTGTGACAGGCATCCTCCTAAATGGTTTGTGTATATTAACTCCTTTTATTTCCCCAATGCCCACATGAGGTAACTGCTGTTACAAACCCCATGTTATAGATGAGGTAACCAAAAGCCAGAGTGTTCATGAACTTACCTAAGACACACTGCTTATAGATGGCTGGCTCAGGAAATGAATCCTGAAATTGAATGAATAGGAGTGACAAAAAGTCGTGAACTAGATTTTGATTGAATATGTTTTACCTTATTAATGGTAAATTACATGCTACGATACCTTTGATCACTTGAAAGTTCCCTTAGGTATTATTCTTTTTAGGAGAATAAAAAGAGTGACCTCTGTTTATCAGTCCTTATTGATTTTATTTGCTTTAAATTGTTAGAGATATAAAGCATTTTTAAAACGTTTTTAAAAAAATTTTGAACAGTTTTTAAGATCTACAGAAAAGTTGAGAAAGTAGTGCAGAGTTCTTGTATACCCCATACCCAGTTCTCCCTGTTATGAATATTTTACATTACTATAGCACATTTACTATAATTATAGAATCAATATTGATAATTAATGCTAACTAAAGCCTTAGGCTTTACCTAATGCCTTTTTTCTATTCCAGGATCTCATCCAGATTACAATACTACATTTACTTGTCATGTCATCTCCTTAGATTCCTCTTGGATCTGGAATTTTCTTCAACTTTCCTTGTTTTAATGACTTTGGCAGTTTTCACGAATATCAGTCAGGTATATTGCAGGATGCACCTCCTCTGGAATTTGTCTGATAGGGTTAGGGGACATGTTGTTAACATAACTTATCATTGTTGATGTTGACCTTGATGACTTGGTCAAGGGTAGTGTTTGTCAGGTTTCTCCATGGTTTCCTCCCTTTAATACTCTTATTATTTGGAAGGAGGTCATTATGTACAGCCTACACTTAAGGAGTAGGGAGGGAGTAATATTCTCCCCTTTTCGCGGCTGGTGTACCTATAGGAGTTATGTGGAATTCTTCTGCATGGGAAATTTGTCTTTTCTCCCCATTTATTTATTTATTCAAACCTTTATATCAGTATGGACACATGGATATTTATTTTACATTTTGTGTCATAATCCGATACTATTTTGTTGCTCAAGTTGTTAAAGCTCTTGTAAAAGAGGCTCACGTGTCCTTTTGACATACTCCATTCATTCATTCATTCATTCATTCGTACTTCCTTATTTTCTGGCACTATAAGATTCTCCAGGCTCATCTTATATTTCCCCTGCCCCAGTCCTAGGATCAACTATTTCTTCAAGGAGCCCTGGTTCCTTTTGTTGAAGAATGCTGTTTGAAACTAAGGGCAGTCAGTGTGATCATTGCTACTGAGATGTCCTTGATTTTAGACCCTCTCAGCTGATACAATGTGGAAATATTTCTATATGTAACCATCTGTATCTCTGTGAAGATACATATATGAGTTCATACTATTATCTCCAATTCTAGCCCATTACCACCTGGCTCATACTAGCCTCCTCCTCTTGCTTAAATATATCTTTCCATTCCAAAAATGATCATCCTGGCTCAAACCACATGCCATCTATTCACTTAGTTGTTCAATTACAGCATACTAGTATAGCAGGATCACAACCACTAACCTATACCTTTGTTGGAAAATGACATCACCAACAAGATTACAATAATTATTATAAATAATTTATTTTCCCTTTAGTCTTACAGTTTTCACTCATTTCCAAAGGTATTTATGTCACCATCACTTCGCCCACCTCCACCAGTGAGATTGTTTCATACAGTTAGGTTGCATTGTCTCCCATCCAAGCATTGTCACATTCAACATTTTATCCTAGGATCCCTTGATCTCCTAAATGGTATTTTAAAATTTGCATTCAATAAGCTTCATTCTTTGTTTTGTAAAGTTATATGGATTTTGACAAATGCATAGTGTCATGTGCCAACCATTACAGTATTATACAGAATAGTTTGACTATCCTAAAAATCTCCTGTGCTTCACCTATTCAACCCTTTTCTCCTCCATATAAGTCACTGGTGTAACCACTGATCTTTTTTGCCATCTCTATAGTTTTGTCTTTTCCAGAGCGTCATATAGTTGGAATCACACAATTTGTAGTCTCTTCAGATTGGCTTATTTCACTTAGTAATATAAATGTAAGGTTCCTCCATGTGTTTTCATGGCTTGATAGCTCATTTCTTTTTAGGGCTGAATACTGTTCCATTGTATGGATGTACCACAGTTCATTTATACATTCACCATTTGAAGGCAATCTTGGTTGCTTCCAGTTTGGGCAATAATAAATAAAGCTACTATAAACATTCACATGCAGGTATTTTTGTGGACAGCTTTTCAAATACATTGGGTAAATACCTTGGAGTATGATTACTGGATAGCATGGTAAGACCATATTTAGCTTTATAATCAAGCAACTGCCAAACGATGTTCCAAAGTGACTGTTCCATTGTGAATCCCATCAGCCTATTCTGTATCATTGGCAGCAGTTGGTATTGTCAGGTTTTTGGATATTAGCTATTTAGCTGTTTAGTGGTATCTCATTCTTATTTTAATGTATAATATTATTAAACAGAAACCATGACTTCTATTTGAAATGCCTTCTGCCTAAAAGCCCCTGAATCAGAGTTTTTACAAATCTAACCCCAGAAAGTAGGAAGACTTTGAAAACGTAAAGAACTCATATGAGTCTTCAGAAGAGAGACCAATAGCTAGAATTGGTAGGCTTTCTTTACTGACTAGTTTGCAACAGGAAAAAATGAGTAAAAAAGAAAACAATAAGCCTAGCAATATAGCAGACCAAATTTGTAGGAGAGTAGACACAGGTGATAGAACACTGAATTCTAGGAGAAGTATTATAAAATTATATGAGTCCTGGAATCTCCCTTTGAAACAGTGAGAAAAACAAGTTGTGGAATAGGAAATAAACTTATCCCATAGTGGAAGATCAGTAGACAATGGCAGACTACAAAACCCTGGAAAATGAGCCAAATGAGTCACATGCGACAGGCAAAGGGATCACTTCTTTAATATCTAAATAGCCTTAAAATTCGGTGACTTTTATCTTTGACCCCAATTCAGTGGATTGCCAAGAAATCCTCTTGAGTCTACCTCTGAAACACCATTCATTACCTTATTCTATGTCACCCAATCATAAGTGATTATTGGCAACAGCCTGCTCTACTCAATTTTGTATGCTTTAGATTTCTTTTCCCCATAGGAGCCAAAATGATCTTTCAAAAACACACAGTTAAATTTCTCAGTGGCTTCTCTTCCTGTGAATATTGGAACTTCTTAACATGGTTTAAAGGGCTTGCATGAACTACTCCCTTTTTAACAAATCTTCCATACCTTGAGGATATTCCCTTTTCTTCTTTTTATGATCTTGGTATCTTGAAATGTCAAAGTCACTGGTATTTAGTGTTTGTGACATCTAGCGTACTATAAGTTTTTGAGACAAAGATTATATTTTCTAGGTTCATAGAAGGGACTCGGAAGTTGTTAACTGAATGAATACATATTTGATAAAGTGTTCGTTATATCGCCATTTATAATGAAAAGAAAAAGTATTCAAATAGATAATGATGGTAAATTGTTAAATAAATTAGTATGGAGCCATATACGTATGTAGTGGGTTACTACATAGCAATTAAAATTATGGTTAAATAATATGTGACCTGGCAAAGTACATACACTGTAGCAAGTTACAGTAAACCAAAATGTTTATATACAGTGAATCAAAGATTATTAACGTATACACACTTGGACCTGTAGAAAATTTGGGAAAAAATGTTTAAAATTCTCAGAGTAGAAGAAGTATTTTCTTGTTTATATTTTTTGGGTTATTTTCCATACATTACATGATTAATAATGAAATTACTTATTTTATTAAGAAATCACTGTAAAATATACCGTTGTTTTTGAGATTACTACGTACAACTCAGAATTACTGATTATTGTCTGGTTAGTTGATGTTGTAGGACTTCGTTTTACTTTGACAATAAAAAGGTACTAGTTTTATACTTATGCATATAGAATAAAACTACCAATTCTAAATAATACAGTATAGCTAAGGGTATAGAAGCAGATGCAAAAGAAAAAAAATTCAGTTGCTACCTATGGAGTTTCCCCACTTACATACCTGGAGGGTGCCAGCCATTCTCATTCCAAATGCTCTTAGCTATAATGTCCCCCAAGAAGCATTGTGAAAATGGAAACCATAATTGTTGAATCATTGTAGGTAAGAAAAAGCCAGTGTTAACTTTACACATCTCTGTGCCTGCTCAAATTAGATTGTTCACAACTGAGGAAAAGCCTAGGTTTTGTTGTTAAACACAGAGCCAAAAACAGATGTGAGAGCTAAAAGAGATCCAAAAGCAATGGTATCATCAGTTCAATGCTTTGCCCTTAGTAAATGTAGCTATCACTGTTCCTCGCCCTAGGTGAGTAAGAGTTTGCTCATTATTACATTTGTTCTGTGTTGGCTCAGAAAATAAAACCACTGTGCAAACTTACACAAAATCTCCATGCTTAACTGGTACCTATCAGCTACCAAGACATTTTGCCAGCATGCTATTTAATTCAAGGAACAACAACGACAAAAGAATGTATTCATTTTGGAAGATAAAATTGTAAAAGATAATTATGGAAGAACAGCCCCGAAAGTGTTGAAACCTTGTATTATTCCTGTAGGAAATTAGCTTCTAAAATGCTTTCTTTTTGTTTTAGCCTTGATAGATGCAAAGAACACCCTCCTGAAAAACAGTCATGAAACACTGTATGTACCTTCTCATTAGGAAATTAGCATGCTACTACTACTTAAGAACAGTATTTTCTGAAAGTATGAGGAAAGAATTCTAAAGTGTGTTTTATGATTTATAAATATGACTTATTAAGTACTACTTTATCTTTAGGCTTCAAATATAATACTGAATTTTAAATTAGAATAATCAGGTTTCCCAAGATCTGAAAATATTACAAAAATGCTACTATTCTGCTAAAAGGAACAGTTTCTGCCCAATTATCTCAGTTTATTTCACTTTTTTAAGTCATTATTTCATATATTGCAGAAGAATCAAATTAAAATTCTGTTATAAAAGCTTCTCTCCACTGTCACGTGGAACCCAGTAGAGGGTCTGGTATATTATAGCACCACAAGAAAGATCTGATGCATGGGTGAATAAATTAAAGGGTTTATACTGGTCAGTTTCTCTTTATCAGTTCTGCTAACTAGATCATCAGGCCCAATTACATCTTTAATATGTACTATGTGATTTCATGACCACTGTACTGAGTAGATCACATCAATATTGAATTTTGAAGGGTGTATTTCCAAGTGTTTTATGTCATTAAGCATTTTGAATAACACACACAGTATCTGGTGTTTGGAACCCAGATATTTTTAGGCCATACATATTGAGTCATCTTTGTTTTCAGCTCTTCTTAAAAGTTTCCCAACTGCT
The DNA here is from genome assembly GCF_040939455.1 of Microcebus murinus. Classification (NCBI taxonomy): domain Eukaryota; kingdom Metazoa; phylum Chordata; class Mammalia; order Primates; family Cheirogaleidae; genus Microcebus; species Microcebus murinus. The sequence continues at coordinate 8,893,679 of NC_134114.1, read as the reverse complement.
AATAAGTGACTACATAAGGAAATCCAAAACTGATACTTTATAATGGGAGTAGTTATTTGGAGATCTAAATTCTATTCAACAAATATTTGCTCAACACCTATTTAATATTTATGTGTCAGGGTTTTTGACATTCTTCATTTAGTTTCATCACCTCAGTGACACATGAAGTTGATATTATCGCTCAAATTTTGTTTGAAACAATGTAAATTCTACAAAAAAAACTATACATTGTTTCAAACAAAAGTGCATTGAAAATAATGTAATAAATAAAAACCTGGAGTAGAAATTGACAGAAGGTCATAGGAGATGACAAAATGTTTGTAAAAGCATATACCCCTGAAGGGAGGGCGGGGATGAAGGAGGAGAACTTTGAAGATAAACTCTAAGCCATGAAATTCTGCCACAAAACAAAGACATGGAAACCAGCAAGTAACTCATATCTCCAAAAGATAAAAAAGAACAAAGCAGGTGGTGAATAAAAACAATATAGGATTAAAAACACCACCAATGGCACAAAACTACCCTAGAAATTAAAGATAGATATACTAAATGGGAAATTACATCAGTGAAGTAGAAAATAAAGTCATGAAGTAGCTGGAGAATATGTAAAAACTTGTTGAAAAGATGAGCAAGTATGTAATGGATTTAGGACCTAAAGGAAAAAGCACTGAAGTCCAAACAGGTAACTAGTTTTCGAAGTGACAGAATATCTGTCACATATTAAATAGCCAAATATTTTCAAAATGGAAAGAGCAATTGAGTTTTTAGTTCGAGAGGCATTACTGAGCCCCAATAAGAAAACAAAAAGCACAAACCAGTATAAAGAGAATTATTCATAAGTTTACAAACAAGGGAAAGTAGTATATAAGATGAAAAATGTGCAATGTGTGTAAATCAACTACTTTGGTTGTTTTCTAATCCAAGGAGTGATATGCATTTCTATTACAAATATTATATATGCATATATGCATTATGTATAACACTAAGTAATATATACCTATACAAGTAATAAGACGTGTCTCTTATATACATATATATCCTAGTATTATTTTACTGAAATAAATTAATGTGATAAAAGTGAAAAATTCACCTAAATGATTCTCCAGAGATTCAAGGACTACTTTAATTTTGAATGAAAGGCTGTGGTATTCCTGTGGAAATATGTGAATGATAACTGTTGGTGATCTAGGCAACTTTTATAAAGATACCATTCATTATATAAGCAGCTAGGGGTAGAAATACTTACAAAACTAGACCATAATTTAGCAATATTTTAAATGTTAATGCTCCACAGTCAGTCAGTCTCATCATAAGGAAAAAAAGGTGAAATTTCAATGTTAGTTATTTAATACTAAACGAGATGTGATAATGGCATGAGACAAATGTACAATTTCTTTTATGTGGTCGACGTAAAGTGATATGGTAGCTCAGTAGAGGTATTATCTGTGAAAGAAGGAAAGACGACTCCTTCATAATGGCCACTAAAGTATGAAGCAATTGACGATAAACTTTAATGCATTGATACATAATGAAATTAAACCAATAATGAAAACCAATAATTTTTATTGGAAAATATGTGTGTGTTTTTTGTTCAGTAATGCTTTCTGGTGGTCTGTACCATTTGTCCTTGTACCTAAATATATTGTACACCTATTATGTACCTTGAAGAAAAGATAGAATACGGTGCTCAAGAAATATTTCTTGAATGACTTAATGAAAGCTGTGAATTCCGTCTTTCCCGTGGATACCATTTTTGCCCCAAGCCACAGGGGTTCATCCTTTTTTGAGTTCCTTGGAACTCATTTGCTTGCAGCACACATTTAGTTAATTCAAGAACTAGTTACTGGTGCTAGTGATTTATCCTTGTTAATAATAATGATTAAAATTGTAAATATCTCTGTTTAGAAATGTGATACAAAATGTAGATCTTGCATATTTAAATTTAAAACATATTAATTATATTGAAACTAGAGCTTCTTTATTATTAATGAAACCATCTTGAAATGTGCAATAAATAGTCCTTTTAGTGTGTATAGTGCTAAGTTCCTCAGGGAATAATGATAAAAATAAAATGCATGAAGGAAGCTAACACACTTATATTTGGATGCTGCTATCAATGCTTTATGAAAAAGTTTTTTCCAATGATTTAAACATATATTGGTTTTACAAATACTTTTTTGAGGTTAAGATTATTTTTCTGTGGCAATACATTTCTAAAATATAAGCCAGGTTGTAAATATGTTGAAATATCTATCATAAATTGGAGACTATCTCTGTTGTATTTTATTAAAGAAAAGTTATTTTTACAATTTGATCTTTTCTGATTTATTGCTTAAAATTCTGTACTTTAAAATATCAGATTGTTCTGGTTAAATATTAATAATTTATAGCTTACTCATTTGCCATTGGAATATGCATACAAAGTTCTGTTGCCCATATCTGTTAGTAAAATTTAATCTCTTCTGATTTATTTTTTTAAATTCTATCCTTTGAAATATCAGATTATTCTGGTTAAATAATTTATAGCTTATTCATTTGCCATTTGAATATGCATACAAAGTTCTGTTGCCCATATTTATTAGTGATATACTAATTAGTGCACGTTTTTAAGATGTATCATGATAATATTAAATTATAAACTAATTTTCCTCTTAATTTAATATATTAGGATATTTCATAATTCATATTACCTATTAATGGTCCCTTGAAATAGTTTTACATTATTATTCAAATTTATGAATAAATGCTAGTATATTACAGATTTTACACATGAGTAAATTGAGATTTATAGAGGTTAACTTATTCAGAGAACACTCAGCAAGGAAAAAAAATATTGAAAAACCAAGATTCAGCCTTAAGTATTTCAGATTCCTGAGATAGCACTCTTATCCATGAATGAAATGGCCTGTTACCTCCCTTAAGTTCTGCAGATTATTGGTATAAATAATGGTTATTTATACCAAGAAAGGCACATTTTCTAATTATGATTTATACTGTTTTATATGCTCCATAAAATATTTATAGTATGTTTTAATGTAAAACTTTTTAATACAAAAATTTTTCTGCTGAATACTTGTTGCTTAGAGATGTTCGCAACCAAATAAATGTTCTGTTTTTGTAGAAAATGACATTAGGATATGTGATGTGACTTTACACAGCTGTGCACACACAGACAACACACACACATAATCCATGGCTGTCACAAGAGTAGAAAGAGTCTAACACCTAAGAAATAGTTACCAGTGAAAGAAAATAACATTTAAAATATTTAAGGAAGTAAATTAATATCTTTGTTTGAAGAAACACAAGATATTGAAACACTATCTTTTTATACTTTTGTTCTGTGGTGCTTTGAAACTATATCTAAAGTCATTTTTTAAAACTTTACTTGTAAACATACAAAAAATTGCATGTTACATGGTTGCTGAGGGGGAAAGGTAGTTTATGACACTGTATTTTTATTTTATTTATTTTTTTTTTAATTATTTTTTTTATTTTGGCATATTATGGGGGTACAGATTTTAAGGTTTCAATAAATGCCCATTTCCCCCCCTCCCCCCAAAAGTCTGAGTCTCCATCATGACCATCCCCCAGATGGTGCACATCTCACTCACTATGTATGTATATACCCGCCCCCCTCGCCCCTCCCACCTGCCCAATACCCTATTACTGTAGCACCTATGTGTCCACTTAGGTGCTACTCAGTTAATACCAGTTTGCTGGAGAATATATCTGGTGCTTGTTTTTCCAATCTTGGGATACTTCACTTGTATTTTTAAACATAAAGTCTAACTTATAACTGGGCTACACATTTAAACTATTAAAATGTGTAGAGAGAGGAAAACAATATTTAAATCCCAAAATTACATAATCTTAAATCTCTAGGATACTGGCAAATATTTATTGTCAGACACATTTGAAAAGAGCTTATTATTTTCATAACAATACTTCTGTAAAATTTCCACATACAGAAATATAACTACATGCATTCGCATTTAAATTATTCAGGTACATAATGAGGAAGATGTGAGTTTGGAGGTGACTTATTTGAAAATGACACTTAATACTGAACATTTTAGTTTGGGGTGGTATGTTTATAATAGATTACTATATAAAATATTTATACATTTTTATCTTTGATCATAATTTAATCATGTAGTAATGATAACACTGAACCCTGAATCTTGGAATACATTCAAAGTGAGGGGAAAATGAATCCCTCTTGTCCTTGCTCCATTTGGAAGCCCTGGCTGTGGCCCAGGACCATTGTCCAGCCCATGGTGAGACACAGACAAGTGCAGGGCTGTGACAATGACAGGAATGCAGAGTGTCCCTCCCACCCTGGGTCTGCAGTCAGGCTATTGATACTCAGATGATCAATGATCACTTATTCAATTGTGCTGAATGGAGGTGACTTTTAAAGTCTTTTCTTGATTGTTTCATTAAGAGGTCATCTAGAAAAATATTTGTAAAGTCAATCTCGATTTTAAAAAGTACTTTTGCATGGTTAATTCTATCATTTTCAGGAACTTTAATGTCTCTTTCCTGGTTTATTTGCCTTTTCACTGATATTAGTAATGAGATAAATATATCCACATTCATCCAGTGTTTGTGGGTGTTGGTTCTATAAAAAGTCTTCATTCCTGTGCTAAGTCAAAGCCAAAAAATAATAATGATTACATAGTACTCTTTGATAGTTTGCTTTTTAAGTTTTATCAACTGAAATAGCACTAAATCTGTTCTTTTTTGTGGAGAGCATTCGATAATTTTGATAGCTGTTACATTTTAGCAGCAATATGTTTTCCTACTGAATGTTTTGTTACAAAAATACAACAAAATGCATTTTATGAGTCAGTGTTTAGTTTCTATATGGATTTTCATAACACTTAACCATTTGAAGAGTTAAGACATCCTATAAAGGGCCCTAACACACATGATTTTTAAGTATATTATTTCATTTTGAAAAATAGATTGGGCCCGTTACCTTGAAAACTGGCAACTGTGAAGGAAAGCTATGAGAAGTAAATTAAGCAGTTCACAGGGCAAGACAAGGTCTCAGCAATGTTGTGAGTTCAAAGGGCAAATTGCTTGTTATTTGGGTGCTATTCTTGGTAAGACTTAGGCTGAAACATTATTTATTGCAAATGAAAGCTTCTCAAACCAGGCTTTAGAGGAGAATGTAGCCCACAATATGCTCTGTCCAGACCAAAATAGTATAAAAATAATCCCAAGGGAAGTCATTGGACTGGGTATGGACTAGGATGTATAGGCAGGAATGTTGCGTAAGTGTACTTGGTGGAAGAATGGCTCCCAGAGATGTCCAAGTCCTAATTCTTGGCACCTGTGAGTATGTGGTGTTGCATAGCAAAGGGGATTAGGGATGCAGATGGAAAAAAGGTTGCTACTCAGCTAATGATAAAAGAGGCAGATGAGCCTGGATTATCCTGCTAGGCCTAGAATCACATGAGTCCCTAAAAGCAGAGACCTTCCCTAGGTGTGGCCACACAGATGGGTAATGATGGAAGAAAGGACAGCAACTTGCTGTTGCTGGCTTTGAAGATGGAGGTAGGAGGCCGCCAGCCAAGGAACGCAGGAGGTCCCCAGAAGCAGGAAAAAGCAAGCAAACGGGTTCTCCATCAGAACATCTGGGAAGGAGTACAGCCCTGCTGACATCATGATTTAGCCTGCTGAGACCTGCGTCAGAATTCTGACCTAAAGAACTGCAATGCAAGGCCAGGCGCCATGGCTCACGCCTGTATAATCCTAGCACTCTGGGAGGCCAAGGCGGGAGGATCACTTGAGCTCAGGAGTTTGAGACTAGCTTAAGAAAGAGTGAGATCCCATTTCTCCTACAAAAAATAGTGACAAAAACCCAAAACAAAACAAAACAAAAATAGAAAAAATACCCAGGTGTGGTGATGTACACCTGTAGCCATAGCTACTCGTGAGGATGAGGCAGGAGGATCACTTGAGCCCAGGAGTTTGAGGTTGCAGTGAGCTAGGCTGATGCCTTGACACTCCAGCTCAGGTGGCAGAGTGAGATTCTGTCCTTAAAAAATAAAATAGAAAAAACTATAATGTAATAACTTTGTCTTATGTCACTAGTCTGTGGCAATTTTTTTTTCCCGTCAGCAGTAGAAAACCGATTGCATAAGGTAGAAGAGTCAGATCTTCCAGGTTAAATGGTTACTTCTCATACATGAATAACATTTTGGATTTTGAGACAGCATATTCTCCTTCCTGAGACATCTTTGTCTCCTTCTTCCTCAGCCAGTGCATCTGGGCTGGTCTACAGTCTTAATTAATTTGTGTCGGTTAAGTTCCCTCCATTTCCCCCTCTCTCCCTCCGCTCTGTATTGGTTACTGAAGCTGCCTCCTAATTGGTCTCCATTATCCAGATGCACCCTGACCTTCTCCCACCCATTAATCCGGAGTCAGGGATTGGGTCCTGAGTTGAACTTGATGCTGTCAGTTCTCTTGCAGAGAAAACACTTCCCTGGTTTCCCTGTACCCACAGGATAAAGCGAATCTCATTAAAGCATGTTAAATCTTGCCTCCAGACATTATTCCTTCTCTGAGGTTTGCATCCTCACCTGTTAGTTTGGCTACTCCTCTTTATATTTCACTGCTCAGCTTAAGGGTCACTTCCTCCAGAGACTTTACCCTTCACCTTCTAAATAAAGATATTCTTGGCATTCGTTACAGCTAATTCCCCACACAGGTGGGCAGTGAGGCTTACCTGCTCACCACCGATTCATAGCACCTGGTGTGTTGTCCAGCCCAGTAGGATCACTCAGTGTTTGTTTCAAAATTGAATTGGTTGGTGAATAAATAAATGAATATTTATGATCCATGAAGAATATTTTAATTTATTGTTTTTCATCCAATTGTATAAGGTTATGAAAAGGCAGAAGTCAAAAATACATGAGCACATATGACTGGTAAGTATAAGCATAGTAGTGTTTGGAAAGAAAATAATAGTCAATTTGCTTTCTATGGGGCTAATAACATGAATTTCCTGTATTGAGCCTACTAATCATGAATGCAAAAATTTAAACCATTCCAGATGCAAAAGGACATCCAAATAGATAGTCCTTACCCAGAAAGACATGGCACCTTGCAAGTAGGGAAAACCCATCTGCTTGGATCCTGAGCATTTATTTCATATCCTGTCAATCACTCATACACTGGAGAAAAGATGGTATAAATTCTAATTCTGTAAGTGACTTGATGTTTATAATTCTTGCTCCCTACTGGTTTGCAAGTTATCATCTTTCAGTCCTGTTGAAAAATCAGCTTTCCTTGTGGACAAAGATGTTTAAGTATGCTTTCATATTGTAAATTAATTCTAAGTACTTAAAAAATATCCAAAACAGAGAAGAATCTACAGATGACAAAGCAAACCAAAGAGACAGACACAGACTCACACAGCAAGACTCCCGTTCTCTGGCGAGCTCTCATTGATCTCAGGCTGCTCTGATCTCTACAGCATGTAACATCCGTGCGCACAATTTAGCACCTAATTATATAGCTCCTTGTGTCAGTAGCTATTGAGTTTCAGGTTCACAAACCATCTCTCATAAGTTTAGCTCAGTTACTAAATTTCAATAGATTGATGGAAAAAATATAAACCCAATGGATGTATTAAAATATGCTGAGAAAAGATAGTGCTTAGTAACTTTGAGGATGTCAGTTGGCATGTTTATTCATCCCTCTCCCAGAAGTAAACTCCTTAAGAAAGAGAATTAATATTGGAAGCTTGACTGTGAATAAATAATACTAGTTTCAGGAGCTGGACTAATGCAAGGGCCGGCCTCCCTGAGGTGTGATAGCATGGTGTGCTGATCTTCAGTGGGTGGCCAGGCGTCCCTGTCAGCAAGGGTGGAGCGAACAACAGAACAACATGCTTCCCACCTTACGATATTGCTTGCAGTAAATTTAAAATTATCACATACCACAAGCATAGGAGTCAAGGTGAAACTAATACTATTTCTATCAAAACATTCTCATGAAAAGTAAAATCTAGAAATAACCCTGTTGTTGGAAGACATTTGCAGGGTCGTATGTCAAGCCAATAGGATGGGCTGAAGTATTGAACACTCTATTACTTTGCTAGGGCTGCTGTATCAAATTACCATGAACTGGGTGGCTTAGAGCAGCAGAAACTCACTTTCTCACTGTTCTGGAGGGCAGAGATCTAAAATCGAGGTATTAGCAGGTTCGTGCTCCCTGTGAAGGTGCTAGGGAAGGATCTATTCCAGCCCGTCTTAGCTTCTGGTATCTCCTTGGCTGATGGCAGTATAACTCCAATGTTTGCATGGTGTTCTGCCTGTGCACATGTCTATGTCCAAATTTCCCTTTTTCATAAGGATACTTGTCCTTGGTTTAAGGGCTCACTCTACTCCAGTATGACCACACCTTAATTAATTACATCTACAACAACCCCATTTCCTAATGAGGTTAAAATTCTGAAGTATTGGGGGGTTAGTACTTCAACATATGAATTTCTGGGGAAACACAATTTCGCTAATAAACCAAAACCATGCATGACAATAAGAATGGAGTCAAGGGTGAATCCAGATTTTTGGGGACTGAGAAACTAGAAGAGTGGAATTGCCATTTACTAAGAAAGGGAAAACTTAGAGGAGCAAGTGGATGGGGAAGATCAGGTATGGGGCCTTGGAAAGACTGACCTTGTTGAGACAGTGAAGAGTATTGTTTATACTGAGGGCCAGGCATCCCCTGAACCAATAAAACAATAAGCCTTTCAATATTTATCTAATTTTCTATCTCTGGGAATTTATATAAATAACTCAATATCTACTGGGTGAAAAAAATTGTGAAATTGATTGCATAAGATAAGTTTTAGCTAACTACAGCATTCGTAATTTTACTTAAAATGCATCACTGGTAAATCATGATATGTATTAGAGAGCTACGGAAATGAGTTTTTTTTCCCTTTCCTAAATAAATGTAGCTTATGCATTTTATCCCTGAGTTAGTTTATCATTTCAAGCCTTTTTTTTTTTTTTTGGCAAGAGTTTATTGACTGTGAATGGGGCCTGGCAAGGAGGCTTTCCTCAGGGAAAGAGGAAGTGGAAGAAGAATAGAAGCATTGTGCACTGCTAGAATATTTTTTTCTTTTAAGAGGACATTGCTGTTTTATTGGTAGAAGTAACCATGGAATTTGATAATTAAAAGGAAGAATAAGTAAAATTCTAGGTGACAAGAAGTGAAATTCTGCAAAAAGCCTTGTCAAGCATGAATAATATCTTGAACACTTAATTCATCGGCCTTGATGCACTTCCTCTCAGACCCCTGCTGTAATCGTATTTGAATGTTTGAAAGCTTTCACACTTGTACAAAAAGGTACCTATCATAGGACTTTTCCCTCTCTCTTATATTTGCAGACCACGTGATAATAAAATATTCATGTATTCATTGATTTAACCAATATTTTTGAATTATCTGAAAATGGAAAGCAAAACATAAGCCTCAGAACTAATTTTGATAGTTACAAATTTGTGCTGTCATTGATGGATTTTTTTTTGAAATTCACACATGTAGACATTCTTAAAAACATATGTATGTGTTATATTTTAAAGAAAATTGGATTGTGGTGTCTAAATCATTCAGCATTGCCGGACAGTTTTTGAAGTAGAACATTGCAATAATTATTATCAGTCCTTCTTAACTATGTAATTAGAGCATTGAGTTTGGCAGTCATTCTCCCATTTAAACTGATTATCATTGGAGAATAAAAACTTTGAGACCACATGGTCTAGAGAAGAGAAAAGAGAATTGATGGTGAGAAATTCTGGTTTCATTCCCAGAGTTAGAATAGCTCTATCATATGACTCGGAGAACAAGTCAATTAATTCTATTTGTAGAATGTTAAATGCAGTCACCCACTTTCTTGGCATGGCATCCACATCTTTGATCCTGTTTGACCAGAGTGAAACAAGCATGACTGCATTTTGCTTGCCTAGAGTACATGATCAGATGGAGTAATGATGGACTTTGCTTCACTCAGCAATCAGAAAATAGGGGGTAATGAGAAAGATGACATTCTGAAGCTGAGATTGGTTCTATCTAAGAAAGATATGGATCTGAAAGTTTAGTAGTCATGAATTGATAGGACATATGTGAATTAGGAGGCCAGAAAGAGTCTCAGTGCCCAAGATTTGTTTTCATGAATACACATTCATAGCAAAATTACATTGAAGATTATTGCTGGCATTACTGTGCACTATGAAATTGTGTTGCTATGGCAACATTTGCCAAAATACATTATCAGATATACTTAATAGTTAAAATTGCACCCATTACCCAGCGGATGGATGAGCATCTTAGGTAATTTTAGCAACTCTCCACCACAGTTAGCCATCGTGGCATAAATGGCTGTATTCTCTGCCCTCTTCCAGCTATTTCTTTCCGTTCGTTCTTGCCAAAACATAGTTCAGAACATGTTCCTGCTTTCATACTAGGTCAGGTAACAATTTGACTTAATCTCAACATTTTCTTCTTGCTGCACTATCTTCCTCTTGGTTTGCTTCATTTACAACCTGAATCTCTAAGCCATTTCCTGGCTCTAATCCATAAGACACCTCCTTCCAGCCCCTGGGCTGCTGTAACAAAAGAACGCCAAGTGGTGTGGTTTAAAATAACTGAAATGTATTATTATCTTAGCTTTCTGAAGGCTAGAAGTCTGAAGTCAAGATATTGTCAGAGTGATGCTTCCTCTGCAGCTTCTAGGGGAGGATACTTGCATGCCTCTTCCAGCTTCTGTAACCCCAGGTATTCCTTGGCTTGTGGATGCATCACTCTATCTCTGCCTCTGTTTTCGTATGGCATTCTCCCTGGATACCAGTATCTTCACGTCATCTTCCCTGTTTTTGTAAGGATTCCAACCACTCATTCTACTCCAGTGTAACCTCATTTTAGCTAATTATTTCTGCAAAAATCCCATTTCTAAGTAAGGTCACATTCACAGGTGCTGGGGAATTAGGCCCTCAACATATCTATATGGGGAGACACAATGCATCACCTAACACTTGCATACTGGGGCTCCTAGCCCTGTCACATAGTTTTCATTCTTCCCATGGTCAGACTGTCCGAGGGTCTGTATCTAATTTCTGGTACCAGTTTATTTTCACAGGGCTACCGTTAAAGCCTATGTGTGATATTTGTACATTTCCTGGGTAAATCCTGTCTATCACTCAACATGCAGAGACAAAAGCTGACATATTCAAAGAAACAAATGTTCATGTTCATCAAGACAAATATCACTATTCTTGTGTATAGATCACCACGTATACACTAGGTACTCAAAGAGCATTACCTTCTTCAGCCATGATATTAATAGCAGCACATAAAATAGGAATCATCCCACTTTACAAAGGAAATGAATGTAGGTCTAAATTCACACAGTAATAGACCACATCAAGATCTGACTCACAAGCCCATGCTAATTCTACATCTCTGTAATGTTGCCAGTCAACCCAGAGGGCTCCAGGACTGCATATTGAAATGTTCTTCTAATAAGCAGTGACAAGCATATGGCGGGCACTAAGTGGGTGAAACATAATCTGGAGCAGGGGATAATGCAAAGAATGACAGACTAGCAACATGCTGTAATTCGAGTTGGTTAACTAAGGAAGGATTATTTTTGAAAAATTTAGTTTTTAGTCAAGCAGTGCAGGACCCCAATACCCCAAGCAGAAATGGAAAGCAGTAAATGAAATGATGGGTCACTTTCAATTTTAAACATTGAAGCAAAAACTCTAAATGAAATTCAATCCTGTAAGTATTAAAAATAATCATAGCAAAGTGAGTTTTATTTAAGATATGCAAGGATGGCTCAATTAGAAAATGAATGAATGAAACCTAGTATATTAATATTAGAAGTAAAACTTTATGGCCATCTCAATAAATGCTCAAAATATATTTGGTAACATATAATACCCAATCATGACTAAAAATAACTCTCTTAACAGAATATCATAGGAGGGATGCTCTTTAACTTTTTAAGGAGTTAACAATCAGAATATTATATTTGCTAGTGACAGAAATACTTCCATTAAAATCTGGAATATTTTGATTTATGTCACTTATAGTATTCAACAGTATACTTGAGATACTAGACAATCCTAAATATGGAGAAAGGGTGGTAAAAGGATGTGGAAGCAAGAAATATGCCATTATTTGTGTATTTTATAATCCATATGCCCAGAAAACTCAAGGGAATAACTGACAAGCTATCAACTAATAAAATCTGAATCCATTAAGATATTTGGATTAAATTTTAAAGTACAAAAATCAATAACTTTCCTTTATACCAGCCATAAATAACTAGAAAATATAAAAGTAAATGCAGTCCCATTTGCAAGAATAATAAAATGATAAAAAGATACATAGCTGCAATCCTAACAAAAACATGTAAAAGTTTTCAGGAGAAAACTATAAAATTTTCTGTAAGTCCATAAAGAAGACCATGATTAAAGGAGACAGTACCAGGTTCATGAATGGGAAGGCTCACTAATAAACACATTTAATGTTCTAGCATTCAAAAACCCCAGCAAGATGTTTCAGGGGTGGCAAAAAGTTGATTCCAAAAAATCATATGTAAATGTGAGTGAACAAAACAATCCAAGGCAGTTTATAAAATAACAGTAATTATAATAAGACAGAGTATGCACAGGCACTTTGTTGGTGTTTATTTATGTGGATTACCTCATTAAGTTCTTAAAACAATAACATAAGACAAGAAACAGACTCTTATATATGAGGATTTCATATATGAGAAGGAAAGAAGAGACTTTTTCTACCAGTGCTATTGTGTTAGTGGTGTATCTTTGGCTGTCTAAATGGAAAAACAAAATTAGATTTTCATCTTCACACTATAAACATAAATTCCAGATGGGTTAAAGGCCTAAATGTTTTAAAAGCATAAAATGTTAGGTAAAGTTATGATAATTTGGTCTTTGCTGGAGTTGAAGGCAGCCCTCACAGATTTGAGGAAAGGACTGAAGATCCTTAGTATGGTCTTGGGTAAAATGTTGTTAGGCTGATTTAGTGTTGATGTGCAGAGATAACTTTAACAGCCAGATCGTGAAAGTCCTGAATCCTGACTATCATAACATGTAAGTGTATCTATATCTATATATACACACACACATATACATACATACATATGTGTATAAAATTTTTACATATTTTTTACTTAGCAAAAGTTATTTAAAGTTAAAGTTGGTTAAAAATGTAGATAACCAAACAGACCATAATCAACTAGAATTAAAAATTCGATGTAGCCATTATATAAACACTTCTGTTTTGATATCTTCTGAAAATCACTCTTAAATAGCATTTGAATAGTGAAACATCATTGGATTTTAAGCATATCTTCTTCCAAAGCAGTTAACTTGAAGGGAGCAATGTTCTACATATAAGTATCTATGGTGCATTTGTTGGGAAATCAATCTTATTAATTTATAGGGCCCTGTCAATACACATTAATTTATTTGCACTTACAAGTAAATGTACATTAAAAATTGAGCACATTCTTAATAGGTGATAGAAGTGTTTCCCTAACAAAATGCAGCTGTATTTCACCTTTCAAATTGAAAGTCCAAGAATAACTGTTTAAAATCATCCTAGAAATAATCCTTTCTAACTCATCTTAAATCTATAATCCATCCTGCTCAGGCATGTACACACATGTGTGCACATATATGTCCACACACATCCAGAGTCATTTTTTAAATGATGGGAATTTGGATAAAATTCAATGATTTCCAGTATAACTAGCCTCATATTTCAAATGGAGTTCTGATAATACTTTTTGTTAATTAAAAATCTTAAAGTGTTCAAAATCCAGTCTACTAAGAAATAAAAAGTAAACTTTACTAGTGCTCTACATCATAAGTACATCAATTGCAGGTAGGTTTTAGAATAGTCATAACTGGAGGACTTACCTCATGATATGGACACAGTGGCTAAATGTATTGGCATATGCATTTATAAAAATGGCTGAGATTTTGTGTTTAATAAATCATGAATTATGGTTATTAGTATTGTTGCATTCATTTTACCTGTGATTTATGTTCACTTTAAAATCATGCTGAGTTGATAATGTAGTTGGGAACATTTAGCATGTGTTGCTTAGGGACAGGCTGTTTGATCTAGGTATACACATGTATAACAATTTTGCTTAGCTCTATTTATCTAGAATATTGTATAAAGATATCATTGCTTAAATTAAGAAAATTGATTAATGGTAATAAAGACTTGCTCTTTCTTTCCCTACATTTCAGCATCTTTAATAATTTGCCCATGGTTGCATAGTCAAGAAGTCCTACATTAGGATCATGGGATCATTCTATCCATAACATCACAGCCAACTCCGGCTCTGGTGGAATCTAAGTTGTTGGTGTGATGTGACCTTATTATTTAAGCGATTTTGTATCTTTTTAGAGGCCAAGCATCTGTAAGGTGGAGTCCTCTTTCCTCCCACATTTTCATGAGCTTTCTTCTTTATGGCTCCCAACTCTATTCTAATACTTAGAGAAAATGTTGTAACTGTAGCACAATAATAAAAATAGGAGTAAACTCTAAAATCTCCCAGGGAATCACAAACTCAATATGTTAGCACAATGCTGGAACTTTGGATAATTTAAGATAAACGCTTATTTATGGAAGTGATTAAGGAAAAAAAATGCCAAACTTTAAAGAATGGAGATCTTAAGGCAAAGTGCTTCATTTTCTTCATTTCATTTTCTTTAATCTAAAAAATAAGGTACTAATTTGCTTTAATGATCCTAGCATAGGTTCATATCTTTGTCATTTTTTTCTGTCTAGCATCTGAAAACATTTTATCTACCCATCTTACTCCATCTAGCCTTTCCTGATTTTAGGAAAGAATTGAATTATCAACATCAACTAATTTTCATAACATCTCTCTGGAAAATCAGTAGCATTTAGTTTTCTGGGTTAGATATCAAGGGATTTAAGGTGTAATGCTTTATTTATAACCACTTCAATGATTTATCTGACAGAAAGCATCTTGGGAAGCTGCATCACCATAAAAAGTGTTAATAAATTAATAGAATAGCGGAAAAGAGTCTCCAGGAAATATGCAAATTGAAAAACTCCCCTTCTGAGAGGGCGATCTTAAACTTTACTTTTCTAAATGGAATTATGACAGCCATGGAAGTCAGTTGTGATTACTAAGAAAGAAAAAGCAGCCTCTGTCCTCCACGGGCTGGTCTGGTATCCTGAGGTGCTCCAGTGGTTACTGGGCACTGGCCGGGCATCCACAGCTTGGCCTTGGTGCTCTCCCGTTGCACATGCGTGCTTGCGGAATGGATGTGCTGGTTAAGTAGGGGGGGTGGGGCACGAGCTCAGCACCAAGCTGGGCACCGAGGAGGTGCTCCAGGGAGCATGGCTGGTGAGAGCATGGAGAGAAATCCCATAGAGAGAGATCACCCATGTTGCCCTAAAGAGGGGATGGATATACAGCACTGGTGGTCAGGACCTTGCCTCCCCCTGTGATGGTTCTGGGAAGGAAACTAGGAACTCCCTGAGCATAGGGCTGGGTAATGGTTTTCTGAAATACCACAGGTGATATAATGGCAGGTAGCAAATGGGAAGAACTGCCAAGATGAATTAATAGTGCATATTTGACGGTTACCAGTGGAGGTCACGAGCGAGTCCGCAGTATACTATGCCTGTATGCAGTGGGGAATTAACAACCTCCTTTCCCTTTCCCTTTCCCTTTCCCTTTCCCTTTTCCCTTTTCCCTTTCCCTTTCCCTTTTCCCTTTCCTTTTCCCCTTTCTTGTTTGACCTGGCTTTCTCTTTCCTTGTGGTGACACACCAACTAGGAAATCCTCCCAAGTTGTATCCGTCCCCTCACACTTCTCCCCATAGGGTGACTGGGGAGTCTGGGCAAGGAGCTGGGCACGTGCAGTCTCACCCCTCTCTCTTCTTTGTGGGATTGGCCTCTCCATCGCCTCACTTCATTAAGTTGACCAAAGGCGGCCTCAGTGGTTAGTCCAGCTGTGCATGTTCAGGGTTCTCTCTCGGCCTCAGCTGAGAGCCACATTCTCCAAGGTGCGCTAGACCTGCACTACATTGAATCTTTCATGTCCATTTGCCTGACTCTGTCTTCAGTCTCTTACTTGGATCTAGCTTGGGTGGTGAACATCAGTGCAGTTTACTCCATTCCCAAAAATATTCATATCACAGATCAGCAGAGTTGATAATAATCATAGGAAAGAAAGATCAACATGTAGAAGAGAAATGAAATCCAGATATCATAAAGAAATATGATAATGGAGTGTGTGAAAGATACTGAGCTTTTCATGGTGAACCCAGACAGCTAAAGAAAGGAGAAAAGGTTGAATTAGGCCCAAGTAAATGTTTTTTTTTTAGAATGTTGACTGAAATAAATTTGTGGTAGTGGGATGTAACCATTATTAAAACATTCCAGCACTAGATAACAAAGGATGAAATTTTACCAGAAAAATATGCATGCAGTAGGCTGGTCTTTATGTCTCTGTGTGGACACTGGGAACACTTGGATGGAATTTAGCTAATGGGTGTATCATGATCATTTTCTCAGACTTTTATTGCTATCATGAGTGTGCATTCAGATATCTGGACAATTTAGGGTTTTATAAAATATATTTTTTAATTTTTTGAGACAGGATCTCACTTTATTGCCCAGAATATAGTGCATTGTCATCATCATAGCTCACTGCAACTTCAGACACCAGGGCTCAGGCAATCCTCCTGCCTCTGCCTCCCAAGTAGCTGGGACTACAGTCATGTGCCACTACGCCTGGGTAATTTTTAAATTTTTTGCGAAACGGGGTCTCACTATGTTGCTCAGACTGGTCTTGAACTCCTGGCCTCAAATGATCCCTCTGCTCAGCCTCTATAAGTGCTAGGATTGCAGGTTCAAGCCACCACACCTGGCCTCATTCTTAAAAAAAACATTCTAAATGTAGTAAGTTTAGAAAAGGGCAAGATTTTGTATTTATTATTTAGTAGAACAGTGGTTTCCAAACAAAGATATAGAATCAACCTAATTGTCCATCCTAGGTGAATAAGTAAAGAAAATGTGGTGTATATACACAATGGAATACTATTTATTCAGCCATAAGAAAGAATGAAATCATGTCTTTTGCCACAGCATGGATGGAACTAGAGGTCATTATCTTAAGCAAAACAATGCAGGCACAGAAAGTCAAGTATCAAGATTGCATGCTCTCGCTAGGTGCTACAAAGGGTATATACATGGACATAGAGGGTGGACTTTGGAGACTTAAAAGTGTGACAGGTGGGGGTAGATGATGAGACATTACTTAATGGGCACAATGTATGTTGTTTGGGTGATGTCTACCCTAAAAGTCCTGACTTGACAACTATGCAATCTATGCATGTAACAGAATTGTACATATACCCTATACTTTTGTACAAATAATAGAAAGAAATTGAAATGACCTTCCTAAATCCAGACCACACCATAGCCCAATTGCATCAGAATCTCTTGGGGACGAGCCCAGATATCAATATATGTTTTAGAAAATCCATATGATGCCCAGGTATAGGCAAGTTTAAAAATCATTACAGCCGTAATTTGAAAGTAATGCATCACAAGTAGTTAGCATTTAGAAATTAGAAATGGTGGGTCCCAAATACATGGGGAAAAGATCAAATGGATAATTGTGATGTGCTGTAAATATAATTCAGTGTGAAGAAATTCAAAGGAAAAAAGATCACAAATTAAATGTTCATTTTATCTGGCTCACAGTTGAGGAATCAGTTATAAATGTGTAAACTATGTATTGCGTAAATTATTTGTAGTATAAAAGCAGAGGTTTGCTCTTATACACTACTCTTCATTTCAAAACCTGTCTTAACATAGGTCATGTTCCGAGAGCGTCCTGTAATTTGGCCATACATTCTTCAAATTATAAAACTTACTGCAATAAAGTTAAAGTTCAGTAAAAAGCAAAAAACCAGATCCCTGGGTGAAATGGATCCTCAGCATTTGGTTATAAGCTTCCTAAATTGTGTGGGACTGGCTTCCTCAGAAACCTCCATACGGCTTTGTGGTCTTGTTAAACTTAGCATTCAGAAAGTGATCGTGTTAGGGAATTTATAGATTAGCACACCATCATGGAAAATCGCAGCATGAAATTGGAGGCACAGGCTTTTTTCCTTTCTTTTTGAGTTGATGTGGGCTGAAGCTCAAAGTTGGATCCTCATAACATTCCTTAGTTCCCTCCTGTGTCAATTGGATTAGTGTTCTTTATCTTATTTGCTTGCTGTGGAGGTGAGATAGTGTTTATCAAACTCCCAGTGACTGGCAGTAACAGGTGTGTATTAATGATAGTTCTCCTCTTCCATACCTATCTTGGAAACAGTTTATCAGTGTATTTAAAGCCCTGCTTCTGAAAAGGTAATAAAGTAGTTGGTTTGGAATAAAGGTTAAGGAGCTTATAACATTTACATTTTAAGGAAATGGAGATCCCTCTGTTGGATAAAGAAATTCTTGTAGAAATCCACTGCCCCAGGCATATTGATTTACTTATTCTTCACCAAGGGCTGACATCACAGGCCAGCTCTGGTGGCCCCTGAGATCACTGGCAATGTCACTGCTCAGGATCTCCCACAGGGATGGCCGTGGTGTAGTCTTGGGAAAGGCATCACCTACTTTAAGGATGTCCAGCTTCAGCCTTCTGTGCTGTCTTTATTACTCCAGATAATCCTGGACCAGCCCCTCCCCCTCCTCCCACCTTCCTTGTAGGGGCCAGTGAGAAGATGTCTGTGTCCTGGGGATGGGTGCCAGGGATCTTCTGGTTTCTGGACTTGGGAGTGGGGGGTCCATGGACTCAGTCATGTTCTAACTTTAGAGGTTAGCCAGGTCTAACTTGGAGGTGATGAAAGGACCACTTGACAGAAGGGCCCCCATAGCCTCAGTACTCCCCAGGTGAGAGGGTGGAGGGAGGTGGTCATGGCATTCTCTGGAAGCAGAATCCATCCCTCCCATCATGACAATCACTGGCACAGTTGGTGGATGTGCGAGTGGAGTGGGGAATGACATCTCTTTCCCTGTGCTTGCTGCTGTTGACTGGGAAAGACGTGGTATGGTCGGTGGCCAGCATTGCATAGAATTCCTGGTTTCCGAGAGGCTCAAAATTGGGTACCAGAGAGCAGATGAGGTTGGAGTTGCCCGCACTCTGGGGACGTGCTGGTGTGTGTGCTCAAGTGAAGGTTGTAGAGGCAGGCAGTCAGCTTCAGCACTTGGCCCTGCCTACAAGGGACCACTGAAGTCCAAGGTAGTTGATTGGGCCCAAGCTCCTTTCATAAAGCAGGGAGGGCCTCATCTTTGCAGGAGCTAGATGAGCAGAGCCCTCCCAGGAAGGAGATGTCCCACTCAACAGGGAAAGATGCATGGAGGCCTGTCTTTTTTATCTTTCCCTTGTCCTTCTCCAAATCCTGGAAGGATAAGAGAGAGGAAAGCGAAGGAGGTTGCAGGGCTGGAGCCTTGTCTTTACCCACTGTGTGCTAGAGTTGGGGAGTTGGGATTAAGAATGATGTTGGAGTCTTAAAACAGACAAGTATTAAGTCCTATTAACTAAATGAGACTTTTAGGAACCAAAGCACTGAAAATTTCATAAATTGAGTTGGGGAAACCAGCCCCCCAACAGGAGAGAGAAATTCAACAAATCATAGCAGGTAGCAGTTACTGGAAAAAAATAAAACCATTTGCTGTTTATGCATTAACAAGTGTTGACTCCTCATATAGCCAAGGTAGATTTCAAGCTCAGGAGCTGTGACAATACCTGACCTCCATCTAAGTGACTTGCCGGGTCTGCCAGCCCATGTTATAATTCCTGATATAATCCATGCTGTAGCCCATGTTGTATGTGAAACTGATACCCGCCTCTTGCTGGGCACCCTGTCTCTAGGAGGCACCTGCAGGTCTGCCCCCACCAGGTAGGTTGGAGTCCGCAGTGCCAGCTTCCACTCCTGTTTGTTTGTTTGCCCCTGTTGTGTTACCATCAGTATTAATTCAGCTAAATAGCACTAAACCAATGAAATGTGAAGGTGAAGTGTGGAAGACAGCTTGTTTTAGTGAAAGTTATAATAAATACTTGAGGGTAAGAATAAAAAGATATCTGTTGGATTAGGGTCTGTGAGAAAGCAGTAAAAAAAAAAATGACAAAAGTCATATAAATCCAGAATTGGTTTGCATTCAACCTATTTCAGAGTTTTTAAATTTTTTTTAATTTTAATTTTCCCCACCTCTTTGAATTAACTGAAATGTGAACTTATACAGGATGCCCCAGGCATCAGTGGTGAGGATAATATGGCCTTATGACCAGAGGTTTAGATACAAAAAAGGCCTGTTGTATCATGAGAAGATGGAACATTAGAAGTATATTATGTTCTGAATTTATAAAAAATGTTTAAAGGATGTATCAATCTTTTGGCTTACAAGGATT
Organism: Microcebus murinus; assembly: GCF_040939455.1. Lineage (NCBI taxonomy): Eukaryota > Metazoa > Chordata > Mammalia > Primates > Cheirogaleidae > Microcebus > Microcebus murinus. Next base: position 8,873,164 of record NC_134114.1, on the reverse strand, counting down.
TTTTTGGAATTTTTTTTTAGTAAACGTTAAAATTTTAGAACAATTTTAGACTTACAGAATTATTGTGAAGATGGTACAGAGAGTTCCTGTATAGCTCATACCCAGTCCCCCTGTCATTAGCATCTTACATTCATATGGCGCATTTGTTGTTATTAATAAACCAATATTGATACATTATTGCCAAGTAAAGCCAATAGTTTATTCAATTTTCTCAGTGTTTCCCTAATGTCCCTTTTCTGTTCCAGATCTCGTTCAGGGTCCCATATGACATCTAGTTGTCATGTCTCCTTTGGTTCCTCTTTCTGTGACAGTTTCTCAGACTTTGCTTGTTTTTGATTACCTTTATGGTTTGGGGCAGTACTGGTCAGGTATACTGTAGAATATCTCTGAAGTGGGATTTGCCTGATGTTTTTCTCATGTTCAGATTGGCGTATGGGTTTGGGCAAAAGACATAGTAAAGTGCCATTCTCAACACATGATGCTATGGGTAGGTACTGTCAACGTGATTCAGCTTTACTGATGTTGGGAGGATCACCTACCTGGGGTTGCTGGTCTGTATTACCTGGAGAACTTGCTGGCAATTCAAAACCTTGGGTCTGGGAGTTTTGATTCTAAAAACAAAAGGTATAGATCACAAGTTGTCTGGGACAAATAGTGTAAGAAGTGGCGCACAATAATCACTTAAAATTTTTTGGCCCTGACAATTTTTTATTCTGAGACCATCTCAGAACCGAATTCCAAATGCTGAAATTTAAACGTTTATGGAATAGACCAATCATTCTCAAATATTTATGTGTCTCAGAATCACCAGGGAGACCTAATAAGAAACACAGGGATGTAGGATTATTGAGAGGAACAGGCTTAGGCAGTTGTATTTTTTATCAGTTTTCTAGGGGAATTCTAACAGAACCAGTGTTTGAGAACTAAAAATAAAGTTGTTGGATGTAGGGCAGTTTTGCTGTGGGAAGATGCTTATTGCTTTCACCTATCAAGCATCCAGTTCCCTGCTTCAGGCATAGATCCCAGTATTTATTAGGGACCCCCCCCCCAATTTCCCAGTTTTATGCTGGCCTCTAAGATTCACAAGTGGGGCTCTGACTTAAGCCTGGCTATTCAGCCAGTCCCATCTCCCTGGTCTTAAAATGTGATCCAGGGTAGGAAACATGAATGAAATAGACCTCATTAGTGGGAGTTAAGCACATGAATGGGAAATATGAATATAAACCTTGAATCTAACAAAGTCAATGAATTGAATGTTGACATGCAATGCCAGGCTAATTCATGGATAGGACTCAAGAAGTGTTTTGTAATCAGTAGTCAATGAACTAGTGATGACTGCAGTCACAGGCAAAATGCCATAGCTATTATTAAAGTAAATGTGTACAAAGGTCCTGTTTATTGAACAGAAAAGTGATTCATTTGTAGCTGAAAGGCAAATTCACATGCCAAGAGATGTTTCTTGACATTTTGTTCACTTGAAGGTCAATTATGGTAATATATTTAAATAATTTATTGAGTATAAAAATAAAGTCATTGAAAATGAGGCATTTTCTCATAGTTAATTATTTGAAATAAAAAATGTTGTGAGTACTATGTATTTATTGAGCATGGTTAAACTAGCATGAATATTTTTTTAACAAGTGATCATTGGAAGCATGGATATCCGCTAGTATAACTTGCCTAATTATTTATTATGGAATGCTTCTCAGTTCTCATGAGAGTGTAACATTTTTCTATTATTTTGATCATTATTATTAAGGACTTGTAAATACAGAACGTTTAACAATAAAATATTTCTATCCACTGGTGATCAAGATTATTCAATTTTTTAAGTAATTGTGTTTTTTTTTTAAAGTAATTTTTGTTTTCTAGATGAGGAACTTGTGGGTATCCACCTAGAATAAAGCATTACAATAGCTATAATCAGATGAATTCCGGGCAGAAATCACCGATCATTCACTCATCAGCTGTTTGTGAGGCTGAGGAGGATATTAATTCATCTTTCTGAATGTCAGTTTTCCCACCTATAAAATAAATGGGATTTATAACATTGCATTTCTGATTCTGTGGACAAAAATAATATGTGCAATATGCATTGCACATTAGGATCTCATAGATTGTATCTACTACTTTTCCCCATCCCTGTCCTTCTGTAAACACTTGCAGAGGTTTATGATTAGAAATACAAGTAACAAGAAGATATTTCAATCTTCAATTGTATTTTGAAATACAAATACAGGAAGATATTTCTTAAAATACGCTGTTGGTGGATATCCTATGAAAGTTGACAGTTTCAGCTGCCAGTGTTTTCAACATCCTTTGTTTTGACCACTGGCTGGGGAGTCTCCCCTCCACCCCAAGTCCTCTGTGACTACCGTGAAACCAGGATTCTGTGCCCCAGGTGTGTTTGTTTCCTGGGGCTGCCATAACCAGTTACCACAAACTGAGTGGCTTATAATAGAAATTTATTCTCTCACAGTTCTGGAGGCCGCTGACAGCCCTAAATCAAGGTGTCAGGAGGGCCATTTGAGCTCCCTCTGAAAGCGCTAGGAATGATCCCTTCCTTGCCTCTTCTGGCTTCTGTTGATTGCTGGCAATCCCTGGGGTTCCTTGGCATGTGACAAGATACTCCAGTCTCGGTCTCTGTCTTTGTATGGCCACCTTCTCTCTGTGTGTGTCTGTGTCCAAATTTCCCTCTTATAAGGACACTAGTCATTTGATCTGCACCAACTCCAATTCAATATGACCTTTAACTTGATTATATCTGCAAAGACCCTATTTCCAAATAAGGTTACATTTATAGGTTCTGATGGACATAAATTTTAGGGGACACTGTTCAGTCCAGCACCTCAGAACTTCAGACACATGCTCCACCCCTGGTCCCTTCAAGAGTTCAGGGCGTATCATGTGTTTTGTCCTTTTGACTCCCCTGAAACGGAAACTCACAGCCCTCCATGAAGTTCTGCAGGAAGGGAAGTAACCAAGCTCACCTTGACATTATCCATGTCAGTTCATTAGGTAAAATATTACAAGCTGTAAACTCTCCAATGGGAGATATTCTACAAGAGAAGGTGATACCAAATAGCAAGAGAGTTGGGGGAAAATACAATGGATGAACATGCTTAACAGTTACTGAATGTTTGCTGAACCCTCCATGTGTTTATCTCTTCTTATCCTCAGGAGTGTGCTTAGTGTTATCTCCGATTTCCACAACAGGAAATGGATATTCAAGGAAAGTTGCGTAACTTCTCCAAGGTGCTACAGCTAATAAATGACAGAGGAGAATTTTTTGTCCAGATTTCTCCAACTCAGATGTCCAAGTTCTTTCTTGTTCTCCAAGAATTTAGGAAATTTCTTTTTGTCTTTTGTTTAAGTGTCCACTGAATTTCTGTCATCTTTTCTTGTGGAAAGCTGAAATGGTAGAGTAATTCTGAAGAGGCAATGTGTTAAAAACTGCACTCTTCCCTGTTTTTTCAAAGAGGCAGTTAGGATTCACACCCGTCCTCTTCTTCCCCACTATTTTGCTGTTTTTAATGACTTTTATAACAGACACGATGCACAATTTTGAGAGACAAGAAGGCTCTGACGGATTTGGATGTAAGGAGTGAGGAGCTGGTGACTGACTATATTGCCAACTGAAAGGTGTTGTACTTAGTTAGAAAATCACCAACATTTAAAGTTAGTTGTGAAGGACTGTCTCTTGTATATGCAGAAAGATCCAGTTAGTTGGACTGCAAATTAGATTGGTTGGATGTCCAAATTAAAGAACACAACCATTTTTGAGTTCCTGAATAAAATTGTACTAATAAAATAGTACCAATGAAGCAACACAAAATTGAGTAGTATTCTCTAGTTGAAAAAATACATTTCTTAGATCAAGACTGAGATATGTATCATTTCCATTTTGCAAATGAAAATGTAGGTGACTAATGATCAGCATGGCTAGCATACTACCCAGCAATCCAGATTAAAGCAGCATTCTCTGTCAATAAATAGACAAATTGATTTGTGCTTGAAATATATCCCAGTGAACTAGTCTATATATTTTTTGACTAATAATTGAGGCAGTGATGTCAAGATTTTTTAGAGTTTTTTTTTTAAACTACTACTTGAATTTCTTTCTGCTCAATTTGTTTGATAACGAGTTTCAATCATACAGATTAATGTACTATCTCTCCTCATATGACAACATGTTCAGTATTTTATCTTCCTTGAACAAATTGTTCAGAAAAGCAAGTGCAGATATTAAAAGATAATTTCTATGGATCAGTCCTATTGCTTATTCTCTTAATACTAAAAAGAGAATTTACTAGCTTCTACCTGATGATTTCCTTTTAAAATTGATTGGTTACAAATTTGCATGTTGCATGCTTTTTTTTTTTTTTTTTTTTTTTTTTACAAGTCCAGATGCATGGAAACTTGTAAAGAAAACCAAAATTTTCGGCCCACTCCTGTAATCCTAGCACTCTGGGAGGCCTAGGCAGGAGGATCACTTGAGGTCAGGAGTTAAAGACCAGTCAGAGTAAGAGCGAGACTCTGTCTCTACTAAAATTAGAAAAATTAGTGGGACATGGTAGTGCACGCCTGTAGTCACAGCTGCTCGGGAGGCTGAGGCAGGAGGATCACTTGAACCCAGGAGTTTGAGGTTGCTGTGAGCTAGGCTAACGCCATCGTACTCTACTCAGGGTATTCAATCTCACACACACACACACACACACACACACACACACACACACACACAAAGAAAAAGCAACAACAAAATTTTCATTCTGTTCCTAAACAGCACCTGGAGCTAAGGTTATGCTTGAAGTAACTGATTCTGCATGATAATAGTTTCCAACTCATCTGGATGTAGTACTCATTAAATAATTAACTGTTTTCAACAGTATCATTAGTAATTTGTACAACTAGTAATACCTGTATTGCACAAAACAGGAAACTTAAAAATCCAGATTTTACTGCTTGAAAAAAATAATTACATTTGTATGGATTTATTGATACGTTTAAATTTCATTGGCCTCCACTGGCATTGGAATTTAACTTCAAGGCCAGCAGTCATTGTTAAGTATAAAAAGCTTCCTTTGTGATATTGTCATGCGGCGTTGCCTGGGACAGTCTGAAACTGGATAACATCTAGGCCCTCTTATGATTGTGCAGTTTGAGGAAAAGATGAATTTCTCTTAACTAATCCCCAACATAATTTATTTCAGATTTCACAACCGTAGCAAATTTAAGTTATGATGAGAATCATTTTAAGAACTTTTACTTGGAGAAGTAGAAGATGAATTCATAGGATTCCTTTCTAACCTGAACCATATTCTGATACAGCATTTTCAAATTCTGCCCCAGTTTTCCAGCCTCCCCTACTATGGCTGTAACAGAAGGACTTTGCTGCTATCTGTGGGGCTTTGTGTGACATTTCATTGGAACAAAGGCTTCAGTGGCTAAAAGATCACAGGACTATGTCTGCTCTTCTGAAAGAAACTAAAAGGGATTTACCACCTTTTTAAAGGCAAGGACCCCCATGTGCTTCATCTATAAGTTTACTCTTTAAAGCAAAGTTCTGTACCATTTAGGGGTCATGTATCTCTTTGAGAACTTGATATATCAAGTATGAGACTTCTTTCTAAAAACCACAAATATATAGATCTCTAACTTTTCAGAGACAGTTTAAAATATTCAAAGTTCTCTGTAAGCTCTTCCAGGGGCCTCATGTTAAGAACTCCTATCTAAATTTTATATTATTGCTATTATTAATTCTTCCACCAGAAAGCCTACAGCAAAAAGCCCTCCCTACCACTTAACTTTATACTTTTTGCCAAAGTGAATTCAACAGAGATGAATTTTAAGCCTAAAAATAAAATTTCAGAAGTAGCTAAAAGAACATGAAAGTAATTATTTATATACTTTTAGGGAAACAACGGCATACATAATAAAGAAAAAGTCAAAGATTTAATCAAAATTAAAATTTCAAATTTCTACATAGAAAAATCACCATGAAATGTACTGCATATGACAAATTAAAAAATCATGATATATACATATGCTAGTTAGAAAGTTAATCTCTTTTATATAAAGAGTAATCTATAAGAAAATCACTGTTTCCATAGTAGAAAAATGGCTAAAAATTTTGAATGTGCAAATGGTGAAATAAATATCACCAAGAGTTGGGGGAAACTTTTATTTTTTCCTCAATAATTAAAATAATGAAGTAACTATCCTTCAGAGCAACAAACTTGATGAGAAATTCCTGGTACCTAGCATGGATTTCTGATGTGTGCACTGAACTCATAAATCCAACAACATGCCCAGGATGAAATTTTTCAGTGTTTCAAAAGCCTTAAAATGATATAGGTCTTTAAGGCAATAATCCATACCAAATAATTTATCTTAAGAAAATGTACAAGCAAGGAAAAGTTTCCATTGCAGCTTTTTATAATAGTGGGAAATTGGAGACAACTTAAATATCCCAAACAGAAAGAAGATCATGTGGATAAATTATATGACATCAGCTAATAGATACTATGGAGTCATTAAAATGACTACATAAAGGATTCTTACATAGGAATGGGTCAGGAGACGATATTAATTGAAGATTACATGTTATAAAAGTAATGTGGTAGAATTTTGTCTGTGAAGAAATATCAGATATATCTCTCAACATGTTAATACTGGCTTTCTCCAAATGTTAGTGTTTTAAGTATTTTAACTCTATCCTTTTAAAATTATGTTCCTTATCTACCTTTTGTTTTCTACTATATTCTTGAACTAATTGGATACTTTTAAAATTTGAAAAAGTTCAAATCAAATTCTTAAAATTATGCTAACATAGCAGATCTATGAAAAATGTAGATATTTCCAGGATGTTTAAGAAATTTGGACCCCTTTCCTTTTTATAATGTAAAGCTTTTCATTTCATATTTGTATTATGATTATATGAGTCTATTAGTAGGAATATTTGATTCTGACAGAATCCAATTCATATATATTTAAGAGGAGTAGTGGTTTTTATTTTGTTTTATAAAGATATAGTCATGTTTCCCATAACCAAAGAAGAGGAACATAATTGAGTCTCAGGAAACAAGTAAAACTAATCCCCTCTGCTCCTTTTTGGGTACCTGCTGTGCTTTGGTGCCCACCCCCAGTCCTTGTGTCTGTCTGTCTGTCTGTCTGTCTCTCCCTTTTTTCCTTCTCCCCCACCTCTCTCCTCTTCTGATCTGCATTGGTGGGAAATTCAAGCACTCACTGTTCTCAAACTTTACATATTACTGTTGTGGTCACTGAGAAAGATCAGCTAACCCTCTGGGCCCCAAATCCAACAGACTCAGTCAGGCTCTCTCTCTGTTCCAGTGGGGGTCAGATGCCCACGCTGGACACTTGGCTCTGGGGAGCAGTACAGGGTGGTGTGAGAACATGTCAGCTCTTCCTGTTCTCGTGGATCACACAGTGCAGGCACAAGTAGTCCCCTGCACGTTGGGACATATTCAGCCAAATTAAAAAATATATATCCACCATATCGAACAGTCATTTTTTGTTTTGCATAACATGTGAGAAACTAAGTTTGAATCGTCAATAATATTTCCAGATTCTTACGTATTCTAATTCTGTTTACTTCATTTAGTATTCGTTCAGGACTGAGTAGTCACATTAAGATTAGAATAGTAAAGTTTCTGTAAAATGCCATGAATACTAGTTCTGTCTTTTGAAAAATACAGAGGAAACCAGGTTTCAGTGCTGCTTCTGTCTCTCTCCACATCTGTGATGCTGGTGAGGTAGCCTAAGCTCCAGAGGGTTTTTGTTTCTCCCTTTCCAAAGATGTTCCCAATCCTAAAAGCTTCTGTCCTTCTTAACAGTTTAGCATGTGGTGGTCATAGATCTCTGAGGCTGATTGTGTTTTTTAGATTCATTAGCCATTTCAAATTTCATGATTTCCCACTGAATTCCAGCAGAATATATTTCTGAAAATATACAGAAAGTTATTAAACCTGAAATTAGACTGCCAACGTATATTCAAATCAAATGTTTAATTTTATAATTGGAAAATGATACATCTGCGTGGAGAAAATCAGTGGGGTTGGAAAACAAATTAGGTGTTGACAGTGTTGGTACAGTAAAATTATACATATTTATGAATGGCCAAATCATCGTATTCCTGGGACTTAAAAATGTAATTATTAATCATTTATAATGTGATAATTTCAGTTGAATGCCTTACCCCAGTGTGTGTGAATTTGCTCATATATACTGTCCACTGTATAGTATCTCTAGCTAGCATCTCATTTGATTTTTAAACCTTCATTGATGTAATTTGGATTTTAGCAAATTAAGTGTCTGCTTCAGTGCTATAGGCAAATGGATACTATGTAAAGTGATTACTAAAATAAATTGCCATTTTTATGTTCTAGAATAATGATATGCTTTACAGTATGTTAATATACACTTTAAATACATTGTAGGAATTGTTCAAACAAAGACCGTATTAAATGAAGTTCATTTAAGGATTTAGGGTTTGCAGTTATAACTGTGAAATGATTGTCTTCTATCGGCAAGTTCTTAGTTTAGTTATTTATAAATACAAGTGTGTTATTCACGTTATTTCTGTTAATGATGTTGAAGACCTGGCGGCATCAGCCTTCAGGCAGGCCTTCTGGAGGCTCCAGCACCGCAGCTCACAAAGTTTCCTCTGGAGACTCAACCTCCCTGCAGTTTTTGTGTCTGGGTTTTCAAAGTGAGGTGCAGGGAGGGTTGTCCCTGAAGTGACCCAGGGCCGGCTCCCTGAAGGAATTCTGGAACTTATACATCAGTCAGATTTTTCTGAGTGTGCTGCCTAGAATTCTACATTTTTAACAAGGTCCCCAGAAGATTCTGATGCATATTGACATTTGAAAACCACTGAATTGATTCTGAGGGGAAATGCATCCATGGCATAGTAGGGAAGTCAAAGAATAAGAAAACAGTCTTGTTTCTTCTTTAAGAGCAATTGACTTCATCACTTTAGCTGAAGGAGCTCTTTTCTACTGAAAACTGAGTCAACAAATTCATGCGACCATCCATCACTCAATTCTTCAAATGCCCAAAGGGTGGGAAAAGGACCAGGATCCTGAAGACACTGGAAGTCAGAGCCTCTAGAGACAGTCTGTTTCTCTTGAGAGCATCTCAGCAGTTCATCTCTGGCAGAGGTCTGTCCTTGGAAATGATTGCAGGTAGTTTTTGTCAGTAAGCATGGGGATATTATGTGTTTGCAAGGTGCAGGATGGACCCACCTTAGTCAGTCATTGGTTATTCAGGGAACTTCAGCAGTGTCTCTTAGGGTCCCAGATGCCTGGCCTCTATAATAACATCCTGAGTGGAAAGGAGGCTCTCGGTTCTGGGAGCCCCTTACTGTCCACAATTTAGTATAATTCATCCCTAATAGTGTGCAGCAGTTGTCAGAAAGGCAAGAGACTAATGAAGAGGCCACAGAAAACCTGCTTCATTTAGTTTTGTGAAGCTTCATGCAAAAGCTTTTTATGCTGAATACTATAATTAGGAAAAAATTGGTATGACAAGGGATGTCAACTCCCATTTGGGGTTATTAATGGAAATGAAGGAGCCTGTCATTTCAAGCCAGAATTTTTATCTTATAGTTAAGAATTTGGTGAAACATTATTGGAATATTCTCTTAGTTGACAAATAAAACTATGGGATATTATCCATAATATTTGTATCTGTCACATACTTTTCTTTTTACTTAGTTTGACAAATACCATCCGAAGAATGTATAATGAAGTAGCTGATGGGTACAGCAGTGAAGCCTCTATCCACAGACCTCCTGGTGACCTTTATTGGATGTTTGCCAAATACCAAGCTTATCTCACCTGCCTTCAGCCTGCCCTTCAAAAGTGGTCAGCAGTGTCTGGTCAGTTAAAAATTAGCGTAGACTGAAGAAGAAGCTGCCTGATGGCAGTCTGCTTTGATAGGCATCCTCTAGTAATCCATTTTCAATAAGCTTAAAAGAGAGGCTGCAAACATTATACTGGAGGTTTATCAGAGGACCATAAGAAAAAGTAGGCATTCATCTGACTCCTCAGAGAAAATATAATTCTCTTTTGTGACTCATGTCTAAACCGTCTTTTGAGTGTAACATATACTCAGTGCTTTTGTTGTCCTAGAGACAGAGGTGCTCAAGGCATGAGTTCTGCATTTCTAGAAGTGGAATTGGAGAGATGTAGTGAGCATCTCTCACTACAGAGATGTGAGAGATTGTTCATATATAATATACAATATGCAATTACAATATAAATACAAAATATAAAAATACAAAATATAATATACAATATACAATTGTTCATATACTGTTTGTGTGAACAAATGGAAACGTAGACACATGCCCACATACAACCTCACACCTGCCTTCATGTGGCATGCTAGTAATTAATGGATATTGTATAGCCCATGCTTTTCCTGCCATCAAAGCAGTATTCAAACAGTGGTGGTATTGGAGTTGCTATATACAACTGCGTAGATTGTACACTACACAATTCTAAGAGATTCTCAAGTGCATCTGTGCTTCTCACATGTGCTTACTATATTGTTATAATAGTGATTCCATTCATTAGGTCTGGGGAGAGGTGAGATCTGTTATATTTAATGAGTTTCCAGGTGATAGCCAATGCTGCTGGTGTACTAACCACATGGAGTAGCTAGGACCCAGGTGACAGTGGGGATGGTACCTTCCAGAATTGTTGTGGTGGGCAGCCCTAGGTCTGAGCTGGGCATGCGAGGAGACGTCACATTTTTGGCTGCATCTACATGCTACAGAGATCAGTCAGTTTCCTGGTTCTCCTTTCCTAAGGTATCTATGATTGTGAAGACTTGTGACTCAGAAATGTTGCCCTAAAATTCAGGGTAGGTTTGAGATTTTATGTTACTGTACTATAAAAACAAGGAGAGGAGAAGAGAAATGGAATTCATAGCACATCAGTCCTATGTGAGGCAGGACTGAAAGGCTGTGCTCCCTGAGTGAGATGGGCTCCCAGAAGGCCTGATCTAAATTGGGGGCCAGGCCACCCATTCTTACCATCATATGGCTCTGAGCCACCAACACTAATACCATTGCGTCCTGCACTATTGTCCCTATGGAATGTTTCATTTATTCTCCCTATGGGATCTGGAGGCCCTCAGCCAAGAAGACGTTGAATACGCAAGTAGTATATGTAAATAAATTATTCCTGGCATGTGTTTTAATTATTCGGTGTGAAGTTAATGGAAAAATAAAAATCATGTATAATTTGAATCTTCATTATAGAAGAGAAATAGTTAAAAGGCCTGGTTTTATATGCCATGAGGTTTCCCAAAATTGAATATTATAGTGCTGGCCTCAGCCTCTGTGTTCTATCTCTGTGCCAACTCTAGTTATTAAGAACTGATGCAAAATCCACAATGTATAATGGATCCATTCTGATGTAATCAGAATCAGGTAACATTTTGCTATTTGAAATATTTTAACAAATGGTTTAATAAATTATCAATAAATGATTTGAATTGTGATCTGACCCTAAGCAATTTTGAGTCGTTTTGAAAAAACCGTGTCCATCAAGGGAGCTTCTGGATGTCGATTCCCAGCATTTCCAAGCCAGCCCTTCTCGCCAACTCCTTAACTGAGCCCATTGCATACACAGATGACCACAAGAGCCTTATAACAGGGCTGTGCTGCAAGCCCTACACTGCTTTTTAAAGTAATTTTTAGGCTGCCTTTAGCATAATATTTCAAAATGTTAAAATTTGATCTCAGGGGTCATTGGTCTATGTATGAAATTTACTTCCTTGCTACGTCCTTCAAGATATCTATTAGTACAGATGCAAAAATGCAGACACAGACCCTCTCTGTCCTAGACTTGCCTTTCTTTCCAATGTCATCTTCTAAGATTCTTTTCTTTGGGTCTTCACTCCACTTTTCTGATCTATTTGGCAGCCTGGAAACTTGCTGTATGTGTGACTATCTCAATCAGGGTTATGATTCTCCATGACTGAGACTCACTCCTGTCCACCTTCCCGCTGACCAACTTCTGCCTGTCCCTTGGGACTGGACTCAGCATTGTGTTCCCCAGGCACGGTCCTAGGCTTGCATCCCTCCCTGCCTGGCCATCAGAACACTTGCCTCATAGTGGTGACCATCTGTAATCCATCTGCTCCTCGCCCAGGACCACAGAACTGCAAGATCCTCTGACTTCTGTTCACTGCCTTAATCATTCTGGTATTTCGCCATGCTCAGTGCATCAAATAGGGGCTTCACAAACACTTGCTATATGAGAAAACTGAAGGAAGAGAAGAAGGACAGAAAGGAGGGAAGAAGGAAGGGAAGAAGTGCCCTACCTGATGAAAAATTTAGTAACTCACTTCTTGGGAACAGATCTTATCATATTCCTATGGCCAATAGAGTCTTGATACATTTTTAGTCTGAGTTTGTGTCAGTTAGATAATATTATTTGTCTTTTTATGGACTTTTTTTTTTCTTTGTGTGAGTTCCATTTTTATTCATGTGAATTGAGTCTGCAATATTGGCTGCTTGATGATGAGCACTTTGTAGTAGAAAACTGCTTTTGTTGTTGACTTCTTGATCTTTAGCACCCAAGACAGTGTCTGGCCCTCAGATAATACATTTTTAATAGCACAATCCACCAGTGGCATTACTTCTGACTAGTTCTGACTTGAAATGTATTAGTTAGGGTCTTTGGTTACAAGTCAAAGAAACCAGTGATTTGCTTAATGGGGAAAAGAAGTCATTTGTTGAAACTATATAAGATGCTCATGAAAGACAGGAAAATATATAGAAGCCAGGGTTTAGAAAGGGCAGGACTCATAAGAATTCTGGGGATATAGGCCATAGAGATTAGAGGACAGTGACTTTGGGGTGTCTCTTTGGGGAGAATCAAATTAAACTCATTTCTATTCTTGTATAATTTTCCTTAAGATTCAGATCCCAAGAGGAGCCCACTCAATTAGAGATGTGCCCACAACTGTGCATTTCCTACAGCTACTGTAACAAATTATCACAACTGCAGTGGCTTAAAACAACACAAAGTTACTGTTTCATACTTCTGGAGGTTAGGGATATGAAATGGGTCTCACTTGGCTAAAATCAAGGTGTTGGTAGGGCTGTGCTGTTTCTGAAAGCTCTAGAAGACAATTCATTTCCCTGCCTTTTCTGACTTCTAGAGGCTGCCCAAATTCCTTGGTTCATGGACCCACCACTTCCATCTTCAAAACCAGCAATCACATCACTCCAACTTCTGTGGTCACATCCCCTTCTCGGACTCTGACCCTTCTGCCTCCCTTTTCTACTTATGAGGATCCTGTAATTACACTGGTTGTACCCAGATAATCCGGGATCATCTCCCCATCTCATGAACAGCCAACTAACAACCATACTTCCATCTGCACGAATTCCCTTTGCCATTTAACATAACATCTTCACAAGTTCTGGGTATTGGAACATGATAATTTTTTGGAAGCATTGTTCTGCCTGCCACAGTTGCAGACCCTTGAGTGAGAGCCCAGAAAACTTTGTGTAACATAAGATAAATAAATCTCTCAAAGAAAATCAAGGTTCATTTAGCAAAAGCAAGGGGAAGAGTTATTGATCAAACACAAACTGTTTTTCCACTGCACACATCAAAGTTTATATCATCTATTTTTGAGCACAAAAAAGTGCATTCTAAAGATGTCTATCCATGCAGTGAGAACATCTGAAGTTAGCTGAGTGAATGTTTAATATGAAATATGTAAAATAGCATTCAAGTAAGCTGTTTCCTCTTAATTCCCCATAACTCTCTTTGGAAGCTCTTGTAATGCTCATTGACCAAGTTTGGCAAAAAATTAAAGCTAAGTCAGTGTTGCTTCTATAAGAGTTTCCCTGGTCAGTTGAACCATAGGCCAGTGGGACGTTGATAAGCCAGATAACTAGTACAGAAAGGATTTCCCTCCTCCAATGAAATGACCAAAAGTAGTTGTGATCTGTTTACTGATTGTCATAGGATTACATTGGCTTGAGTAACTGGGCGGAACACACAAGGACTGAGTAGAAGAGTGTTTTCTCCATTTCTGTTGCCTTTTGTAAGCCTTTAATAGCAGCAAGTGGAAAGAGGTTCTGTACCCTAGATTAAAAAATTGTCCAGGCAAATTCCAATTGATGGATTATCTTTCTTTTGTGAACTCAAATATAAGATTTCAGATTCAAACTCACACATAAGCAGGAGGAAACAACAAGACAGAAGGCAGTATTTGGGCTTGACTGGCCCATGCAGAAGATGTACTTCTGCAACTGCTAGACTGATAAACTAATTCATGAAGGCCTAGATTAAACCCACAAGGTCATTGCAAAGTACATGAATATAAAAGCAAGCAAAGGAGAAATATGCTTGACCGGTGTCATCGATCTTAAAGCTAGCTTTCATTCCAAAATTGTAATGCACCTTTATTTTGTCTTTTTGAAATAATTCTTTTTTGGATCATTTGCCATCTTGGATAAGCAAGTGTTTCATATTATACCTATGAGGTTTGTCCAGTGCCAGGTACTTCATTTTTGTTCATTGTGCAATAATGTAAGACTGGAAGCATGCTCTAGACATTACGGTATGTATCTAATAGCCAAAACTTATGGTGTTATTCTCCATTCAATTATAGACTCAGGGTATGACCTTGAAAATGTTGCTTAATTCCTTTATGCCTCATTACCCTCTCATTTATAAAATGTCCAGGCAAGGAGTCCTTGCTCTTTCTTGGGCTGTTCAAGGGCTACTCATGTGCTGCTATAGTTTTTGCTTAGTGCTAAGATAAAATATGTAGAATGAATGCCTTTACTGTAGGGGACACTAGAATTGACTGACAAAGTAAAATTTACCTTTCACCTAGTTATACCAATAATTATATATTTGATATTTAAAGGTGCAATCTTCTAGATAATAGAAACTAAACATATTAGAATTCACATGTATGTGGATAATATAGTTTTCCTCTTACTGATTTGGCCAGTACTGATTAATCTGTTAACATATTAATCTGTTAATCTATGTGATTTTATCTCTTCATTTTTTTTTTTTCATGTTTTTTTTTTTTTATTTTGGCATATTATGGGGGTACAGATTTTAAGGTTTCAATGAATGCCCATTTCCCCCCCTCCCCCCAAAAGTCTGAGTCTCCATCATGACCATCCCCCAGATGGTGCACATCTCACTCACTATGTATGTATATACCCGCCCCCCTCCCCCCTCCCACCTGCCCAATACCCTATTACTGTAGCACCTATGTGTCCACTTAGGTGCTACTCAGTTAATACCAGTTTTCTGGAGAATATATCTGGTGCTTGTTTTTCCATTCTTGGGATACTTCACTTAGTAGTATGGGTTCCAGCTCTAACCAGGAAAATATAAGGTGTGCTATATCACCATTGTTTCTTAGAGCTGAATAGTACTCCATGGTGTACATATACCACATTTTATTAATCCATTCTTGGATTGATGGGCACTTGGGCTGTTTCCACAGCCTTGCAATTATGAATTGTGCTGCTATAAACATTCTAGTGCAGGTGTCTTTTTTGTAGAGTGTCACTGGATCATTTGGGTAGATGCCCAGCAATGGAATTGCTGGATCAAATGGTATATTCACTTGTATCGCTTTAAGGTATCTCCATATTGCTTTCCACAGAGGTTGAACTAGTTTGCAGTCCCACCAGCAGTGTAGGAGTGTTCCTCTCTCTCCGCAACCACGCCAGCATTTATTGTTTGGAGATGTTTTGATAAAGGCCATTCTCACTGGGGTTAAGTGATATCTCATTGTGGTTTTGATTTGCATTTCCCTGATGATTAGAGATGTTGAGCATTTCTTCATATGTTTGTTGGCCATTCTTCTGTCTTCTTTAGAAAAATTTCTGTTCAAGTCCTTTGCCCACTTTTTAATGGGGTTATTTGATTTTTTCTTCCTAATTTTCGTGAGTTCTAAGTATATTCTAGTTATCAGTCCCTTATCGGATGCATAGGATGCAAACATTTTCTCCCATTCTGTAGGTTGTCTGTTTACTTTCATGACTATTTCTTTGGCTGTGCAGAAGCTTTGTAGTTTGATCATGTCCCATTTATTTATTTTTGTTGCTGCTGTGATTGCCTTTGGGGACTTCTTCATAAACTCTTTGCCCAGGCCGATGTCTAGGAGAGTGTTTCCAACTTTTTCCTCTAGAGTTCTAATAGTTTCATATCTTAGGTTTAAGTCTGTTATCCAGCGTGAGTTGGTTTTTGTGAGAGGTGAAAGGTGTGGGTCCTGTTTTAGCCTTCTACAGGTGGCTATCCAGTTTTCCCAGCACCATTTATTGAAGAGGGATTCTTTTCCCCAGCGTATGTTTTTGTCTGCTTTGTCAAAGATGAGATGGCTATATGAGGATGGTTTTATATCAGGATTCTCACATCTGTTCCACTGGTCAATATTCCTGTTTTTGTGCCAATACCATATTGTTTTAATTACTACAGCTTTGTAGTATAGTTTGATATCTGGCATATTAATGCCTCCCATTTTGTTTTTGTTGCCTAGAATTGCTCTTGATATTCGGGGTCTTCTTTGGTTCCATACGAAGCGTAAAATTATTTTTTCTATATCTGTGAAGAATGCTGATGGGATTTTAATAGGTATTGCATTGAATCTGTAGATCAGTTTGGGTAGTATAGACATTTTGATGATATTGAGTCTGCCGATCCACGAGCATGGTATGGATTTCCATCTGTTTACATCCTCTGCTATTTCCTTCCTCAGTGTTTCATAGTTCTCCCTGTAGAGGTCTTTTACCTCCTTGGTTAAATATATTCCTAGGTACTTTAATTTCTTTGTTGCTATTGTGAAGGGAATTGAGTCTTTGATTTGGTTCTCAATTAGATTGTTGTTGGCGTATATGAATGCCTCTGATTTCTGTGTATTAATTTTGTATCCTGAGACTTTGCTAAATTCATTGATCAGTTCCAGGAGTTTCTTGGTTGAATCCTTGGGGTTTTCTAGATACAATATCATATCATCAGCAAACAGTGAAAGTTTGATCTCTTCTGCCCCTATTTGGATACCTTTGATTCCATTTTCCTGTCTGATTGCTGTAGCCAAGACTTCCAGCACTATGTTGAACAGAAGTGGAGATAGTGGGCAGCCTTGTCTGGTTCCAGTTCTAAGTGGGAATGATTTCAATCTTTCCCCATTCAGTATGATGTTGGCTATGGGTCTGTCATATATGGCTTGTATCATTTTTAGGTATGTCCCTTCTATGCCTATTTTCTTAAGTGTTCGTATCATGAAAGGGTGTTGAATTTTGTCAAAAGCTTTTTCTGCATCTATTGAAAGAATCATGTGGTCTTTGTTTTTGCTTCTGTTGATGTGGTGAATTGCATTTATAGATTTACGTATGTTGAACCATCCCTGCATCCCTGGGATGAAGCCCACTTGGTCGTGGTGGATTATTTTTTTGATAAGTGTCTGGATTCGGTTAGCTAAGATTTTGTTGAAAATTTTTGCATCTATATTCATTAGGGATATTGGTCTGTAGTTTTCTTTTTTTGTTGCATCCTTTCCTGGTTTTGGTATCAGAGTAATATTCGCTTCATAAAAGATGTCGGGGAGGTTTCCGTTCTTCTCGATGTTGTGGAATAGTTTCTGCAAGATAGGTACTAGTTCTTCTTTGTAAGTATGGTAAAATTCAGGTGTGAAGCCATCTGGACCGGGACTTTTCTTTTTAGGGAGATTTTTAATTGCTGTTTCTATTTCAGCTGTTGAGATTGGTCTGTTCAGGGAATCTATTTCTTCCTGGTTGAGCCTAGGGAGGCTGTGTGTTTCTAGAAATTTGTCCATTTCCTCCACATTTTCCAGTTTGTGTGCATAAAGATTTTTGTAGTATTCATAAATTGTATCTTGTATCTCTTTGGGATCAGTTGTGATATCTCCTTTTTTATTCCTGATGGAGCTTATTAGAGATTTCTCTTTTCTGCTTTTCGTTAGCTTAGCCAACGGCGTGTCAATCTTGTTTATTTTTTCAAAGAACCAACTTTTTGTTTTATTAATCTCCTGAATAGCTTTCCTGTTTTCAATTTCGTTTAGTTCTGATTTGATCTTGTTGATTTCACTTCTTCTGCTGGGTTTGGGGTTGGTCTGTTCTTCTTTTTCCAGCTCTTTGAGTCGTTTCATTAGATTGTCTATTTGTGATCTTCTTGCCTTTTGGTTATAGGCATTTATGGAGATAAACTTTCCTCTCAGACTGCTTTAGCTGTGTCCCAGAGGAGTTGATAACTTGTCTCTCCATTGTCGTTTTCTTCATAGAAGTTTTTTATTTCCGTCTTGATTTCTTCATTTACGAAGTAATCATTTAGTAGGAGGTTGTTTAATTTCCACGTTTTTGTGTATAAATGTGAGTTTCTGTTAGGGTTGATTTCTAGTTTTATTCCACTGTGATCTGAGAAGGTACATGGTATGATTTCTATTTTTTTAAATTTCTTGAGATTTTCTTTGTGTCCTAGGATATGGTCAATCTTAGAGAATGTCCCGTGAGCTGATGAGAAGAACGTATATTCAGTGGATTTTGGGTAGAATGTTCTGTAGATGTCTGTCAGACCCAATTGTTCTAGAGTTTTGTTTAAGTCCATTATTTCTTTATTAATTTTCTGTTTGGAGGATCTGTCTCGTGCCGTCAGTGGGGTGTTGAAATCTCCGGCGATTATGGAGTTGCTATTAATCCATTTGCTTAGCTCCAGTAAGGTTTGCTTTATGAATCTGGGTGCACCTAAGTTGGGTGCATATATATTTAAAATTGTTATCTCTTCTTGTTGGACTGTGCCCTTCACCATTATATAATGACCCTCTTTGTCTTTTACTACTTTTGTTGGTTTAAAAACTAAATCGTCTGAAATTAGAACTGCCACACCAGCCTTCTTTTGGCTTCTATTTGCTTGGAATATTGATCTCCACCCTTTTTTTTTTAGTCTATGTGCATCCTTGCAGGTTAAATGTGTTTCCTGAAGACAGCATATACTTGGCCTGTATTTTCTTATCCATTCAGCCAGCCTATGTCTCTTGAGTGGAGAGTTTAAGCCATTCACATTTATTGAGAGAACTGATAGGTAAGGTAGATTACTGATCATTCTGTTGGGTTGGATGTTGTTGCTATGATTTGTGTCTTGAGCCATTGTAATATCTGGCCTTTAATATCTTTGGGTTTTGGTTGTTTTTATATCCGTGGATTATTATTATGATGTTCCGTGCATAACGCTGTTTTAAGTACTTCTTGTAGGGCTGGTCTTGTCTTGGTGAATTCTCTGAGCCTTTGCTTGTCTGCGAATGTTTTTATTTCTCCTTCATATATGAAGCTTAGTTTTGCAGGGAATAATATTCTAGGCTGGGCATTGTTTTGTTTCAAAAGAGTGAGAATGGGGCCCCAGTCTCTCCTTGCTTGTAAAGTCTCATTAGAGAAGTCTGATGTTATTCGAATTGGCTTTCCCTTGTATGTCACTTGCTTCTTTTGTCTTACAGCTCTTAGAAGGGCCTCTTTAGTTGATACTTTGGTCAGTCTGATGACTGCATGACGTGACGTCTTCCTGTTTGCATTGAATCTCCCAGGGGTCCTCTGGGCTTCTTGAACTTGTATATCGAGATTTTGAGCAAGGCCTGGGAAATTTTCCTCTATTATATCTTCAAAAAGCTTGTCCAGCCCTTGAGTGTTGTCTTCCTCCCCTTCGGCTAAACCTATGACCCTCACGTTAGGTTTTTTCACATAATCCCACAGCTCTTGTAGGCTTTGGTCTTTCCTCTTGTTTCTCTGCTGTATTTCTGTGACTGATTTATTTAATTGGAAGGTGTTATCTTCAAGCTCTGAGATTCTTTCTTCTGCTTGATCTACCCTGTTCTTGAGACTTTCCACAGTATTTTGTAGTTCTCTGAGTTGATTCTTCATCTCCAGGACTTCGGTTAAAGTTTTCTTCACTGTGTCAATCTCTTTGTTGAACCTTTGTTCCATTTCTTGGAGGTTTTTTGTGTTTTCTTGGTGTTGGTTATTGAGTTGTTGTTGCAGCTGGGTGAGTGTTCTTATGATCCACATACGAAATTCCTTTTCTGTCATATTGGTTGCCTGATTTTGGTCAGTGTCTGTTTCTAGGGGGCTGGTGCTCCTCCTTGGGGGTGTGTTTTCCGTTTGGTTCTTCATATTTCCTGAGTTCTTTCGCTGATTTCTTCCCATGTCGATCAGTTGTTGTTTCTTTCCTTAGGTTATTGTTTGGGTATTCACACACCTTGTTTAGTTTCTGAGGCGTTAGGTGGTGCCTGTGGGTGAAATTGGACCACTCCCTGTATATTGAGTCAGTGGATGCCGTGGAAAGGCTGTGTCCCTGTCAGTAGGTGGCGTTTGCTTGGAGGAACAGGCTATGCTGTTGATTTTGTGTCCTGTTATCAGCTCTTGTTCTGGGTGGAGCTGGGTTGGGTAAGCCTGCCCTCAGGCCGTTAGCAGGGGTCAAAGTTCTGTTCTCAGCTTCCAGGGAGAGCTGTCAGGGCGGGGCTGGAATGGTCCCGCTCAGCCAGAAAGTCTGGGTGTGGGGGTGGGGCTGTCTGAGACCCGCAGTCTGCAGCAGGCCTCGCTTCTTTCCACCCTCCCCAACTCTGCAGCTACTCCTGGGCCTCTGCCAGCAGGCCAGACCACAAGCCACCAGGCCTCCCCGGACTGTGGTGCCGGCGGGGAGGTTCCCTGCACAGGAACACCACCTGGGTTGGGCGCACGGCCTCCTCCTGGGAGGAGGGTTGTCCTCTAGGGCGCCGATCCGCCCCTGGAGGCACACAGCCCTCAGTAGGCTGTTCACGTATAACCCTGGGCAATGCTAGCCCTCAGTGCAGGGGATCTGGTCTGCAGGTCCGACCTCTGGGTCCCAGAGTTCAAACTGTATTCCCACCAGGGAGAGGATTTCCGGTCCTAATTCACCCACAGGGAGCCCAAGCTGGGTCTATGTCTCTCAGCCTCTGAGTCGGCACCGTTTTCCTGGGAACACGGTGCCAGCAGCACCTGGGAGGGCGGGCGGGGTCCCAAATGGGAAGGTCCCATTCCCTGGAGGTGCCTCCGGCTGGTGGCTGTATTGTCTCTCTGGGCAGCCGCGGGTAGGGTCGGCGGAGGGGAGGAGGAGGCAATATGGCACCTGCTGCGCGGCTCGGGTCCGTGCACACGGAGGTGCCCGGAGGAAGTTGGGAACCTGGTGCCACGTCTGCTACAGGCTCACCGTTGGCAGGCGGCGGCAGTCTCTGGGCTGATGTCTGCAGGTCTCTCCACCCGCTGGGGAGCCCACCAGCAGTCCCGAATGTAGGGGAGGGGAAACAGCAAATCCACCTACCCTTGCCGCTGGTCTCCGGGCTGCTCCGGTGGTCTCAGCCTCCAGTTCTCCTCCGCAGCCTCCTCCCGTGGAGTCTCCCGGGGTCTCAGGTACCCCTCCTTCCAGCCCTTGTCCTCTGTATGCTCGTCTTCTTGCTTCTTTCCTCTAGTTTCTGCTAGAATTGGTCTTTTCTGTAGAGACCCTCTGTCTGGCGGTGTTATTCGTCCGCCATCTTGCTCCACCCTATCTCTTCATTTTTTAATTCCTACATATTTCTAATTATGATAGAATCTAGTTTTTCAAATTTTCCTATTATATTAACCAATGTTGTCAATTTATATTTTAAATTAGAAGTTTTCTTGGTTACCAATGTAAGCTACACATTTTTGTGTATAAAATATTGTACAGTATTTCAGAGATAACTGGTTTTAGATCTTGTCTGTGTTACAGGCAATCTGATGAGATCTTACGCAGCCTGAACCTCTGTTTTCTGTATTCAGAGCACGGTCAACACCTGCACTTAGTTGTTTGTTCCTAAATCATTACATACCAACTCTAATAACTTGAACTTAGTGATGCATTTGTATAGTGTGATACAAATTTAATTATATAAAATTAAATACTTTATTGTTCATTTTTCCCTAGGTACTCATACTGTGATTAAACTGTGACTAGGAATACTGCCATCTTGAAAATAAAATCTGTAAATACATTTCTGATTAATATCCTTCCTGTTTTGTTCGATTTGTTCCATATATCAATGGAACTTGAATCCTGTGTTCAAAGTTCAGAAAGCTGCTTCACTTTTAAAAACAGCTAATTGAGAGACATTTTTTCTCAGTTGTGCAAATTATATGTGTGGTGCATAGAAATTAGATAATGATTTTCCAATAAGATGATGTGTAGACTTGTTATTCTAAATTGAAATTCAGTCACTTGTACAATTTAAGTTTGGCATCATTCTCAGAGTAATTACTGCTTCATGAAATCAGTCTCTCTAACTGCATTGCCTCGTGCAGATGCCAGGCACAGACGCGGTCACCAGGGAGCAGAGGCATGGGAAACAAAAGGGCCCTTCAAAACCCGGCATCATTTTCTTTGGTGAAATTATTGACATCATCTAGTACCAGTAGCCACTTGTTTCTTAATTAAGTTAATAAATGACTAATTGATCCAGTAAGTAAATGATCCCAGGCAAAACAAATACTCATACAATAAAAAGACCAACTAAACAATCACATAACAGGCTGAATAGGTTAAACATGATCAGTTCACTGACTACTTATTCATTAATTTGACAAATAAGTATTGAGACAACGGTTGGTAAAACCTCTTTTAACTGAGAGATTGAGACCAGTCCATTAAGAAGAGTTATTTAAGATAAGGAATCATAAAAAAAAAAATAAGTATATAAATGCTGTATTGATTTTATTTTTACTTAATTGTACCCATCTTCACTGACGTTACAGGACCTAGATCATTGATTTAAATATGGGTCTGCTCACAAGAATGCCAAGTGAACATTCTTGCTGCCCACCGCCCCTCTGTCCCCTCTTTGTATCCTCTATGATTTGCATTTTCTGTTTCTTCAAAGTAAGGAATCTAAGACACATGTGAAGCATTTGAAGGAAGAATCCCTCCAGATCTTCATAATCTTTTCCTTTGCTCTTTACAGTCATCTCATCTATAATATATTCCATAGCATTTTTAATGGCTTCTCTTAAGGGAATTTCACCAAAACATTCATAAAAAAAACCTAAAACTCTTATTCTTGATGCATTTATATCTCATTGGCTTATGTATGTTTAATGAAATAACATAATCATTAGTTAAAATTGGAAGGAATGGATTTGGAAGTGACACAGCCAGCTCCCGGTGATCTGCCCCTTAACCAGTGAGGGCAGGCGGGCGCCAGGCTGAGGTGGAGCAGACAGACGAGCACAGGTGCACTCAGGGACTGGTCAGCAAGTGTTACAGAACGGGGCCACTTAACACAGCTCCTAGAGGACTTGCTCGTTATTGTGCCAGGCACTAGAACATGAAGATAATATGCCCTCTGAAGTCATCCCTACTTATCAACCTTTTTTTTTTTTTTCAGAACAAAAATCCACACTTTAGACCCAATCTGATCTCTATATTCATTATTTTTGCCTATAGCTGCTCCTAAGTGGGAAGAAACCATTCCTATTTAGCTTTTATGTTCAGTACTCAATGCCCAGTACTGAACCTGGCACAGTCTGTGATCACTGAATGACTTTTTAAATTAATGAATTATTTCCTACATTGGTATCAGTATGAAGAGACATCCTATAGATTAACATAGTGTAGTGATTGAGAACACATAGACTATGTGAGCTTAAACAGTAGCTCTTCCCTGTGCTACCTTGGGGAGGTTGATCTCTCTGGATCTCAGTGTCATTCTCTGGGAAAGGGGGTGATAACAGAAGTGTAGCATAGCATTGCTGTATTAATTGAGTCAGTACTTGTGAAGAGCTTAGAGTAATTCCTAGTCCATAGCAAGTATACAATTAATGTTATTAGTATATGTCTGGTAAAAAGTATTTCTTCTACTGTAACTTAAAATTTTAAATATACTTTCATAGCTGTTATGAAAGTGTACTGCTATCCATGTATAGATAATAATCCTCAGTATACCTGCTAGGGCTGATACGACACTGATGTGCATTTTTTTATTGAATTTTCATCTAAGACATACAGAAATTCATTGATAGGAAACCGGATTGTATAAAAAGTATATATACGAGAAATTTTTTATATTTGAATGTTTAAGGTTTTATTCTAACCAAAATCTATATCCCTACTGTGTTTACATAATTGAGATTTTAAAAGAAACATCATACTGATTTATCTTTTCTTAAGACCGTTGGACGTTTGTGTAAAAAACAAATTTAAGTATTTTTTACCATGCTTTTAATAATCCCTGTATGATAATAAGTTTTTCATATTAGATAGACTGTAAAACTTTTTATTTTACCTTTTTTTATTACAGAGAATGGCTTTTTTAAATTTTAGCATATTATGGGGGTACAAGTGTTAAGGTTACACATATTGCCCATGCCCCACTCACCCCTCGAGCCAGAGCCTTAAGCGTGACCATCCCCCAAACAAAATTTCATCTATCAATCATCTTTTGGAGATGATTAAAGTTTGTCAATAAAAAAGGCATAAAAAGGTAGATTATAATCAAGTTTATGCCTGCTTCTCTCCCTCTAGAACGACTAATAATGCTAATATATTTCTATGTTAAATAGTAGATGAGTCCTACATAATTGGCAGAGAAATTATTTTTTAAAATACAGTAGAAAATGGTACAAATGAATTTTAAAATGTTAAATATTATTATTTTTAAACTGCAAATGTGATTATCACTGTAAACACATCTATAAGATCATATCTAAGTTTTAAAATATGATAGATTGCATAAAACGATCGTAAACAGATAGAGAAATTGCTTTTTGGATAGCTTTTCTAAAGTTCACCTTTGGCATTTTGGATAAGCATGGTCTCTTAGAAGATGATTGATTTCACCAACATACCAAAAAGATACTGGATGATGTTTACCAGAGGCTGGAGGGGGGAACAGGAAAGAGGGAGATATTGGTTAAAGGATATAAGGTTTCCATTAAACAGGAGGAATAAGCTTTAGTGATCTGTTATACAGAATAGTGACATAATAAATAATAATCCATTGTATATCTGAAAATTGCTAAAAGAGCATATTTGAAATATTTCCACCACAAAAAAATAAGTATGTGAGGTGATGGATTTATTAATTAGCTTGATTTAATTTTTTCACATTGTAAACATATAATATGCAAAACATTGCATTGTACACCATAAATATATACAATTATTATTTGTCAAAAATAAAATTTAAAAAGACTTAAAAAGATAGCATCCTATCTTCAAGATCGCAAAAGTAATTAGTATGCTAGTGACAAAACTTAATGATTTATCTAAAATTAAAATACATACTTCCTTGAAACTAATGATTATCAATGAATATTGTTTTGTAACAGGATTAAAAATGCAAAAGAACTATTAAATCCAAACATCAACAATTCTGTGGTATAATCAATATGATATGTGACAAGATGAAAAATTTAGTTTAAAATTTTTAACTATTGTTGACTATCCTTCTGTGACTAGACGTGCTATTTTTTTGTATCTAATTTTTCTCAAAAATGAAGTTATTAGTAATAACATTATACATTTGACATCAGGGTCAGAAGATTTTTATCTATAATTACGGTAAAATGGATAAAGTGCTGTAAGAGAAACATACACTAACTTGACAAGTCATAGAGTGAAACATGATTCTTTTCTGTGATTGGAATCACTTTTTTGTCTAATGGATTCTACAGTTTAAAATGCTATTTTATGCAAAAGAAAACACTTATAAATTCTGTACTAGCTATCATATTATTAAAATTTTAAATGATCACACATGTCGATGTTTGCCAAAGTGCACGTAAATTGGCATTTTTTTATGTTGTTGGCAGAGTCTCCATTGGAAAGACTTTGGGTACAAGATGGCAGCATCTGTTGCAGTTTAAAATTTTTATAGTCTTAGATCCAGTGAATTCATTTCTAGGAATTTATTCTAAAATAATACACATATGCACATTACTGCATGTGACTCTCATAAAGTGATCCTTATTTCAACATCTATATATGAACAAAATAGAAAAAGGAAAGAAAAAAATGTAAATTTATGCATTTATAGAGAATTTAAAAAGATATATCAATACAATGGAATATTTGTGTACAGATAAAAAACCGTGATAAATTCATAAGTAATGACCTGAAATGGTATCCAAGACATAGTGATTGGGAAAATGGTTTAAGCAATATTTTATTAATATAATAGTAGTATGAATGTGTATATAGTAGTTATATTTCCCTTAACTTACCAGTTTAAATATATTCTGAAAATAGAGTTGATGTATTGACTTTTTATATTAAAAGTAAAAGCAATGCAATGTTTTATTCAGTTTTCAATTTTTGAGTACTGTATTTTTTCACTCAAATCACATGATATAGAAGTTATAATTTTAAAAAAATTTTTCTATACCCCTGAATCAGTCTCTTGTTAATAATTTTGTAGTACATATGGTGTAGGCTTTATAAACTCTTTAACCACTTTGCTTTCCTTTTCTGGATTTACTATGAATTCAGGTACAAAAATGTTAGCATATAAAAGCAATCTTTTTTCCTACTTTATACTTGACAAATTTCAGAATGAGTGGGGAAAAGATGATTACTATTTCTTAAATTGTAAGCTCATCAATAAGATTCACTGGTAAATCTGTAAATTATTATTTGATTATTTCTCTAAGTAAAAATTTCATATTTACATTTTAGTGGAGTACTTCAATTTCCTGATAAAAAGAGGTCTAATAAATTTTACCCTGAAGAGGTGAGTGTTTATGTGATCTGAATTTTTTCATACCAATAAGTTATATTTTGGTTATAAAATAAATAATATAAAATATTTTTATAAAATAAAAAACAAATCCATTTTGATTTTAAGTATGCATTGCTTCAATCACAAATTGCAATGTAGTATAATATAAATGTTTATGATCTTAGTATATATGATAATTTAAAGGATATTTTAAAAAGATAATTTAAAAATTAAAATATATTTTATAATACTTTTTCCAATGTCTGATTAAGAGCTTTATAATTTTGAAATTGTGATAATAAAAATTAACATTTTTGAACCTTCACACAAACCTAGAACAGAGAATGTTCTGTCCACTGATAAGGAAACTAAGGTACAGAAAAATATTTTTCCAAGAGGACTATATTTAAACCTGAACTCATTTGACTCTTAGATTTACTATACTTTGGTTGCTTCAGGTTTCTCTTGCCTCAGAGCAAGATAAAATAAATGAAAAATAAAACATAACAAAATTTGTTTTTCAAAAAAAATTTAGATTACTTTATTCTTTTTATTGAGAAATTTTTGTAACTATGCCCATCATACACTCTGGAGAGTGTATCAGTAAGTGTGGACTGGGTATGTTATAGTAACAAATCCCAAATGGCTAAATCCCAAAATCCCAATGGCTAAATCCAAAAACTTTATTTAATCACTAATGCAACATGCCAAAAAAACAAAATGCAGCATGTCTAGTATGGGCGGATGAAACTTCCCCTTCCACATAGTCACTCTACATTTCCTTAAGCCTCTGACATCCTAATACAATGCACAGGTTCCCCAAGCAAGGAAAAGCAGGGAGTGAAGCATCATACACTGGCTCTTAAATGCTTTTACTCAATAGTAATTTATTATATCTTCAAATAGCTTGTCCAACCCTTGAGTGTTGTCTTCTTCCCCTTCTGGTAACCCTATCACCCTCACATTAGGTTTCTTCACATAATCCCACATCTCTTGTAAGCTGTGCTCTTTTCTCTTGTTTCTCTGCTCTATCTCTGTGACTGTTTTATTTAGTTGGAGGGTGTTATCTTCAATCTCTGAGATTCTTTCTTCTGTTTGATCTACCCTGTTCGTGAGACTTTCCACTATAATTTGTAGTTCCCTGAATTGATTATTCATTACCAGGAGTTCGGTTAAACTTTTCTTCATTGTGTCTACTTCTTTAGTGAACTTTTGTTCTAGGTCCTGGAGGCTTTTTGTGGTTTCTTTGTGTTGGTTATTGAGTTGTTCTTGCAGGTCAGTGAGTTTTCTTATGATCCACATACGAAATTCCTCTTCTGTCATTTTGGTTGCCTGATTTTGGTTGGTGTCTGCTTTCTAGGGGGCTGGTGCTCCTCTTTGGGGGTGTGTTCACTTCTCACGAAAATCAACTCACACTGGATAACAGACTTAAACCTAAGGTATGAAATTATTAGAATTCTAGAGGAAAATGTTGGAAACACTCTCCTAGACATTGGCCTAGGCAAAGAGTTTATGAAGAAGTCCCCAAAGGCAATCACAGTAGTAACAAAAATACGTAAATGGGACATGATCAAACTAAAAATCTTCTGCACAGCCAAAGAAACAGTCATGAAAGTAAACAGACAACCTGCAGAATGGGAGAAAATTTTTGCATCCTATGCATCTGATAAGGGGCTGATAACTAGAATATACTTAGAACTCACAAAAATCAGCAAGAAAAAATCAAATAACCCTATTAAAAAGTGGGCAAAGGAGTTGAACAGAAACTTTTCTAAAGAAGACAGAAGAATGGCCAACAAACATATGAAAAGATGCTCAACATCTCTAATCATCAGGGAAATGTAAATCAAAACCACAATGAGATATCACTTAACTCCAGTGAGAATGGCCTTTATCAAAAAGTCTCCAAACAATAAATGCTGGCGTGAATGCGGAGAGAGAGGAACACTCCTACACTGCTGGTGGGACTGCAAACTAGTTCAACCTCTGTGAAAAGCAATATGGAGATACCTTAAAGCGATACAATGACACTACAAAAAAGACACCTGCACTCGAATGTTTATAGCAGCACAATTCATAATTGCATGTCTGTGGAAACAGCCCAAGTGCCCATCAATCCAAGAATGGATTAATAAAATGTGGTATATGTATACCATGGAGTACTATTCAGCTCTAAGAAACAACGGTGATATAGCACATCTTATATTTTTCTGGTTAGAGCTGGAACCCATACTACTAAGTAAAGTATCCCAAGAATGGAAAAATAAGCACCACATATACTCACCAGCAAACTGGTATTAACTGAGCAGCACCTAAGTGGACACATAGGTACTACAGTGATAGGGTATTGGGCAGGAGGGAGGGGGGCGGGTATATACATACATAATGAGTGAGATGTGCACCATCTGGGGGATGGTCATGCTGGAAACTCAGACTTGTGGGGAGAGGGGAGGAAAGAGCATTTATTGAAACCTTAAAATCTGTACCCCCATAATATGCTGAAATAAAAATAAATAAATAAAAAAAGAAAAAAAATAGTAATTCATTGACCAAAACAAGTCATAATAGTAAGACTGATTTTAAGTGAATTCTTTACTAGACGAAAAAGAAAAATGGAAAATGAGTGAGCAGCACCAATATTTACTAAGATAGAATTAACTCACTCCACCTTGAGTTGGGGGAGAACGCAGTTGGTTCATACCAAGACCAGAAGAGGACTAGTTGAAGAATGAGAAGAAAGTCAAGTACCAGAATATTTGAATGTGGACATAATAAATGAAGAGGACTTACCCAGAGAATCTTGCAAAACTACTGCTAGAATATGAATCATTGGAAACTTGGCACCACTGATAGCTATGTGGATTATGGGCATTTGCTAACAGAGAATAGATGAAATGTGAATGTACAAGAATCTGTTTTTCTAAAGCAGTACAGTATATGAATAAGATTGGATCATCTTATAATATTAAAATATTCTGTCCTTATCACTATTCACATATAAGAGGCTATGCTTTTATGTGTATTTTATGGAAACTATAGAGAAAAGTCATCCAGCTTAACAGGATGTCCAAAAATAGCATCCTAAGCTTCAGCAATAATTATGAAATGCTTACTTCTTTAATGTCTGTGTATACTATTCAGTAAAATCTTTCAACATCCTTAAAAATCTTTAAACAGACCAATCTAAAATGTATTGTAAAATTACCATTACACTCATGCTAAATCATTAATACATTCTTTCCCCTAATTTCTTATTAGGTTTGAACCTTTCTTGGGGGATGATTGCCTGAAAGCCACCAGGGGTTTGTAATAAATCACAAACAGGGATAATATCGAATACACCTTGGGGATGGGAGCAGAATGTCTGGCCTGGTTTATTTTCGATTCATTCCATGTATCTAAAAGATTATCATGAAATCACTGCAACCACAGCATTAGGTAAAGACCCCTAAAAGGACCTGAAGATTTTCACTATACTCAGTTATCTATTGCTGAATAACTCATTGCCTTAGAATTTAGCAACTTAACACAACCGATATTTATCTCATGATTTCTGTGAGTCAGGAATTCAGAAGCAGCTTAGCTGGCTACTTCTGAATCAGGGTTTCTTATAATGTTTCAGTGAAGATGTCAGCCAGGTCTGCATCATCTGAAGGCATGCCTGGGGCTGGGAAATCTTCCAGAGTGGGTCACTCGTGTGGTCATTGGCTGTCTGCATCAGTTCTTTGCCAGGTGTTGGTGGTAGGCTTTAGTTTCTCCTTACGTGGACCTCTCCAGGTGGATGTTTGAGCATCCTCTCAGCGTGGAGGCTGACTGCCCCAGAGTGAATGATCCAAGAGAGATTCACTGGGAAGCCTCAATGCCTTTTATGACTTAGTGTCAAAACTCATATACCATCAGTTCCACCATATTCTTTTTGTAAAATGTCACCAGGTGTAGCCCACACTCAGGGAGAGGTGAATTAAGCTCCACTTCTTAAAGAGAGAAGTATCAGAGAACTTGTGGACATCATTAAAAACTATCACACCTTCCCAAACTAAACTTGACAGAGATTGTTATAACTAATAAGCAAATAAGATGTATACACAATGAGAGGTAAAATATTTATGTTAGGAGGTAATTGAAAAGGGAGCAATATCTTAAGAGTCTTATCTTGAGAAAAGGGAGATTTAGCAATAAAAAAATACTATGAATTTGGCTTGACAGGGTAATGTAGGGGTAATGTTTTGATTTGTGCAAACTGAAAATTAAAAGAAAACAGAAAACAAGTTGGCAAAAGTAATATTAGGGATTGATAAGCACCTTTTCATAATCTCTAATTATTTGTCCAGTTAAAATTGTTTATTGATCATATACCAGTATATTTGAACCCCTAAAAATAAAACCTCCTATGCACATATAATTTGGATTTAACTCTGTATAAAGCTTCCATTTTCATGAAGTTGTGTGTTGTAATAAAAGGATGATAGCATGTAAAATTTTAAAATTTTTATTGACTTATTTTGGCAGCTATCAAAAATTATTATGGCTCTTCGGTTTTTGTTTTATATTTATTCTTTTATGATCAGAAGTTTATTTGAAAAATTTCTAAGTAAATGGTAGCAAGTAAAGTTGTGTAGGAGTAGTTGAAACTCTGGGTTTTTTGTTATTTATTTATTTACTTTGAGATAGGGTCTTGATCTGTCAACTGGACTAGAGTAGAGTGGCATCATCAAAGCTCACTGCAACTCAAGCTCCTGGGCTCAAGGGATCCTCCTGCTTCAACCTCCTGAGTAGATGTGACTACTGGTACATGCCACCACACCCAGCTAAATTTTCTATTCTTTGTGAAGATGGGATCTTGCTCTTGCTCAGGCTGGTCTCGAACTCTTGGCCTCACAGGATCTTCCCACCTCGGCCTCCCAGAGTGCTAGGATTATAGACGTGAGCCACAACTCCTCGACTGAAAGAACTCTGTTTTCTATAATTAAATTTAAAACACTTTCCCTGCTGCAATGGGTTAAACATATTGGCAGATATTTATTTACAGAGTAAGCCTTTGTCCTTGACTGCCCATTGATAGCAATTCTGGAAAAAAATAGATCTGTCATTGAGTTTCAGTATCTTGAGATATTGTGAAGTGGCAGATACATATTTGCACTCAATATGAAGGGTAAATTGCCATAATTTGAGTGGACACTTTCAAGCACTACAAAGTAAGAACATGTTGCAAACCACTATGTGGCTGGCACTTTGGGACCTTCTGTCTAATAGGCTGTGACAGTGAAAGTTGGTAATTCATGGTGGCTAAATTGCCATGGACTGGCTTTAAAGTATGATTTTTTTTACCAGATTATATCAGATATATCTATGATTAAATAAGGAATATAAATTGGAAAACTGCATAATATTTTTAAAACATTAGGAAGAATATTAGGGA
Source organism: Microcebus murinus (assembly GCF_040939455.1). Lineage (NCBI taxonomy): Eukaryota > Metazoa > Chordata > Mammalia > Primates > Cheirogaleidae > Microcebus > Microcebus murinus. The sequence continues at coordinate 8,840,973 of NC_134114.1, read as the reverse complement.
AGACAGGTTGTGTTTCATGTATAAGCTTAGACGCTTTTGTTCAGCATCTTGTACGAAAAGGATGTGTGAGATGGACTCTCAGTTTGTGGGAACTTTGTGAAAGGGAACCCCAGCAACTGAGACATTTGGTGGTGACAGCGTGTTCTGGACACCACTGTGTGTGACGAACACCATGTTAGGAGCTGGGGTGAGCATGCTGCCTCAAAGTTTCAGCCAGAATGGTCAGCTCTCTGCTAGCTTCTATTTTATAGAATGCATTGGAACTTCTTATATTCAGAAAGAGTCAAAATTTCAGGCATTGGGTCTGTTTCAATTTCTGTTCAGTCAACTATTATTTTGAAGGGTCTATAATTTCAGAATCCTAGACTTTATTTTTCTGGCTTAAGAATAAGTGTCCCTACAGCTTAGTAAACCCATCAATCAGCTGTTGAAACATGTTAGTGGTGTCTGAGGGAGCTAAGATGTTTGGTGATTCCAGAAGTGGGTCACTTCTAATTTGTAGGAAAAATGAACTCCAGAACTTATATTGTCTTATCATGATTATTAATTTTATCTAGACATATTTCTGTTATAAATGTAGACATAGGTGTGATTGGTAGAAGTATACATGGTTTGACTACTTTCGTATTATATATTACCCAAATGCTTTTATATGATTATTTCTATTTTATGGATTTATATTTAATAGATTTAATCTTTCTGTTTATTAACCTGGGAAGATTTATAGGACATTTATGTACCAATCAGTGTTGTAAATGTAAAATTCCTTGACATTTTGAAATAGGGCTGATGCTGAACTATAAATGTTCTTTCATTTTTTCTTATTCAATAAGTATTTAGTGATGCCAACTCTTTACCACACACTATTATAGGCACTGAGATTATAAATATGAATATGACATAATTTCTGCGCTCCAAGAATTCGTGAACTATTTAATAATTAGGAGACATAAAATGTAAAATACATGGTATTTCCATAGATCTAAGGTGTTGAGTATATCATTGATTTAATAACACTTTTAGTTGCAAGTGACAGAAAATCCATCCCAAATGGCTTAAAGGAAAAGGAGACCACAGTCACATTAAGAAGTGTCCCAATTTCAAAAACATTAAAAGATTTTTTAAAAATCCCAGGACGGGTAAGATCATTACAGTTCACAGTGATAGATGCAATGCTCGAGGAAAGTTATAAAAGTATCAGTCAGGAGGAAGTGATTCATAATGTTTGCAGTTGTCCGGAAAGGCTGCAAAGAGAAAGAAAAGCATACATTGAAAGAGAAAAGGAGTTTGGCACCCACACAAGTCTTGGGGATGACAAAGGCATGCGGGAAGAGAACTTTGAGAATGCAAAATTCAGTTCAGTAAGATGTATGGGAAACTACAAGAATCTAGTGTGTATCTATAGCATAAAGTGTGAAGGGAGAGGCAACAGTCTTGAGAATGGAGAAGTAGGCCTGGGCCGGGGCAAGAGCAGCTTCCTGCATCAAGCGAAGCAGACTGGACTTCATCCTCCGTGCCAATGGTTTCTAAACTCTTTTGCATCCATCAATTTAGTGGGAAACCCACTAGCATTTTCAAGGAACCTGAATAAAATAGAAAATATAATGCGTCACATGTTGCAAGTCTTTGTTTTTCATGAAGTTTAGTTTCAGTTCAAATATGTGGTTCTGCGTCACTGGGCCATAATATATAATACACTTTATATCTCAAAAAATGTTTGGAGGCTGGGTGTGGTGGCTCACACCCGTACTCTTAACACTCTGGGAGGCCGAGGCAGGCGGTTCGTTTGAGCTCAGAAGCTTGAGACCAGCCTGAGCAAGAGCGAGACCCTGTCACTAATAAAAAAAAAAATAAAATAGAAAGAAATTAGCTGGACAATTAAAAATATATAGAAAAAAATTAGCTGGGTATAGTGGTGCATGCCTGTAGTCCCAGCTACTGGAGGCTGACGCAGGAGGATCGCCTGAGCCCAGGAGCTTGAGGTTGCTGTGAGCTATGCTGATGCACAGCACTCTAGCCCGGGCAACAGAGTGAGAGTCTGTCTCAAAAAACAAACAAACAAAAATGTTTGGAAACCTCTGTCCTGGGGGCTGAGATCCACTCAAGTACTTTTAGGGAAAAAAAACATGTTGTAATCATATTTTTGGTAAAGAAGGTTGACTTTCTCAGTAAATAGTGCAAAGAACTAATTGGAGGAGGCAATCCTGCAGGCAAGAGAGGCAGGTTAGGAAGATTTTGTGAGTGTTTCGAGGAGTCATGCTGAAGTTGGTATGTTTGTAGGGTTCTTGTAGAACCATTGGTAATAGGTAGTTGCCTATTGAACATCAATAAGTGAGGTCTAAGCTGGAGGTAGGCTCTGATTCATTATTTGCACATCCAATCCCAGATGTGCATGGCTTTGCCAAAGAGAGGTGTGAACAGTGTTCAGTGAGAAGAAATAGAAGCTGTGGAACCCTTGGAAACTCTCATATATAAGACAGTGGCTTTCAACCTCATTGTACTGGCCCACTGGGATATTATACAAACAGGTGTAGAGAACATCTCACTTCATTTGTTAATAATATAGTACACGTTACATATTGGTTATTTTCTGAAATTAGCAAGTTTAAGTTGGAGATCATTAACAATTTCAAGGCTATCACCAAACTTCTTAAAATTCTCTCCCAGGATCTTCCAACAGCATAGCTGCTGCCTCCAATTTCCTTCTGTCTCAGTATTTTGGGGTTCACCCCTGGAGCTCCCCAAATCTCAGCCCAGCTGCTCATCTTTTCTTCTACTCACATCTCACTTTATATATTTATTCTGATCCTTTCCTCTCTGCTCACAGCCCTCTGCCTTTCCACTCCTGTCTTCGTTTAGCTTTTCTCCTCACACCTTAGGTTCTGAGGGGAGCCAGGTTGCAACAAGGAAGCTGCACATTCCTACTGTCAGAACCTCATTTGTTGGTTGGCCAGAGGACATTGTTCTCCCGGTGCCAGCTCTGGCATCTCAGATCATGAGCTTGGCTGGGGCAGGGCTCAGGAGGCACAACTACTGATCCTCATCTGCTGGTTTGTTTTTCAAAAAGTACCACCTATTTAATATATATATTTTTTAAGACAGATAAGTCATTCAGGTAATGTTGAGACTAGATAAAAATGCCTGAGACCATGCTGTAGGACACAGGACTGCCAAGAGACTCAGAGAAAATAGCCAAAGGCAGGCCCTCTGCTATCCTCAATGACCATATTTGCTAGAACTTGGCTGCTATGTGTCTGTCACCATTCCATTTTGCTCCATGTTAGCCTCCACAGAAGCTTCCTTTTTACCTACAGGCATAATTCCTGTAACTAAGAAGGCAGACCTGAAGTCTGTAATGATGTTCAGGTTGGTCCCACCGTCCTCTATGATTGCTAGCTTATAGGATGACACAGAATGGGTCTCCTGATCCACCATGCTGTGTTTAACCTCCCACCATTTGGCTCCTCTGAATACACAGGTAGAACAATCACCCATTTGTGTTTGACATGTGAACTTGGCACTCAGATTGCAGCAGGATCTCTGGTAGAGACCCTCCAGCCACCGCACAGCAAATGGCCTTGTGTCTCTGACTCCATGAGTAATATCTAACACCACAGCTCCAACTTCTGAGATAGAACTGGATATATCTCCACCTCCTATCTGTGCCTGCTGGCACCCTTGTACTTGGAAATTCTGACCATGGCTGGACGCTGCTGTTTCCCATCTTTGCATGGTTCTCTCCACACATTTTGCCAGATTCTGTTTATAAGTTACTAGTTGCAAGTTTCAAGTCCCAGAAGGCTACTGAATTTGATGGTTCTATTTTAGAAGCCACTTACCTAGGGCAGTGGTGGTCCCCAACCATTTTAGAAAGAACCAGGGACCAGTTTGATGGAAGACAGTTTGCCCACAGACCAGGGCTGGTGGATGGGGTATGAGGTGCTGTGGGGGTGTGTGGTGTGGAGCTCAGGAGGTGATGTGTGGCCCATTTTCTAAGAGGCCAAGGGCCAATACCAGGCTGTGGCCCCGGGGGTTGGGGACCACAGACCTAGGCTGTACATCCTTTCACAGTTGACTGAGGCAAAAGGCTTAGACTACTCTTAGAATTTCTGAAAAGCAGCTTTTGTAAGTCAAAATAAAGGGGTATCATTTCAAATACTATTTAGAGAAATGCTCCTAATGCAAAGTCCGCTTTACTTATGTTACATGCTCTGGTAAGCAACTGTTATTGATTTTACTCTAATCATACATTAACTTAGAAAATTTTTATTAACTGGCTTCTATGTATTAAACACTGAGCTAGATGTTGGAAATTGAACATAGACCAAGACAGATTGAATTTCTGTTCTAATATTATCTCGTTTTGACAACTATTAATTATTATATTGCTTACATTATGATAAGCAGCAATTTTAAAGCGGCAATTTCTCTTGATAAAATAAGACATGAGGATGAATATGTTTTTCTGTGTGCACAGTGAATCTGAGTGAGAGTGGTGCTATGCCTGTTTCTTTTGGTTCATACTCGTCACAAATATGGAATTGCAGTGTTGGTGGCACAAATGGGATGCTCAATATTGTTGTTCATGTCGCTAATTTGTACTAATCCAAACATTCTGTGTACCCTAATATTAATAAAGAGATGTTTATGCTTATTCCTTAACTTTACATAATAGTAGTCTTTTTCAATATTGCTAATAGAGTAAGTGGTTGTGAAAATTTGATTATGTTAAAATATATTAAGATTTTAAAACATTTAATTGCTCATATTTATATATTTTTAAAATAACCATATTTGGAGTATTCTGATGCCCTATGTCATTATTCACTTGGGTGTGGGGTGATGGTGAATTATGAAAACGATGCCTCATGATGACAGTAAAGCTGAAAGTATAAGTCTATTGAGCTGCTATTTTTGTGTTGTGGAACATAGGATCAAGAACGGAGACAGGAACTGTCTTGAGGTGGGGACATTTCTTTGATCTATGAGAGAAGGAAATAAGGCTGAATGTGGCTGCATGCAGGGTTTCCTTGTTTGGTGTGAGGGGCAGGAAGTCAAGGTGGTTAATATCAGAGTCTCTGGAGTTCAAGTCCTTGGCTAATGGTAAAGGAAGAAGTTTGAGGACAGTTACAGATGTTTCTAGTAACTCTAAAAAGGTGAAAAAGAAACTGCCTGAAAAGAAGGAAATGAGGGGAAACAAAGTCTGACTAAGCAATGTTTAGAAATCATCACCCTTTACATTCCCCGACTCACATCAGAGTGTGGTTTTTGGCTAGAGCACACAGCTGCCCAGATATTAGCAGCAAAGAACAATCACAGGTGAGTGGGTTTGGGGTTGGTGGTTTGCAGACAAGGTCCGCTGCTCCAAGTCTGTTCCACCCACAGATTGAATTGGACGTTTTGGCTGACGGCCGTTCAGGCCAAACCAGGGAATCATGTGGACTCCTCTCTGTTCATCTCATATACCACATAGAATCTATCAGCGATCCTGACAGTTCTGCTTTCAAAAATCCCCATGATCTGACCACTTCTCATGGCCTCTACTGCTTAGGATTCAAGCTGCAGAGGAAAGATTACATCAAAGAGTTGACTGTTGGTTGAGTGGAGATAAGGACCATCAATAGAATGTTCTGAAAGGATGGAAATTTTCTGCTTTTTTGTGTAATAAAGTAGCCACTGGCGAGCTATGGCTATTGAGCACCTCACATATGTATGGTACCACTAATTAACTGACTTTTTATTTTATTTTTTTTAATTTTTTAATTTATTTTTTAATTTCAGGATATTATGGGGGTACAGACATTTTGGTTACACGTTATGACTTTGCCACACCCAAACCATGATTTGAGATGTGTCCTTCCCCCCCTACAATGCTCATCGCATCCATTAGTTGTGAGTTTACCCACTCCCAACCCCCCCCCCCAAAGAATATAACTATCATATGAGCAACTTAGTGTTGATCAGTCAGTGCCAGTTTGATGGCGAGTACATGTGGTGCCTATTTGCCTATTCTTCCATTCTTGTGATACCTCACTTCGGAGGATGGGCTCAAGCTCTATCCAGGAAAATGTAAGAGGTGATAGATCACAATCATTTTTTTATAATTGAGTAGAATTCCATTGTATACATATACCATATTTTATTAATCTACTCATGGATTAACAGGCACTTGGGTTGTTTCCACATCCTTGCTATAGTGAATTGTGCTGCCATAAACATTTGAGTGCAGATGTCTTTATTATAGAATGACTTTTGTTCCTTTGGGTAGATGCCTAATAGTGGCATTGCTGGATCAAATGGTAGTTCTACTTGTAGCTCTTTGAGGTATCTCCAAATTCTTTTCCATAGAGATTGTACTTATTTGCAGTCCTACCAGCAGTGTAAGAGTGTTCTTATTTCTCTGCAACCTCACCGCCATTTGTTGCTTTGGGAATTTTTGATAAAGGTCAATCTTACTGGAGTTAGGTGATATCTCATTCTGGTCTTGATTTGCATTTCCCTAATGTTTAGAGATGATGAACATTTTTTTGTATGTTTGCTAACCATTATTCTGTTTTGTTTTTAAAAGTTTCTGTTAATGTCCTTTGCCAATTTATTAATGGGGTGGTTTGATTTTTTCTTGTTGATTTTTTTGAGTTCTAGATAGATTTTTGTTATCAGCCCTTTATTGGATATGTAGAGAGCAAAAACTTTCTCCCATTCTGTAGGTTGTCTATTCACTCTAGGGGTAGTTTCCTTGGCTATACAAAAGGTTTTAATTTGATCAGGTCCCATTTATTTATTTTTATAGCTGCTGTGATTGCTTTGGGGTGTTCTTCATAAATTCTTTGCCTACACAATATCTGAAAGAGTCTTCCCTACATTTTCTTCTAGGATTCTTAAGGTTTCATGCCTTAGGTTTAAGTCTGTTATCCATCATGAATAGATTTTTGTAAGAAGTGAGAGGTAGGGGTTCAGTTTTAATCTTCTGCATATACCTTTCCAGTTTCTCTACCACCATTTATTGAAAACAGATTCTTTTCCCCAGTGTATGTCTTTGTGTGCTTTGTCAAAGATTAGATGACAATATGCAGATGGTTTCATCTCTGGATTCTCAGTCCTGTTCCAAAGGTCTATGTCTCTGTTCTTGTGCCAGTGATATGCTGTTTTAGTTACTATAGCCTTGTAGTACAGCTTGAAGTCTGGTAGACTGATACCTCCCAGTTTGTTCTTTTTGCTTAAGATTGCTTTGGCTATACAAGGTCTTCTCTGGTTCCATACAAAGCATAGAATTATTTTTTTCTAAATCTGTAAAGAATGATGCTGGTACTTTGACAGGAATTGCATTAATTCTTCAGATCACTCTAGGTAGTATGGACATTTTAACAATGTTGATTCTACCAATCCATGAGCAAGGTAGATTTTTCCATCTGTTTACATCTTCTATAATTTCTTTTCTTAGTGTTTCATAGTTCTCCCTGTATATGTCTCTCACCTCTTCCATTAAATATATACCTAGATATTTGATTTTCTTTGAGGCTATTGTAAAAGGTACTGCATTTTTTATTTGAATTTTGGTTTGACTGTTATTGGCATATAAGAATGCCTCTGATTTGTGTGTATTAATTTTATATCCTGAGACTTTACTGAATTCCTTTATCAATTCCAGGAGTCTCTTTGTTGAATCCTTGGGGTTTTCTACATATAATTTCATATCATCAGCAAAGAGTGATAGTTTGATCTCTTTTGCCCACATTTGGAGGCTCTTAATTCTCCTCTCTTGTCTAATTGCTCTAGCAAGGACTTCTAGCACTATATTGAATAGGAGTAGGGATAGTGGGAATCCTTGTATTGTTCCAGATCTAAGTGGGAATGGTTTCAGTTTTTCCCCATTCAGAATGATAGTGGCTATGGGTTTATTGGATATGGCTTTGATAATTTTAATGTATGTCTCTTATATGCATATTTTGCTAAGAGTTTTATAGTAAAGTTCTGCTGGATTTTGTCAAATGCTTTTCCTGCATCAATTGAGAGAATCATATGCTCTTTGTTCTTGCTTTTATTTATGTGATGAATTGCATTTATAGATTTACACATGTTGAGCCAGCCTTGCATCTCTGGTATAAAGCCCACCTGGTAATGGTGAATTATTTTTTTGATATGCTGTTGGATTCGATTTGCCAAAATTTTGCTGAGGGTTTTTGCATGAATATTCATGAAGGATATTGGTCCATAGTTTTCTTTTTTTGTTGTGTTCTTTCTTGGTTTTGGTAGCAAGGTGATGTTTGCCATATAGAATGAGTTAGGGAGGATGCCATTTTCCTTAATGTTGTGAAATAATTTCTGTAGTATTGGTATAAGTTCCTTCTTGGAATGTTTGGTAGAACTTAGAAGTGTGGCCATTTGGTCCAGGACTTTTCCTTTTTGGAAGGTTTTAATTACTGCTCCAATTTCTGTGCATGATATTGGTCTGTTAAGGAATTCTGATTCCTCCTGGGTGAACATAGAGAGGTTGTATGTTTCCAGGAATTTGTCCATTTCCTCCACATTATGTAGTTTGGGGCATAAAGGTTTTTATAGTATTAAAAGATAATATTTTGTATTTCCGTAGTGTCTGTTGTGACCTCTCCTTTTTCATTTCTAATTGAGTTTATTAGAGTCCTTTCCCTTCAAGTTCTTGTCAATCTGGCAAGAGGGCTGTCAACTTTGTTTATCTTTTCAAAAATCCAGCTTTGGGTTTTGTTGATCTTCTGTATAGTTCTTTTGTTCTTAATTTCATTTAGTTCTGCTTTGATCTTTGTTATTTCTTTTCTTCTACTAGGTTTAGAGTTGATTAGCTCTTCCTCTTCTAATTCCTTGAGACTGTTTGTTAGATTGTTGATATTTGAGCTTTCTGCTTTTTGGATGTGAGCATATAATGCTATTTGTTTACCTCTCAGGAATGCTTTTGCTGAGTCCCACAGATTTTGATGACTTGTGTCCCCATTATCATTAAGTTTGAAGAAGGTTTTGATTTCTGTCTGTATTTCCTCCTTTATCTAATAGACATTCAACAATAAATTTTTTCATTTCCATGATTTTGTAAAGTGATGTGTATTCCTGTTGGAAATGAACTCTAATTTTATACCACTATGATCTGAGAAGATACATGGTATTATTTCTATTTTTTTAATTTGTTGAGGTCTGATTTGTGGCCTAGTATGTGATCAATTTTGGAAAAAGTTCCATCAGCTGATGAGAAGAACATATATTTGGCTTTATTTGGTTGGAATGCTCTGTAGAGGTCTGTCAAATCTTTTGTTCTAGAGCTCTGTTTAAGTCCATTATTTCTCTGCTTATTTTCTGTTTAGAAGATTTGTCCAGTTCATTTAGTGGGGTGTCGAAATTCCCAGCTATTGTGACATTATTGTTTACCATGCTATTTAAATCAGACAGGGTTTGCTTTATGTATCTGGGTGCTCCTGAGTTGGGTGCATGAATATTAAGAATTGTTAAGTCTTCTTTTGGATCTTCCCTTTCACCATTATATAGTGGCCATCTTTGTCTTTTCTTACTTTTGCTATTTTAAAGGTTATGTTATCTGAAATAAGTATAGCTACCCCTGCTTTATTTTGACTTCCATTTGCCTAGAGGATTGCATTCCATCCCTTGACTATTAGCCTGAAATCATCTCTGTGGGTTAGATGTGTTTCGTGTAGACAGCAGAAAAGAGGCTTCTGGATATTTATACACTCTGCCAGTCTATGTCTCTTCAGAGGACAATTCAAGCCATTCACATTTATTGAGAGGATTGATATTGGAGGTAAATTTTCATTGATATTGTTAGGTAAATTCTTGAGTGATTTTACTTTGGAGTGTGTCTAGTGCACTGTTCCATATGTAATGCTGGTCTGAGTACTTCCTGTGGGTCTGGTCTGGTCTTCGCACATTCCATCAGAGTTTGTTTGTCTGGGAAGATCTTTATTTCTCCCTCATAGATGAAGCTTAGTCTGCCAAGTAGAGAATGACCATTATTATTTTAGAAGATTAAGGATAGACACCCAGTCCCTTCTGGCTTGTAAAGTTTCAGTTGAGAAGTCTGCAGTTAGTCTGATAGGTTTTCCTTTGTAGGTTATTTGCTACTTTCACCTCACTGCTTGGAGGATTGCCTCTTTTTTGTTTACTTTGGTCAGCCTAATAACTATGTTACGTGGTGACTGCCTTTTCACATTGAGTCCCCCAGGGTTCTGTGTGCTTCTTGTATCTGAATGTCTAGATTTCTGCCCAGGCCAGGCATATTTTCCTCCAGTATTCCATGAAATAAGTTTTCTAGCCCTTGTGTATTTCTTCTTTTCTTTCAGGGATGTCGATGACTCTAAAATTGGTTTCCTTACATAATCCCACATTTCTTTTATGTTTTGGTCTTGTCTTTTGTTTCTGTGTTCTTTTTCTTCATCCAATTTGTTTGGAACATAGGCATTATCTTCAAGTTCTGTGATTCTTTCTTCTGTGTGATCCACTCTGTTTTTCAGGCTTTTCATCTGTGTTTTGAAGTTCCTTGAAAGCCTCCTTCATTTCCAAGATTTCTGTTTGGTTCTCCATAGTATTTCAGTTTCTTTAGAGGTTTTTTCATTCATTTCCTATATTGTTCTTGTGGTTTCTTTATGTTGAATTTCTATTTTTCTCTTCAAGTCCATTGAGTTTTCTTACAATCCATATTCAGAATTCTTCCTCTGTCAATTTACTCATATCATGTAAGTTGGTATCTATTGAAAGAGATTGAATATTTTCTTTTGGGGAGATTTTTCTCTATGATCCTTCATATTTCCAGTGTTCTTTCGCTGATTCTTTCTCATCGGGCTACTTTGTTAAGAACTGGGGGTGCTGGGGCTGGGTTATGGCTTTAATTTCAGAACCTTGAAGGGACATTCCTTGGCAGTCCTGGGGAGATGCACTCTGGTCCTGTATTGCCTTAGAGGTGTTTTAGCCACTTAGGACATCTCTGACCTGTTGTCTTCACCTCTTGCCAAAGGAAATTAGTAATTTTGGACCCATTGCTTAATATCCCAGGTGGTAAATCACTCTTGTGTGAGTGACTCCATTGTCCTCTGCTAGTTTGAGAAGGAAGACACTGTGTTGGGCTAGGGGCTTACCCTCTCTTTTGTTACATGTACTTTGCATGGAGGAGTCAATTATCAAGGTATTCCAATACCTTTGTTTTGGGCTCTACACCACCAAATGGGGTATACCAGTGCCCCAATCTTTGGTAAATATCTTGTCACTCACCAGGATTACTTTAGCCCTGTTACCGCTTTAGGTGTGGTAAGAATAGCAACAGGTGCCTGGAAGCCTGAGAGCGTATACTTTTGTGGTTGCTTGATCTGCTGCTAGGGAGATCTGCTAATGTGTTATTCAGGGCTCTTTCACCATACTTTTGAAATAGCCCCAGGTGGGGGTTGTCAATATGTTCAATTGCTGAGGACTCTGGCCAAGATTTTCCTTCCCAGACTGCAAGCCCCAAAGCTGTCAGTGGCCTGGGTGTAAAGCCACTCACCCTAGTGTTATGTTCTTATCAGATATTCAAGACCAACCCACAGGTCTGATAAAACAGTCTGTCCCCTTTCTCTTAGTCCCAAAGTCCCATAGATTCCCTCCAGTCACACAGAGAAGGTGACTTTTCTCCTTTCTCCCTACCTCCAAGGGTGTAGCCTGCCATGCTGGGCTGGGGGAGGGGTGTTGCCTGAGACCCTTGCACGTTCAGGTCCAGAAAACCTCTTCTCTCATTTCTCCTCTCCTGCAAAGGCAGGGTCTTCCCTGCCTTAGGGGCAGTCAAGAAAAGTCTAGCTGCAGAACTGTGGGAGAGGCACTGCCAGAGGCTGCTGCATGCAAAGAGGCTTCTCTCTTTACTTCGCCCCTCCAAGGGCGGCGTTAGTCAGGTCAGCCTGAAGCCACGCCCCTCCAAGGCAGGAGTTTGGTCCGCGTGAGGTAGAAGTGCTGGGAGAAAGGAGAAGCTCCTCTGATGCCACCGTCATGTGGAAAGCAGCCTCTCTCGCCACTCCACCCCTCCAAGGGAGGAGATTGGTAGGCGTGGGGTAGAAGTGGCTGGGTTGGGGACAAACTCCTCTGAGGCCCAGAGGCCACAGGTTGCTCAGCCCCAAAAGCGGCTTCTCTCATTATTCTTCCCGTTGAAGGGAGGAGCTCGGTAGCGTGAGGTAGCGGCAGTCCGGGGTGGGGTCAACCTGGCCCAGAAGCAGCTTCTCTGGTTACTCTGCCCCTCCAAGGGAAGAGCCTGGTCAGCGTGAGGTAGAAGCGGCCGGGTGGGAAGCTCCTCAGAGGCCACGGGCAGCCGAGGGTACCTCAGCCCGGAAAGCCGCTTCTTTCGTTACTCCGCCCTCCAAGGGTGGAGTTTGGTAGGCTGAGGCAAAAGCAGCCGGGGCAGGGCGACAGGCTCCTCCAAGCAGGAACGACTCAGCTGGGAAAGGGGCTTCTTTGGTTACTCCGCCCCTTCAGGGGCAGGGCTTGACCAGCCCGCTCCAAAGGGCGAGCGGCTGGGGGTGGAGAGTTCAGAAAGCGGCTTCTCTCCTGACTCCCTTGCTCCGAAGGCGGGGATTGCTCTGTCAAGCGGTGGCAGTGGCGCCGCCTGAGGCGGTTGCCTGGGCTGCCCTGCTGGGCTGGAGAGGGGCGGCGTCCAGGTGGGCAGCGCGCCCCACACACAGCATTTCTAGGCTATGGACCCCCCAAATGGCAGCTGTCCACCCACAGAGAGCCAGCACCGGAGGCGACTGTTTGGGGGGCAGCGGGCTCTGGACCTGGCAGGCTGTCCCCACGAGCCACCGGCTGTCCCCTTCACTTCCTGACGCGTGGACTCGCGCCCGCCCGGTAGGGAGTCCTACACACTGTATTGCATCCTGCACCGGCTGAATCTTCCGTAGTTTCCAGGGGAAGAAGATGTCGTAAATGTAAAAATGGGTAAAAATTACAAATACAAGATAAGTAAATTTTGACGCATATAGATTATTAAATACGAAGTGTACATTACGATTAAACCGTGGAATAATTAATGTTTGTTGACATAAGAAATTGTGAGATGTTGTTGAGCAAAATATAAACTATTCAGAAATGCTACATTAGTACCCCATTATTTAAAAATAATTATGCAAAATAAGTTATATCAGAAAAAAATAAATTACCCAAATCCCAAAGTAAATATACTTATCTAGGATGGCAGAACTGCTCATAGATAGTTGCTCTTCCTTTGTTTTTTTTTTTTTTTTTTTTCGGTACACTTTCCAGATTTCCTGAATTTAGCATAGATTAAATACTAATTTTTAGTGGATCAACTCTGATTAAGAATCAAGTATTTGGCCATGTTACTATGAAGTCAGAGGCTTAAGACTTTTTAATACTTCCTGCAAGACAATCCAGGGCTTGGTTGGGGCAGGTCCTTGGCGTGTTTCCTCATCTCTCTGTACACTCCGAGCAGAGAAGATAGGAGTGGAGGGCGACAGTCTTCCCTGTGGAAACGTAGTGAGGACCCATAGTTAAATTAAATCTGGGTGTTAAAAATCATGAACGAAGGAAATTACTCCAAGTCATTTGCATTCAGGAATAGAAGTGGCCTTAGGTAGCAGTAGCTATGTATGGCGGAATAAGCCTTGAAGATTTCACTTCTCTTTCCATTATTGCTATATGGAGAAAGGAGGTAGATAAACAGGCCTAATTATTTCTTAAGCCCCGTGGGTCAAACCTGTCAAGTGCCTAAGGATAAACCTTGATTAGGTGCCTATTAAATCCCACAGTTTATTATGACAGGTCACTGTCATACTTTTAAGAGTTACATTTTATGAAAATTATTTTGCAGACTAGCATTTAGGAGGCAGTATGGGTTATAGGAAATAGGCAGACACATCAAAGGGACACTAAAATAAGAATAAAAAGGCAGAAAACGTGAGTTGCAGATGCACTTATGTTACTTAATAACTTTGGGGCCTTACACAGTTTCTTGGTCAAAAAATATATTGATGATAATACCGCTCAGAGCCTGAATTAACATGGGCCCAATAAAACTCAGAGAACACAAAAATTAAAATAATAATTTAAAATGTGTAAGATTCCTCCTTTCTCAGTGTAAGGCTCTCTTGTGTAGAGTCCACTACATAAGCTGTTGACGTGTATATAGGTGGAGATACAGGTCCAGGGAGGCTCTCTCAGGCACCCAGATGACTGTGCACATAGGAGCCATTATTTCTTTTTAATGCTTTCCTTTTGTCCCTGCCTCTTCTAAGTGGAAGGCCATGGGTCCAGCTGTTTACCTGGGCACAATATTTGTCGATCTGTTTGTCTGTGTTATAACACTTGATGAAGTAAGAAAGCCCCATATGAAAGCTAGTTGAACACATCAACATACTTTATTATGTTCTTCCCAACCCCACCACCATAATTACTTAGGTCTCTTTCTTTCATGCTGTTGCTATCCATCACCTCAAATACTTGGAACTTTTTAGTCAGCTATATTGCATTTTGCCAAATCATATATAATCTGATCCTGACTCCGCTCAAATTCTGCTTTGTTAATATTATTTCCCCAAATCCTGTCACATAATCTATGCTTGTAACAGATTTACTTTTCCAGTGCTAATGTAATCCCCACTGGTAACATTAGGAGTAACTTGCTTCAAAAAATAAAAACAAATCAAAAGTTAGTTGGAATGTTCCATGAGAAATTTGGATGACCACTATTTTTATTATATATTTTAAATAAAATTCCATAATGCAGTCCTTTGAGGTTTGTATATCTCTAAATTATTAACTAAATGTAGCTAATAACATAAGGGAAGGTCTTATATGAAAATTATTCACTTAATGTAAAACCCAGGGCACTCAGATACAGTGTTATAGGAAATATCTTTTAACATTCACACAACACTGGTTCCTGAGGGACATGTAATATAATAGCTTTAGGCAAGAAAATAATTTTTGTTTATCCTCAGCCTTTAATTGAGATGGGGATTTTGTAATGCTCTGGTAAAAATTGCCCTCTGTTAATTATTGCTTCCTCTGTTTATGATCATGGCTAGATGATATATGAAACAATTACTTCACTCTCTTTCTCAGTCTGTTTGGGCTGCTGTAACAAAATACCATAAACTGAGTGCTTATAAATAACAGAAATTTGTTTCTCACATTTCTGGAAGCCAGGGACTTCAAGATCAAGGTGCTGGCAGATTCAGTGTTTAATGAGAGCCAACTTTGTGGTTTGTTGATGGTGTCTTCTTGCTGTTTCCTCATGTGGCAGGAGGCGTGAGAGGTCTCTCTCAGGTTTCCTTTGTAAGGATATTAATCCTGTCAATGAAGGCTCAACCCTCATGAACTCTCAAAAGCCCCACCTCCTAATACCATCATCGCCTGGGAGTTAGTATGTCAGCATATGAATTTGGAGGACATACACATTCAGATCATAGATAAGTCCAATAGAGCAAAGTACCTTTTGGGAATCTTGTCTTTAACCGGTATGCATGCATCTATTTATGCATTAGGTCTAATGGTATTTAAGTTTCTGCATTCTTTCATAAATAAACTCAGACAAAATAAACTGTGGCAAATGGCCTTTACCTGCTTTCAGTAGTTTTTGTCTGCTGTCTGTCACAGAGTAGGAGCTCTGTCAATATTTGTGGAGTGGATGAGTTATTAGTGTATTTCATGGTACCAGCTAAGCTGCTCATGTTAATTCAGGCATCTCTTTAATTAACGATAAATTATTAATTGTTTATTTTGTATAATTTCTTTGCAAAGGGGATTATCTGTTTGATTTTCTTCTGAGCTGGAGATATACCAAAAGGCAAGTAATAAATTTGCCTGCAACAGATATCAATTTGTAGCTGGGCTAGCTTCTTAGACTTAATTCTTCTTTATCTCTTTACTCTTCGTTATAATCTCACTTGCCTTTTCCTTCTCATCATTTCCTTCCCCATTTACCTCAAAGACAAAACACAAAGCTGTGGGTGTGTTCTGGAATTTGGTGGGGGTTGATGTATGGAGAAACCATTCTATTTACCTGTACTATTACTTCTACTTACTTGCGCTGTTCCCCTTCTATAATAATGTCATGTTTGTCTGTTTTTTTCTGAAGTTCATAACTTTCATTTTTATGACGTGTAGTCTTTAAAGTTACTTGATAATTATGCCTTTTTGCAATGACAACATGCAATGGTATTGAGCTTGCCCTCTTGCATTGCAGGAGCTATGCCTGTCCCAGACCAGCCTTCTTCAGCCTCAGAGAAGACCAGCTCCCTGAGCCCAGGCTTAAACACCTCCAATGGGGATGGCTCGGAAACGGAAACCACCTCCGCCATCCTTGCCTCAGTCAAAGAACAGGTAGAAACATTCCATTTTTGTGACATACGTTTGGGGACATTTAAAAAAATAATTTCTAGATGAACAATGAGGATTAAATTATTTTGGAAGAAAAATCATAATTTTCAAGCAGAATATTGGAGCCCATTATATAAATAATATTAAATTATGATTATAATGTCTTTTGACTCCATATTTTTAGTCATAATTTAGGCAACTTTCCTTGAAAAAGGATTATATGCAGGGAAAAAAAGACTTTACAGTTAAAATTTCCTGTAGGTGAAGATTTTGCAGATTCTTTGATAGGCCTGGCATTTAATACTCTTAAATGCATGCAGTGAAATAATTGGCCTTTAGAAAATATAAAGTTTAGTAAAGTTTTGAAATATATCTAGGAGGCTAAAAAATTAATGTATGTGACAACAAATGAATATCAGATTAGGTTAAGGCAAATTAGTCTTCTGAGTGTTTCTGAGATGAATCTGGAAGGATACAAGAACTTTTTCTCTCAAAATAATCAAGATCTGCATGAGTCTTCCTCCAACATTACTTTGCCCTAAAAAAGGATAAGAAAATGAACTCTGGATCTTAGATTTAAAAGAAACTATTTCCTAAAAGTCATATTTCTTATAAAATAAGAAGTGGTAAACAATCAACGGAAGATGGAAGATCAAGATTCTCTTATTTACTTCTTATAAGCCTGTGCTAGAAAATAAATCAGCATTTTTAAAAGCAACAAAGCCCCTCCTGTGTGTGTTAGATGATTTGGTGATGCTGAATTAGCAAGGGCAGCACGGTGGGACTGACATAACTTACCTGACTCCACAAACATCTCAACAGAGCAATAGCCTAAAATGGAGCAATTGAGCACAGTAACTCCACTCAAAAAGAAGAAGTGCTCTAGGGGAAACTGATTCTGTTTAATAAGGGGGAACTGATTTAGATACGGGGAGGAAACCACCTAAATGATACACTCACTGAATGGAAGAGTCAATGGTGCTATCAGTCAAAGTTGTGCCACCTAGTCAGGAAGTATGCAGCTAAGTAGGTACACAGGGGAATGTTGAATAGATGGAATGGGTAGTCTAGTTTATGAAAATAGTCAGTAAGCAGGAAATTAGGTTGAGCTTTAGGCTGTATTACTTGATTAGGTTCCTTCTAAAAGCTCACTCTTGGGAGTTTTCTGATTATTTTTAAGGGGAAATGGAAAAGGGAACAAACAAGGGGTTTCTTGCCACTCCCTGTACTCCAGATACTTCCTTGTTATAGTTGGGGTATGTCAGACTTTCTTATTCTGGTACGATCTGGAAGTCTTGCTAGGCTACTAGCTTTAGAGTAGTGATAAAATATAAAACAGGAGGAATAAATTTAATAGGAAAACTATAAGACCTGTCTGATAGAAACTATGACATTTCTGAAATTAAAAAAAAAAAGAAAATAAACAAATTAGAAAAAAACTGTAACATTTCATTCAAGGACATAAAGTAATTAAAAATAGAAAGATATGCTATGGTCCTGTGTAGAAAAGCCTGATACCATCACAATATTACTGTTTTTTCAAATTAATGTATAAAATTTAGGCTGTTGTAATCAGGTCTCTGTGGCTGGTGGTTTCTTTCTTTGGCAAACTGGATCAAATTATTTTAAAGAGCATGTGGAAGCATAAATATATGAGGGTGCAAGGAAAATTTTGATAGATTTTAGCTCACCAAATGTGCTAATCACAGTGGTATCCAGTTGGCTCAAAATAGAATGATCTCTGTGTTTTGACCATAACTGAGGGTTCAGAACAGATCAAATATTCAGAAAACATGACTAATTCATTTAAAGTTAGTTTTTTAGTTTAGTACAAAGAACTGCTTTAATGGTGTCAGCACAACTAACTCAACATCTGGAAGAAAATTAAAGCCATTAATGCACAACATACACAGAAATAAACCTCAAAGGGAAAACATTGTAGCTATAAAAATAAAAGTGTAAATTTATTAGAAGAAACTTTGGGAAAATAATCACATAAACTGAACATGGGGAAGGCTTTAAGGCAGGAAACTCTCAGAAGCCATACATGAATGGTGGATACATTTGGCAATATTAATACTATCAAAAATAGCAAGGTGAAATTCAACATAGAAAAGTAGAAAAATAATCCAAGAGAAAATATGTACCATGGGTATGACAAAATGTTGAAAAAATTAACATGTTAAGACTCCTTAATGTGGTGAGAAAAGGAGATATAAAAGTTTAGAAAACTAGGCAATGGATATGGACAGAAGAAAAATGCAAACAATGAATATATGGAAATATTTTTCACTCTACTAATCAGGGACATAAAATTTTAAATGAAAATAAGGTATCATTTTAGTCTGCCAGGTAGACAAATGTTGAAAAATAGTATGTATTATATGCTCACCAAGGGTTAAGGTTGGAGAAATCTATATTCTTTTTCACTCTAAATGGGAATATGAATTACTGTAATTTTTTTCTAAAATGATCTGTTTCTATGAATTGACATTTAAAATGTTCAATAGCTTTTGATTTAGTTGTGCTTAGACATATATTTTATAGAAATGAGTGAACTAGAACATAAGATTTTATGTATATGGACATTTATTATAAAATTACTTGAAATAGCAAAAATAGAATTAGAAAAATATTGCTTCAGGAAGAGTTGAAAAAATTACATCTTTTCTATAAAACATTATGCAGTTATTAATAAAAATGAGTTGGGGCTATATGTCTAATCCTTAGAGGGGAAAATCCATGAGAATTTTTAAAGGAAATGACATAGTATGGTATTATCCTGTATTTTCAAATTAAAATAGTAAATATATTTTTGGTTTGTACATATTTATGAGCATCTTGAAAAGTATAAGAGAAAAAAATCAAACTATTAACAATGATTACTGTAAGCATTTACAATTAGATGGAGATGGGAATGGACATAGGACATAGAGGATCAGAAAGAGAATCAAAATAAGAAAAAAAATTGAGATGCTGGAATAAATATCAGTTGGGTTTGGATAATAGGAAATATTGCTTCAGCTTGAAGAGTGACATTTGAATGTTGCGAGTGGATAAGCTCTTTGAGGCAGAGCTGTGTTGCTGTAAATAAAATGACCTCTCAGAATCCTTGAAGAGAATGTAATAAAAACTTTGTGAAAAGCTTTTTCTAAGTAATTGAAAATATTATTGCTCATTTTGGGGCAGCAAAGGTGAGAGTCTTTGTGGCAGTTAGCAAAAGTGAGGAGGGATGAACATCTGTTCTTGAAACTTGAGATAGAGCAAACTGAAGTGCCTACATCAGAGGCCCTGAGTTTGGTACTAAGTGCAGCATCTGCCTCTGGGAAGCCAGAAATCAACTAGCAGGTGCTCTGATGTAAACAACCAGTCTCATCCTTTACTGGGGATTTCTGTCCTAAATCATTCTTAAAATTTCCTTCTTCTTTTTTTTTTTTTCCTCGAGTATAGACTGTTATCTATGGAGTTAAAGATAAGTTAAATATATTTTTTAAAAATATTATCTGAGATTAGGAAAAAGTGACTTTTAAAAGTTGATGACTTCTCTGATTCTCATATGTACTATACGAGAGTATAGTTCACCTAAAGAGTATTTTCCTTGTTCTGTATAGGTATTGATGAGAACTAGATTTCTTGAGTAGAAATTATATTTATTCACTTAGATAATTTCAAATTAGAAATTTTATGGCATCATGCTGTTTCCTACTCTAGTCCTGTCTCTTTTAGAAGTCATTTCTGCAGGAGAGAAGTCATTCTTTTGTCATAGCAGGCATGTATTCTGAACTGACTCACATGTAATAAGTTTGCACAATTTATTTACTCATTCGGTAAACATTTCTGAGCACCTTATATAGCCTAAGCACAATAAAGGGTACTGCATCTATAAAGAAAACCCAGTCTGATAGAATTTATTAGAATAAGTTGCTAATGAGATTAAGAACACAGGTTCTTAGTTTATTCCCATAGACTGAACCTTAAGTCATGCCAAACTTTTAAGTCATGAAATGTGTCCTATGCAGCATGAGCATGATGGCATCACTGAGATATTGAACACAGCAGTCATGATTGTTCAATGCAAAGGTGTTCATTGATTTTTTTTTTCTTTAGTTGAATTTTTCACCTTGATTGCTTTTTAACCCATGAATTTTACACCTTCATATCAATATAAATAGAGCCATGATTGTTGTTATACCCTATGGGTAATTTTCTCTGTTTTGGACACATCTGTCTCATTTCTAATAGTTTTCAAGTCTCTCCTGCAATGGGGCTCTAAGAGAGAGGCACCATAAGCCCATCTTCTTCCCTGTGAGTGTCCCTCACCAGAAGAAGAGGGAAGGACAGAGGTCAGGCATATCATTTTGATAAAAACCAAGAGAGGCGATTGATAACCATTCATTACAATGAGGAGCCAAAAGTGGTGTGGTTGGCTAAAAGGGTGAGATGGGTTAAGGGATTCTTTTTTAAGATGAGAGATAGTTCCATGCTGATAGCAATGACCCATTAGGGGAGACATTAGTGATGCTTAAGAAAGAGGGAATAACTTTAGGGGGAATAGTCACTGAATAGATGAGAGTGCTCAAGTGGAGGGATGGGTCTCTGGAAGGAAGACACTTCATCTACTACAGCAAGAGTGAGGCAGAGTCCATGGATGCAGATGCAGGTAAGCTGTGGTGCTGGAAACATGTGGTATTTCTCCTCTGCTGTCATCAGAGAGGCCAGGATGGCTTGCTTTGAGTTGAAGCCTATTTGGAATATGTGGAGAGTTGGACAGGGCCAAGGGAGAGAGGAAAAAAAAAGAAAGAGAGAGAGAGATAGGCGTGCTGGAGTTGAGAGATGCAAGAGTGATCACTATGTTGAATCTTGGAATCCACGCTGAGCACATAGCAATAGACAGAGAATTGGTAGGAAAGATGGATTCATAGTCAGAGTAAATATATCTGGATGGTGATAGCTTGAGAATGGTACGCTTAAAGTCAAGAATTTGAACGTAATTATTGTTAATGTCAAGACTTAGGTTAAGACTCTGGGAAATGAGGAAATCAGAAAAAGAAAAGAGAGAGGAAGGCTGTTCTCTGGGTCACCTCTGTGATAGCTGGTATGAGGCTGATAACAGAAGAGGTGGTGATGAGAAAGAGCAAGCCGTCTTTCAAATCTCCGATGAGTGAAGGAGAGACCTGGGCAGTTGCTTCACAACTATGAGAAGGACAAATAGGTTTGCTTGCAATTTGCCTAAGAATAGCCAACCTCATCTTCATTTGTGTGTCTTCATTTTTATAAATCGCTATAATTTTGGTCTGTACTATTAGAAAGAATTTATATTCAATCATGCTATATACAACATTGGTCTTTGTATTTTATTATAAATAAATATGAGTACTACTTTGCTCTTAGGAAAATATAATTTTCCTGAAAACATATGTCTGTTTCAAAACAATATTTCTTTCCCTTTAGTTGAACACTGTTTCTTTTGATCCTCACATACTTTCAAAAATTAGTATCTAAAGAGTCTTCCTTGTAAACAAGAAAAATCAGTGGGGCATTTTAGAATCTTTAGAGCTCATTGATCTTTGTAAACTGTTTTGGCTTAGATAAAGAAGTTTTTAAAAAAATAATTTTATCAGCCAAGTAAATATCAGAATGAATAGATTAAATAGCAAATTTCTAAGTATGTAACAGTCTATGCAAATATGTTACATGTTCCTTACATTTATCCAATAGCGTTTATCAAGCTCCTACTGTGTGCTTAGAACTGTACTTCCACAGGTGATTCTCAGATTAGGAGTTTGCCTTCAAGTAATTAGCAATGGAGCTAAAAATACAAGACAGGGCTGGGGGCAGTGACTCACACCTGTAATCCCAGGACTTAGGGAGGCCAAGGCAGGAAAATCACTTGAGGCCAGGAGTTCAAGACTAGCCTAGGCAACATAGTGAGACCCCATCTCTACAAAAAATAAAAAATTAACCGGGCATGATGGCATGTGCCTATAGACCCAGCTATTTGGGAGGCTGAGGCAGGAGGATCACTTTATCCCAGGAATTTGAGGTTGCAGTGAGCTAGGATGATGCCACTATACTGTACCCCAGGCAACAGAGTGAGACCCTGTCTCAAAAACAAAACAAACAAACAAACAAAAAAGACAAAAATATGTAAAGAGTTTTAAAATAAAAAAGTATATGGAATTTTAAGAAAGCTGTCTGGTCAGTGTATTATCAAAATCCAGATGATTTATGCAGATAAAAAATACTCCCCGAAATTAAGAGCATTTATATCTCTAGATATTCTATTGCTACACTGATTTTTCTTGTTCTTTAAATATCACAAGCATTATAAATCATATTTTTGATTTTAGAAGAATTTTTAAATACCATTATTTAGGATATTGATGATTTCTTAGTAGTAAAACACATGTTCTCTTTCTTTTAAGTCATTTATGTTATTGTACTTAATATGGGAAAGTAAGAGTAAAGCCATTACTGGGATTTCACTATGGGGAAAACCACTGTACTAAGTACTTTCCATAAGCTGTTTCATATGAAACAGCTGAGGTGATAAGAAAGCATTTTAGAAGATTCATCTTATAAAATGGAAATTTTGATTTTTTTATATGGGCTTGAAGATAGCATGCCTTCATTTTTATTTAGCTTCTACATTTATAACTTTATAAGTAACTTAGATCTGTGTAACAAGAATAATATTTGGAAGGAGCTCATTATAAAATACTCCCTTCATTAGTATTCTTCTAGTGCCACATATCATTGCGAAATCTTTCAGCATTATTAGTGTTACTGTAATGTGCAACAATAGTTTCTGATAACACAATGAGTTATCAGAAAAATGACCTATAACTATTAATCAGTTTCCAAATGGTATTATGGAAAAGCATTTTATGAAATTAATGACACAATTATCATCCATGAAAAAAAAGGAAATTAAAGCACCTTTAGGAAAGGTCAAGAAGATAGAGGATTATCTGCAAAGACCGGTGAACTTTATATTCATTTAGTTAGAGATGGAAAGAATTATCCATAGCATAGTACTACCAGTTCAACTTTTTCCATATTTCAAAATTAAAATGACAATTACTTCACTGCCAATTTTTTAATTTATTGTTTTGTTTCAAGCCAGGTGTGGATTGAACAATTTTAAAAGCTCAATTTTCACCTAATTTTCATCAGCTGTGTTAAGAGCAGTACTTGTGTGTTTCAAGATGTAGATTGAGAGGTGAAGGCACAAGTTAGGAGTACCCAGAACTAAGTTGTGACACACGATATAGTTTGTAACGAGGGAGGAGTAGAAAGCCCTGTGAATATCATATACAAAGGAGAGGGGTATAGATAGATTTACCAGATTGGGTGTTTAGACTTCTGGGAAGCTAAAGAAAGAAAACGAGTGTGTATGGAGTTGATGAATGAAGAAAAGGGATGGTCAGATAGCATCAGATTGATGGGACCGCCTAGGTTTGAAGTGGGTCGGTTGCCTTGTTGAGCTTGTGCATCAGAAAAATGACATTAGAAACTAGAAATCAAGCAAAAAAAAAAAAAAAAAGGAACTGTAAACTAATCGTTCAAGATTTTGGGGATTAATTAATGTTAGGCATTTCACTTATGGGTAAATAATTCCGGAGGTGGGGACAGATCATCTCTCTCTCTACCCTGACCCTGTCTCCCCATGTTCTCTTATGTGTATTTTCTTATATTCTATAAATTATTTTAACTTTTTCCCCTAAAATATAATTTTTTCCTTATGATTTCCACTTGTAACTCTTCTCAAGACACTTATATACCTCTCCATCTTTTTGATCACCCCAAACTCCATTCCAAGAATTAACTTCTTTGGTGGCCCTCTGCTCTGTTCTCTTTGACAGAATTAGTTGTTGGGTTTATAGGGTGCTGGAGGCTGTGATGGGAAAGATAAAAAGGGACTAAGGTTTTAGACACTAAATTATAAGATAAACTTTTAGTATTTGGGTTTTGTAACATGACATTACATGCCTAATGCCGCCTTTAAGTTTATTACTAGAATTCATTGTTAAATATTCATATGTGAAATCATATTGAATATTTTAAATGTGATGTTTTAATAATTTTTATGAATTTTCCATTATAAAGGTGATTCATGCACATTGTGTAAAGTTTAAAACATTTGATAACAAAATGAAAATTTTATTTTGAAAATATACTACAACCAGAGATAGCCACCCCAATATTTAGGGGGATTTCTTTCCAGGATTTTTATATGAATGTAAGATTATTTTTATAAAGGTTTTTTTTTTTTTTTGCTTTAAAAATATGTTATCCTCTGTGTACATTTAACATTATTATATCAGAAGTAATTTTTAATGCCTTAAATATTATTAAAATTTTTTCTAGTAGGTATATAACATAGATTCATTGTGAATTATTTAATAGTATAATTTTATTTCACTTTCCTACCTTTGTTGAACTCTTAGGTTGACTCAGTTTTCTCAGCATGAAATAAAAATAACATGTCATACTCCCTCATACATAAATCATTGGGTCTTCTTTGACAGACATTGCCTGGAGCACAGTTTTGAAAAAGAGTTTAAGGACCCTCATAAACTCACTTGGAAAATATGTCATAGTTAATTACTGACAAGAGCTACAGGCAGGACAACAAAGAGGAGGCTTTGGAGGTAGAATAGTCAATGCCCAGTACAGGGTTTTCACAGAGTAGGAAAATAAACGGAATATTCTAGGGAAAGTAAATGGGGAAAACATTGGTTATCCAGAGAAACCAAATATGGTAGGAATAGTTAAGAAAAACACAGGAATTATCATAGAACATGGATAGGACACAATGTTGATTAAGTATTTCCTCAAAATAAAAATACTTTCAAAAGGGCAGATATTCAAGTTTATATATTTTGTAAAATATATGTTATATATTTTTATAAAATCTAAACATGAAACATTTCCTCAGGTATGTAATTAATAACTTTTTCTTTAATAATTATTTTGTTCAATAGGTTTTATGACCAAAGCATCAGACTTTAAAAAATATTAATATTCACTTTACCTACTGAAAGCCATATAGACTTATAGCTCACTGCTAGTTAGATAGAATGAGCAATATTTGATAGCACAACAAAGTGACTATACCCAACAATAAGTTAGCGTATACTTTAAAATAATGAAAAGAGTAGAATTAGAATGTTCCAAACATAAAGAAATGATAATTGCCTGAGGTGGTGGATACCCCAGTTACCCTGATTTGATTAATTCACATTGTATCCTTATATCAAAACATCACATGTGCCTTATAAAGATATGCAACTATTATTTACTCTAGTAATTAAAAATAAAGAAAGCCATGTAGGAAATTGCTATGGAATTAAAATGAAGAATTAGATTGCTTTACTCAGAATCCAGTGCTTTTTTAAATTTTTTACTATATTACACTGTCTCATCCCTAAGATAGAATAATGGGGTTATAATATGTTGTCTAATATTTTTTCCAAGGCAAGAATTTCTCTGTAACCCAGGTTTTGCTAAGGTCAAGTTAGATGGCACTTTTGCCTGTCTAACTCTTATTTAGCTAGTAAAAGGGAGGGAGAAACTTACCATCAGTTGTAGCTGTAACATATTTTTCGAATCTGAAGGAATCATTGGTAAGAATCCAAATAAAAATACTTCAAGGACCTTCTCCTTATTTTTAGTTGATAATGTCTATAAGAAAATGTGATACGAAGGGAATGCTATGGGTTAAGTACAGTCTTGCTTTAGTGGGAAATTCTGGTTGCTGAGAGCCAGTGGTCTGGACTGGAGTTATCTCTTGCATGCATCAGTGACATAGGTAAACATGCCTGAGGCAGCCCATTGATCTCCTTCACGTTACTGTCACTCTTCTGCAATCATAAAAGGCACGTGCAGGTTCATGCCCTGGGCTCTAAATGAGCTGGCCCAGTGGCCTGCTGGCATGGAAAAGTGAAGATCAGCATCCTCCTTCTTTACTAATGACGAGTTCTGACTTTCACATTCTACTCGTAGCCTCAGGAAGCAGCTGGGCCACTTGCTTAATTACTGTGAGAAAGAAAGACTCAATGTCAATAAGGCAGAAAAAAACCCAAATCACTTCTGACAGATAATCTCCAACGTTTAGATAGACAATACTAAATAGCTCCATTCACGGCGTCAATAGAGGTAGTCATCTGGGGACACATTTGCAGCTTACGCATCCTGGAAGATCTGCCTGGTAAAGAAGTTATGCACAAATTAAAAATTAAAATTACGTGAAAGTCTAGCTACCATTAACCCATAGTTGTTACAGGCAATCACAAACAATTCCGTATACAGTTTTGACGCTGCCATTTCTTCTATTCTGAGAGGTATAACTCTGGGATGTCAGTCAGGGCTGTTTAAGTCTTTGATTTAATTCAAAGCTTTTGAAGTACAATAGTAGCCCTGTTGGCAAGCACCCCTGCCCAGCACCTCCACAGCAAAGAAGCCCTCCAACCAACAGAATACCAGCTTTGTACCCAGCCCAGCTATGAGCTAACGCAGACACTTTTAGTAAGTAATACCATGCACTCTAAGGACTTGTCAGAGACCTGAAATTTCCTGATATAGACCTCCTGTCAAAATTCAGAGGCAGTTTATTCTTAAAATGAATCATCTAGAGTAGTAGTGGTCCACAATCTTTCTGGCACCAGGGACTGGTTTCATGGAAGGCAATTTTTCCACAGACCAGGGTGGGGGGTGGGAGATGGGAATGGTTTCAGGATGATTCAAGTGCATTACATTTATTGTGCACTTTACTTCTATTATTATTGCATTGTCACTTGCCACTTACTGATAGGGCTTTGTTAATAAGAGTTTTCAAACGATTTATTGTGGTCTCTTGCAGTCAGGTGTCTCTGCTAATGATAATCTGTATTTGCAGCTTCTCCCCAGTGCTAGCATCACCGCCTCAGCTCCACCTCAGACCATCAGGCACTAGATTCTCGTAAGGAGTGTGAAACCTAGATCCCTTGAATGTGCAGTGTACAGTAGGGTTTGCACTCCTGTGAGAATCTAATGCCACTCCTGATCTGACAAGAGGCAGAGCTCAGGCAGTCATGTGAGCAATGGGAGCTGCTGTAAATGCAGATGAAGCTTCGCTCACCTCCTGTCTGCAACCCTGGGGTTGGGGACTGCAGATCTACAGTGTAAATACTTCCTCTTTTGGGAGCTCTGCTCATATTGGGAATAGCACCTCAGCCTTCCACCAGAATGCCCTCCAAGAATGCAGCTTTAATAATGCTGCAATAATATGATGATTCCTCCTTTATGGAGACTTGAGATGAAGAATTACCATATCAGGAACTTTTCTTGTTTGTATGGAAGCCTGATATTGAAAACCTTTCCCATACTGTAGTCAACTGAGTTAATAAAAATGAAACATTTTAGTACTAGATATATTACTGTTACTAGTAATAATTAATAACTGTAACTTTTCTTCTAACAAACACCCAAGCTTACTGTTAATTTGTGGAAGAGAGTTCTATTGGATGTGGCCACATCTTCCTTGCTTACTTTTGTGTCATCAGCCCCTGGAGCAGGGCTGGCCACTGCGGAGGTGGTCAGTATATTTGTATTGAGGGTATGACTTAGGAAAGAACTTGCTGTCCTCTCCTGTTCTGTTGTAACTCAAAAGTAAATTCTTTGTTTAATTGTAATAGAAAGCCTTAGTTTAGTTTTGTGGTACCAGGGTTTCATCATTGTTGTGTTGATCATATCCCTTTACCCTTATTTTAATGGTTGTATTAGGTTTAGGGCTACCTTCATATTGCTTCAGAACTAGTCTTTTGACTTTGATGAATCCCAGGCCCCCAAATTGCAATTTCCTCTATAAAGAGCCTGAGTCGAAACTCATTTAATCAGGTGGAATGATATTTTTCAATTTAAAATGAGGCTTATTAACTATATCCTTCATTATTAAAATATGAATTTTTTTCTTAGACTGTGCCTTATTTCAGTTACAAGAAAAAATAAAAAAACACCTACCATGTTAGTACATGCATCAGCAACTTCGTACATAAAAGACACCAATATACTCATTGTCTTTGTTTATACACAGTTATGCCAAGTTTATCATATTTGTTGAGTAGCTCCTTCAGTGATTTTTAACTGCTCTTTGAAAGCATTTTCTTTCCCAGAGTCTCAGAGCATTCCAATTATTTGCTTTACTGCTTATTTTGTAATTTTTTATTTTGGGGAAATTTTTCACATATTTGTGCTTGATATAACTCGTAATGTTCTCATAAATGTTCTGTTTTTTATAGAATTTGAAGCAAGTTTTTTCTGTTTGTTATTTATTTGTCTGTTTGTTTAATGGTGGTGTGGTATATGTGTTGTATGTATGTGGTTTTTTTTCTAATAGTTGGCTTTTTAATATTTATTTTGGTACAAAGTACCTTTTGAGCATATTTGTGTGGGTAGTTCTGAGACTGACAAAAAGTTTACTTCTCTGCAACTGTATATCAGAATAATTTCAGTCTTCTGATTACAGGAAATAGAATCTTCATAGAAAAAAATATGCCATAAGGATTTCTGTTGAAAAATTATAAGCACTATTATAGCAAATTACTTATTATGTCCCTGACTCATTTAAGGATTTATTTTTCAGCATTTTCCTAGGAGAAAACTCTAGGTGAAGATGGTATCTTAAAATAATCTATTATTGAAATCCACTTCACTAAAATGTAAAATATGAACACACTTTTATGTCAACATAGGAAGCAAATAGATTGTTTTTGTTAGAAATGCGGACCCTATCTAAACATTGTAGCAGGGTGAATTGAACAGGTGAATTTTGACAATGTACTTAACCTCCAAACCCACTGTGGTAGATCATGTGTTTCAAAGTGGCTAAAACATTATTTCTCATCTTTCATGTCCTTCCTATGATGTGAACCTGACACTGTTCAGTGGATAGATGGGCTCCATAGTCCCTTTCCTTCACTTTAGCTAATCTTGGGCCTCAGGTGGAAGTCACAGCATGTGACTAGGGCTACAGGGAAATAGGCCTCCTACCTGGTTATTGTGAGGTGCTCATTCTTAGAAACCAGCCACCATGAAGTGAAGACACTCAAGCTCCGTGTAAAAGGCCCTGGGGACAGGTGATCAGTCTCTGAGCACACATCTGAACTCCCAGCTGACACCAGCACCCACTTGCCAGCCCATCCGTTGAACTATCATTAGTCATGCCTTAAGCCTTAAGCCCTAGATGATGCCTTGTGAAACACAGACAGTCTTGAAGCAGAGATGGTCTGTCCCCACTGATATTTGGAGATGGATGACCAAAATAAATGGTGGCTGTAGTTTTAAGCCAGTAAGTTTAAAGGTTGTTACACAGCAGAAGGTAACAGATTCACTCATGTTTCATGTTTATAAAAAATAGTCATGGTAGACTGTCTCTATAGTTTTCTCTACTTCTAAGTCTTACCGATTATATGTAGTCTAAGTGGCTGTTTTAAAAAACAGGTTATTAAGACATAACACACATACCATTCACCCATTTCAATGGTCTCAGTATATTCAGAGTTGTGTAGCCATCACTATAATTGAGTTTTAAAATACTTTTGTCCCCTCAAAAAGAGATCCTGTGCCCATTAACAATTATTCTTCATTCCCTCCAAACTCCACAGCCCTAGGAAACCATTGATATACTTTCTGTCTCTATAGATTTTCTTATTCTGGCAATTTCATAATAAATGGTATTATAACTCTGTGGTCTTTTGTAAATGGCTTGTTTCATGTTTCATCCATGTTATAGTATGCATTAGGATTTCAGTACTTTTTATTGCCAAATAATATTTCATTGTATTTGTATGCCTCATTTCATTATGCATTCACTTGTCTATGGCCATTTGGATTGTGTTCACTTGTCTATTGGGAATAATGTTGCTATGAATATTTGTGTACAAGTTCTTGTGTGGACATGTTTTTATTTCTCTTGGGTAAAATATCTAGGAGTGGAAATATGGGGTCATATGATAGCTCCAGGTCTAACATTTTGAGGAACTGCCAAACTGTTTGGAAAGGAGCGGCACCTGTAAGAATTCTAATTTCTTCACATTCTTGACAGCACTTGTTATTGTCTGTCTTTTCATTATACCCAGAATAGTGGGCTGAAGTAATGCTAAAATGAACTGCTACACCAGAACCTGAGGACGTACATCCAAAAAATCCTATGGTATATCAATAATAAATTTTAAAATATTTAAATATTACATTTTAAAAAATATTTAGCAATATTTTTACTCAGTAGACAAAATAAGTTCCCAAACATGAGTTGTGGTAAGCCCCAGTATTCCTGGGCAGCATGCCCATGCCTGTGAAGCGTCTAGAAGCCAAGTTGTATATGGTACAAGTGGAAAACCCAATGATGTTTGGTTTGCAAACTGTGCTGGTGGGATGCAGTGGGAAGAAGGGTATTGGAGGTGTCTTCAAACATGGTTATGCTAAAGAAGTAGACTTTTTCTGGAAAGCAGTTATACCATTGAGATGCGAATTAGGATAAAGGATCAAAATTTAGGGGAGGGAGATTTCAATTTTGCATCAGCCATGATTCTTAGTTGCAAATTTGAGCAAATTTAAGCTGAAAGGAAAACTCAAAGACTTAGATAACCCCTAAATATTTGGAAGGACCAGATAGGTGTGGGGTCTACATCGGTAGGGACAATGACAGTGGTGGATTTACTGCAGACCTACCTCGGGGATGTGTTTAAAAGGTGGAATTTTTTTTTTTTAATGGAAGAAAGATTCTCCAAGATGCTAGTAAATGACAAATTTAGGAAAGTTCTAAAAATTATATCTGGTTAGTGCTATCTCTTCAGGAAGTTCACTAACAAGCAATGAACAATGGCAGATCTTTTGACCAGCCGGTGGCAGCACAGAGATGTACCAAAACTTGTGCCAGATGTGATTATTTTCAGCACTGGATGTGGCTGAGTGGGCCCTTTCCACCAGCTTTATCCGTTGCCTTTGCACTGCTTGCTCAAAAAGTATTGTCCCTTTCTAACTATGATATGAAACTAGGATAAGATACTAGAATATGAAAAACGTCAAGAAAGTATTGTGCTGTAGCATTACCTAACATAATCAGTCAACCAATCAATCAGTCGGTCAACCCATCAGGGCTACTGACAAATTCAAGGAAAGAAATAATAAAGTCCTAGTTATTAGAATTAAGCAAGGAGAATCTGAATGAATATCTATGAGGAGTTTAAAGGAGGAGGTTTAAGTAAATGATCTAAGGTCTTCTCAAAATCTCAAAATCTTAGATATATTTTAAGTCTGATATTCAATTTGTTAGTCAATAAAATCTACTTATTAGTATTTCATCACTAAAAATAATATTGCAAATTATTTTTTAATATCAGCAACATTTAAATATACACATATATTTTTTTGTTCCTGCTAAGTCTTTTTCCAGTGGTTTGAGATATTCATAATTTATTAATATAAATATCTGGTATCTAACAACAGACCAGTTATTATTATGTAGCATTAGAAACTATTGTCTCCATAGAGAGTCCACCTAAGGACTCAAAGTCGGACATCTCATCAACCTTTGTTAGGGGAAAAGTTACTCCCTCACAGTGGGCTGATAATGGTCCTTCCAGTTTCAAAGACAAATTAAATTTTCCGAGCTTCTGTCATGATACAGAGTAAGCTAATAGTGGCTCCTGAAGGTAAAGTATGTCATCTTGTTTTAAGGATTTACTCATAAGTGACTGTGTCATTTGGGCCAATATTTTGTATGTTGTAAGAAGTAATATATTTGACATCAACAGATTGATTCAGATTTCTCCAACATTTTCTTACTGAATGGCCTTGGTTTAGTTATGTAACATTTCTGAAACTGAGTTTGATTCTCCAGTAAACTGAATACAATTAGATCTCAGAAGTATGGTAGAACATATTCATATAATAACACAAATTTTGTGAACATATATTAGTTTATTAGGATGCCTACAGAAATCTATGCTCCTTAATTGATATTAGCTGGATAAATTGCTCTTCAGCAGTCTTTCTTAGACACTTAAACAAGACAACATATGCCATCTCAAACTTGGGATGAAATCATGGAACCCAAAGTTGAATCTGGGGTTTATTTAATAACTTAGGGCATTCAGAGAGAGGAAGGGCACAGTTGGCTGAGAAAAACTAATCATAAATTAGCTTTCAGAATTTTACTTATTGGCAGATTATGACGTGAGATGGTCTTTCAACGTAATACTGGAGAGAAAGGAGGCATTTCAAAGTTCCCTGGTTACACTTAACTTTGTTAAATTTTAACTTTCTGGGAGAATATATAGATCATTCTTTCTCTCACTTATTTATATTCTTTGTAAAACAATAAAGAAACATATGTGTCTAGAGCCCTTAATAATCAGGTCCTTTGTGTTTCTGTGACTTAAAATCCTCTGAAACCACAGGCATGTAGACAAGTCCCACCATATGCCAGTGTCTGATGCCAACATGTTTGGGGGAAAAATCAAAGAGAGCAAGTTGTGTTGCTCATCTTGGTCTCCCTGCGGAATAGTTGTTGTATGTGGATAAAGGGTATTTCCTCTAGAAGCAGGAGCTCAGAGTCAAATAACCAAATGACCACGAGGACCTGGGGTTATAGAAATCTTGGGCCAATTGGGATTCTCTCAAAATGTGAGATAGGAGACTCTAGGGCGTCCTGTGTAAAGTTCAAGGACCTTAGCCATTATTTGAATTATGCTGTGAAACGTGCTTCTTGGTCCATTTGACATATCTTTGTTCTTTTGTATACTATGGAAAGGGACTATCATAGTGCCTGGAATGTGGAAGCTGCTCTTTTCATAGTGGCTACAATTAATAAAATTGAAATTATTTTAATTGATAGTAAGAGTAACAATAGAAATAAATTGCATACTCAACTACTGAGGTTGAATTGACTATGTAAAATCCATTACAGGAGTCCCAATGTTTTATTGCCATTGGACTATTTTATGTAAGTGAATAAATCTGTCCATTTCATTTAAATTGTTGGAATATTTAAGAAAGTGTTAATAGTGAGTGATGGAAACTTCATTTCCTACCTTTTAAAAAATGTCTGTCTGATAACACAATTCTTAGTATCGAGACTCTAGGACTTCCCATTTTCCTAACTGATAGTGATTCAATTTTAGGTTGGATGAATGAATAAATAATTAAATAAATAACAGCTGTTAGAACTTGTATATAGAGAGAAAATAAGCAAATTAAATTTAATATATTTAGATAGATTCAAGGGTTGTAACATCATGATGTGAATATTTCAATAGCAGTGATACCTCACATTTAATTTTAAAATAATTTAATCCAAGTAAATCATCTTTTTTTTATTCATAATAATGTGACATCCCTGGGTATTTGCTTGAATTTGACCTTTGTGATACTGTGCACATAAATGAACGAATGAGATACTACATTTTTGCTTTAACTCCCCTCATTCATTTCATTTTTTAGACTACTTAATTAGCTATGTGTAGAACTAAATTGCTACTATTCCTATTGTTGGATTTACATTTTTTCATGAAACAGTACAGTTTTATAGTGATGTTGTATCACACTGGGTCTGGTATAAAGAAATCCAGAAGTTAGTAGGGGCAATGCCGTAGGAGGGGCTGCCGAGCTCGCCATAATCGCCCCCTCTGGGTATATTCCCAGATGCCCAGTGATCACGGTGGTCACAGAGGATTGATGGCCTCAGAGCTGTTACTTGAATGACGTGGACACGCAGTACAGTTTTCCCAGTCTTTTTGTCCCAGTATTATGTTTTGCGTGGAGTCTGCTAGTCTGTATCTTAGAAGGTTTGGATAATCGGAAGCCTTGTTCTTTGCCCCATGAAGAAAGACTGAATACTTAGTTCTTCATCGTTGTTGGTTCATTGAGAGATCCTAGTATCTAGTTAATAGGAGAGTTTTGGAGTTAACTATCAGGCCAATTATGTGTGAATACATTGTAAAATGTCATTAGAAGTAGCCAGTCGGCATCCACTAAGAAGGTACTATTACAAACTGCCTCGTTTTTTGTTTATGGGTTTTGCTTTTTTTCTTTTTTCCAACAGATTACTAGATAGATAAACAGTGACAACGTGAAGATGTAATACTTTCTGATTTCAATAAAGCACTTGGCAGTCTCTTGTGATATTCTTGTGTAAAATGAGCAAATGAGGAGTTCACTCATGATAGTATCATTCACATCTGCTCTGGCTATGGAACTAGACTTTTGCCCAGAGAGTACCAGTTATTAAATTGGGGAATTGTTTTCTTTCCTCAGGCCGTGCCTGGACTTATGGTCATGAAGAAAAATGCAATCTAAGACAGAATCCCTGTCTCCTAAAAGCTTAAAGTATTTTATTTTTATATAGCTGTAATTGTTGCTTTTAATCATAAAAGTAAAATCTAATAATAATGTGTCACAATACAAATAAGTTTTCATTATTTATCTTCCTGATTCCCTATAACTTACATATGAGGACAATTGCATTATCCTCATGTTAAAATGAAGAAGTTGAGGCTAAGAGAGATTTTACAACTTATTTGAGGTCACAGACTCTTAAATTTTAGAGTGAGATTCAAACCTAAATTTCCCTATCTTTAATGTGAGTTTTCTTCCACACTACTCTATAAATGTGCATAAATGAAGTAAAAGATCAAGGCAACCAATATTATGCCCTGTAACTTTACCTGAATAAGGTATTAGAGAGAAGAGAGAGGAATTCATGCAATAATCTTTACAGAGTTGTTCATTAAAAACATGTCATTATTCCTAGAAAGATAAAAACATTTAACGATTTGTTGAGACATTTGTTTCTCTCTCTGAAGATTGACTCCAGTCAATTTTTGCTGGGGTTCCCTTTTTCATTTTCTACCAATTTTAGCTCCACAGGAGCACTCCTTCCATTAAATTCATTCACTTTGTTTTCAGATACAGTCACAAGAAAAATCTTTCAAGTTCTCTTTAAAAATAAATTAAGCCATCACTCACAGCAAACATATACTCCCCATGTAACAAAATTAAATGTAGAATGTAATTTACAATTAAACTGATATTGAACTTGCTGTCAAAACTATAGTCTTGTTAAAGGCCTGCCACATTTGAATGGCTGTAACTTTGGGGTCCTCAGAGTGCCCCCCAGGTCTCCTGTGTTTTACCTCCAGGAGAACAGTAGGTCAGAAAGCCTTGGTCACTCTAGAATTTATTAATGGATTTTTTCCAAACCATTTATATTAGTCTTCAGATTCATCACAAATTTTATTGTTAATGTGCACTCTAAGAAAGTTACAGAATTGTAGCTCTATGTTAAATTTTATTTCTCCCTATTGAAATAGAGATGATTTTTGAATATCCAGATGATATTGAGGTTGTTGGTGGAGAAATCTTATCTTTATGATGAAAATACTAGGGGAAAAAAAAACTATCCTTTATGTGTGCATGTTTGTATTTCCTATGTAGGTAGGTGCTAAATATCTCCATAATGGATAAATAATGTTTAAATTGATCCTTATAATAACCCACAAAGAATAAATAATGTTTAACCTAGCCCATATAATAACCCACAAACAGAAAATAATGTTTAACCAAGCCCTTATAATAACAATAGTAATATTAATAACAACAAAAAAACCCCAAATGGTATTGGTGAAATTGCCCATTCATTTTTATTTCTTTCATCCTAAAATAAGGAAATGAAAATCAAACTCTGTTTACTGTATCTGTATGGTCATAGTCAATATTATTTATTATGGGAAGATATAGATGTCTTAAGTTCTCATTTATTTCTCCTTCTACACAATTTGCAACACTGTGTACATGCCATTTTTGTAGGGAATGGGACTGTAACTTAATTTTTATTTATCTTTAGCATGACCCCCATGCTAACATAAAAGACTTTATTATCAAGAAATAATCCCATTTTCTTGGATTATTTCTTGATAATAATGCTGTTTAATACCATTTCCCCACTTTCACTATGGTATATATTTAACAAAAAATTAATTTTATAGAAAATTTTCTTCTCAAACTAGTATGTTTAGTTTTATTTAAACCTATTTTAAGCTGTCAAGTATGGTAACTGGAAAGTTACTAAACTCCAATTTCTAGAATGAATGACTCTTTAGTGTTATTTTACCTTCTGTTTGCTATGTAGAAAAGCAATCCTTATATACTCTAGTTTATAAAAAATCATTTTAATTATACTCATTTATTCAGTGTCATTGGAAAATGAGGACTTTCAAATAAATAAGAGAATTTAGATTTAGAGTTGGAACTTTACTAGTACTATAATATTTTTATTTAAATTATCATTATAAAATTATTTTTATCTTAACTTTGCTCTAAGTCTATGTAAATTAAGAACAGAATGCTACAAACATTTCAACATTTTTCTTGATGTCTTAGTGTTGTTAGTAGGAACGCTAAATTTATTGGGTTTCATCCGTAATTATAGAAGCAAGGGCCCTGAACTTTAAAGAGACAAGTCTGTGTATCCCCCCAAAATTTCTGAGAGTTGCTGTGTTGAAAATATTCCTGAGCTGTTTTTCAAAATCATCTGCCACTTTGCCATTAAAAAATAAATATGGTGAGAATATTTACCTATTTGAGCTCAGAGATCCTGAAACTTTCTGAAGCGGTAATCGTGAAATAGAAGGTCAAAACAATTTTCTCCCTGTTGATTTAATAAAAGTAATAGTTTGTGTGGCTACTTCTTTACAGTTTACTGACTACTTCTGCAAACATTGTTTAATTTGACCTTGCACTGCATGGTGTAGTCAGCTAGGGACATTTAGTTAATCTCACTCCACAGGTAAAGACAATGGGAAAACAGAGATCTTAAGTCTCTTCTCCATGATTACACAAATGACAAGCTCCCACTCTAAGACTAGAAGTATGTGTTTGAACTCCTAGTAATAACATTAACTAAAAATCACTGAGGACTTGAGCCTCACACATTATCTGTTTAAACCTCCCTACAAAGGATCATGTGCAATTACAATGCCCATTTGACAGATGAGTAAACTGAGGTTTAATGAGGTAAGTTAACATGCTTGAGGCCATGTGGCTATTATATGGCAAAGATGAATGCTCAAGATGTGAAGGTTATATTCTTAGGTAGAACTATTCATAACTTCATATTAACAATAACTGGAAATGTTATAAAATATATTTTATTAAATTATTTAACCTTTCTTCGTTTCAGTTTCCTCACCTGCTAATCTCAGATAAATTATAGTATCTGCCTCATAGGATCATGAGAATTTCAAAGTCATTATATCTAAAGAGCTTAAAATAGTACCTATGTAGTAAACATACAACATTAACTATTATCATTTTTATGTGATATTAGTTTAACAATAGTTGCTTAATTGATATAAAAGACAATACTGAAACCTGAATGTACGTTTCTATTTGTAAATGGCATGTACTGAAAGTGCCCTACATGTTAAAAGTAGGACTGTGCCAATTAAATTAAAATACAACATCATCGAGTTGGGCCAGTCATTGGTAAGAAGAATGTGAATCTCAGTGATTACCCTTTGAGAATTAAAGCCAATAAGAAAAATATTTGAAGGCTGTTAAAAGTATTATCTTTATGAATAATGTGGAGTAACAAAGGATTAAGACTTATTTTGCTTCATATGTTTAAAGTTAATAAGCAAAGAATCTGATTACAGGGTATTTTGTTTTGCCATGACAAAGAATGAAAGAGTAATTTGGCAAAAATTTTAATGCATGTAGCATTAATGCCCTAACCTCCCATCTGCTGAAAATGCTGTGTGCTGGTCCATTGCCTTGAATTTAAGCAGTAGCGGCTAGAAAAGAGAGCAGGCAGGCTAAGGTGTTTGGGGAAAAGACTAAATGTGTAGAGTTAAAGTTTTTGTTTGTTCTTCATCAGTTCCTTTTGCCTAGATCTGCCCTGAAGGAATTCCATTTACAAACCAATGAGAGTGAAAGTTTAGTCATCCTCCATGCTGTGTTTGCTATATCTGAGATCAGTTTTTAAGGAAAATATCTAGGTGCTGTCACAGCTATTTGGTCAGCAACTCCTTTTGTTATTTTTAAATCTTCAGGAATTATTTAGTTTATCACATAGATACAGCCTTAGATTTATATCTCCAACGTGGCAAATAAATAAATTCCTTAGAACCATTGCAAACTTCACATAGTTAAAATTAGACTTTACCCCTGCATCCCTTCAGAGTTATCGGGCTGGACTTTTGAGAGCATCCATTGTAGAGCATTGCAAGAGATGTGCCAAATGAGATCGTTGACATCAGGTAGGAAAGGGAACAGCAGGTCAGGTATATAATAGGGTCTTGAGACCATTCATTCATTCATCCAACTATATATAGATTCGCCCAATCAACAAACATTTATTGAGTTCCTCTGTTCCAGAACTGGAAAGATTAATGCAAAGTTGTGCTTCTTTCAAGAAGTTTATAATAGCAGAGCAAGAAAATATGTAACAACTGACAAAAATGTACAAAAATGTACAACAACTGACAAAAACTATAACAAATGATAGTGAATGTGCTCAGAGACAGAATAGCAAGGGAAGTGATTAATCCCAGCCTGAATAGATGAGGAAAAGGGAGTGCCCTCATGGAATCTGGGCCTTGAAGACTCAGTAGAAGCAAGCACAAAGTAAGGGAAGGCCAGGAAGGGAGTTGTCAAGGTACCTTCCTAGTTAGTTTATTTATTCTAATCACCATCTAGATCCCACAGCTTGAGTTTTCTTCTTCGTAAGTTGCCAAAATCAAAGAAACAATTCTAGCACAGTTATTTGAGAGACTTACTACTTTTACCTGTAAGTGAACCTGTTACAATGATAAAGCCATGTGTGTCTCTGGTAGATAATGTTCCCTCTTGGAGTAAAATAGGTTGACTATGAAAGTTTCTCCAGATAACTGTTGCTTCTCATCCCTGTGTGGTCAGTAGGCTACAGCATGTGGCCTTCAGGTAGAGCCACTGAGGGGAGCTCACAGATTGGCAATCTAAGGGTGAGGCCAAGGAGCAAGCAGCAGACCCCAGAGAGAAAGCAATTGCTCTGAAGTTGCAGCAAGGCCGGTGCTGGCCTTCACTCTTGGCATCATGGAATTCTGTGACTGAGCAATCCCACCACTCTGGGTTCTGCAGCGTCACAGACAGATGGAAACCAGGGAGATGAAATTGTCCAGGAATAGAGGGCTTGTGACAACCATCCCTCCTTTTTCTCTCTCCTCGTTTTCTGGGTCATCCTCTCTTTCACTCTGACTTGAGAACTGGGCCATTTCCTTAGTCATAATGGAAGACAACATAAGGAGTTTTCATTTTGTTCTGTAGACAATGAAAAAATAACATTTAGAGGTGGTGGTGGTGGTAATAGTAATGGTTGTGTTTTAAAGCAGGGGGATGCTATAATCAGATTTTCCTTTAGGAAAGAAATGCTCCCACAGCCTTGTTGAGGATCAGAAGGTGAGGTTAAGAGGTTTTGCAAAAATCCTGGAGAGAGGAAACAATATCCCAATCCAAGGAAGTACTCTGGGGAGTGGAAAGGGGTATGAGGGACCTGTAGGCGGCAGGATTTGGTCACCAGTTGGTTGTTGACAGTCACAGGG
Organism: Microcebus murinus; assembly: GCF_040939455.1. Taxonomy (NCBI): domain Eukaryota; kingdom Metazoa; phylum Chordata; class Mammalia; order Primates; family Cheirogaleidae; genus Microcebus; species Microcebus murinus. The sequence continues at coordinate 8,801,026 of NC_134114.1, read as the reverse complement.
AGCAGTTGGTGCCTCTTTCTGGGCCGAGACGTTCCTTAAACCTTTATCTGTCTTTAGGAGATAAAGACAAAGGGAAGTAGGTCAAGACCCAAATGAATTGTTTCTGGCTTCTTAAAGCCAATGAGTAATCATCTTTCCTTTGCCTGCACCTCTCCTGGGACCCTTAGTACTCTAACTGGTATTAGAGTTATCTGTGTATGTCTCCTTTCCTCACTAAATTGGAAGAATCTCTATGGGCTTAGGTTAATCTTCTACTGTGAAAGTGTTTTTATATTTCATATATTACAGAATAGATAGCATTCATGGATATTAAGTGAAGCACTACAGGCATTTTCCTAAATAACTGTCTCTTTGTAATAATCTACAAATGTGATTTTTATAGTATCTTCATTTAATTTTACTAAATGAACATTTTTTCTATTTTTAAATATACTTAGATGACAGTTTCACTATAAGATATTTTGGCTAATAAAACACAGATTTAATATTAAAATTTGTTCTGTACAAAATCCCTCCATATTATAAGGAGCCCAACCTTATACTTATTGATAACATCATTTGCATTCTTTTTAAGGCATCTGAATACTTTGCTTACCATTTTTTTAAATTATGGAAGCAATTCTCTCTGTACTGCTTTTTGCTTCCTGCATAACATTTAACTTTTTACATTGTTTCTTCGGATTACCATATTTTTGCAGCAAGCCAGGAAAGAAAAAGAAAAAAAACAACAAAAACCTCAGAGTGTTTGGCATTGCTGTGTACAATTTTAGAATACAGTATTAGTTCATCATCATATTTTATTTAACATTTTGACAAGTGTCTTATCAGATCAGAGAAAAGAGATGCTTTTAACATGATTAAATTATACTAAGAAACACAGACAAACCATGTCACAGTGTAGTTGAGAGTTTTCCCAGAGTCATTAGTCATTGAATAAGATATCATTCCTACTTCTGTAGAACTGGGCCTGGAGTGAACTATAGCTGCTAATGCTCTCAAAGAAGAACAGCTATCAGAGCGCTTTGAACTTGTAATGTCTCTGCCAGACACTGCCCATTGGCCAAGTTAATGTGCCTTCTCCTTCCCTGGCTTCTGCTACGAAATTGGAAAAGCTGAATTTTATCTTCCCAGCCTCTTCTGTAGCTGGGTGTCTTATAAGGCATACCTTTGACAAAGAAAAGCAGAAACCTACAGTTCTTGTTTTCCTGGAAACAGTTGATGCACTGTCATTTCTCATGATCCCTGCCTTAATGTGGACTGATGCCTGGATCTGCAACAGCGGCTCGTGGCCCTGAGCAGCACTCCCAGGATGGGGAAGCTTCCAGAAAGATAGATCCCAGGTGTTTGCATCGGTGAACCGCACTGCAAAAGTCCTGGACTAAACACTTCCACATTCCTCTTTTTTTTTTTTTTTTTTTTTTTTTTTTTGAGACAGAGTCTTGCTTTGTTGCCCAGGCTAGAGTGAGTGCCATGGTATCAGCCTAGCTCACAGCAACCTCAAACTCCTGGGCTCAAGCAATCCTACTGCCTCAGCCTCCTGAGTAGCTGGGACTACAGGCACGCGCCACCATGCCCGGCTAGTTTTATATATATATATTAGTTGGCCAATTAATTTCTTTCTATTTTTATAGTAGAGACAGGGTCTCGCTCAGGCTGGTTTTGAACTCCTGACCTTGAGCAATCCGCCCGCTAGGAGTGCTAGGATTACAAGCGTGAGCCACCATGCCCGGCCCTTCCACACTCCTCATGTAAGAAAAATAAACCTCAATGTTTTAGACATTGACATTTAGGTTTTACAGGTGGATACATCCTAGCAGATAAAATATTATGTATATAAAAGAGTCATCACTAGTAGTATTATTAGAAATACTGGAATCTCTCCAATGTCTGGAGAGAACCACAATTAAACCCTTGCAGAAAGATGCTATTGTTTCCTACTAAAGGTGTTTCACTCTAGGAGATTCCTTGGCCCCTTCGGTAATGTCTGATGACTTTCTCTCTTTAGTCAGCTGAGGCACATTTTATATTATTCTAGAAATGAAATACAACTGATTACTCTCTGCTAGATGTTTTCACATTTTATCACTGATAAATATACTTAACTATTTCTTATGCTTAAGAAAATCATCTTTTACATATTTTATATGTTTTAACATATTTTAATATGTTAAACATATTTTAATATGTTTCTTATAAACACATGGGAGTTACCACTCAGTGAGTGTCATAGCTGATGTCCTCAAATTAGCATAATACAGAAATTTAGATTTGGAAAATGCACAGAAATATTAAATTTGTCTCTTTAAAGATGTAGAAATGGAGAGTCCAAGAGGTTAATTAGAGTCAAACAGTGAAGCTGTATACATTGGTGACATTTGAAGACCTCCAAGGCTTTGTGAAGCTTTTCTTCTTTTATTTTTTTAAGAGACTTTGTAATCACAAGTGGTTACTAGTCTAAAATACTGGCTTATATAAGTCATTTCCATAACAGAGAGAGTGGGAAGAAAATACTAAAACTTCTATTTATATTTTGGTTTATTCTAAAAAATAACTGAACTTTTAGCATTTGGTATGTACTGTGGGAGTTGCATGCACTGAATTCCTGGTTTGGGGCATCATGAATTGTCACTCATTATCTGTTGATGTCTTTTCCTGGGTGGTCTTCCTGGACTACAGAGGCTGGAAAGGTAAAAATAAATTTCCTAGACTCTTTTTATTTAGGCTTCTGGATTTGTTTGAGGTTTTACCAGTTGGATAACTTGCGTGAGATTAAGAAGGCAGAAATGAGATGAAGGTCATTCTGCCTCTTCAGGAAGCTGGAGAAATGTTCTACAGATGTATCATTAGGTCTGTGTGTGAGAGAGGAGGGTGGGCCTAGCAGCACCTGCTCTGTTTCTGAAGTCACAAGCTGTCAAAGTCACAGTGATGGGACACCTAGTTTTCACTTTACTGTAGTAGCTTCCTTGGTAAGAAAGTTCATAAACAAAAACAAACTACTGATACGTGCAACACCTTGTATGAATCTGAAAGCATTGTATTAAGGGAAGGGAGATAGACTTAAGAGGCTATGTATGATTCCATTTATATCACATTCACAGAAAGACAGAAGTATACATAGAAATGCTGTCAGTGGATGCCTGGGGGTCAAGGGGGAAAAGGCTCTTTGGGGTGATAGAAACATTCTGTATCTTGATTTGGTGGTGTTTACATGCCTGTGTACATTCACCAACATTTTGTTCAACTTTATACCTAAGAAAGGTGAATTTTACTGATTGTGAATTTTCCCTCAATAAACTTGACTTTCAAAAAATGTTTGAAGAGCACAGGTCTTGAGAGGCCTCATCTCTGTCCCTGGCTCTGCCCATATTTTAGCACTATGATTCAGAGATCACACCAATGGAAATGGTTTTGGGGGTTGTTTTTGTTTTATCTTTAACCTAAAAGAACACACATGTATCATTTCACAGTTTCTGTGAGTCAGAAGTCCAGGCATAATTTAGCTGAGCCTCTGCTGAGGATCTCACATGCCTGAAATCAGGTTGTTGGCTGGGTTGGGTTATTACTGAAGGCTCAGCTGGAGAAGAATCTGCTTGGAAGTTCACCCAGGTTGTTGGCAGAATTCATTCAGACCTGTAGGTCTGAGGGCCCGAGCCGTGTGCTGGCTCAGGCCTGGAGGCTGCCCTCGGCCCTTAGAGGCCACCTGTGGTTCCTAACGATTACTCACAGTTCTTAACCAGGTGGGCTTTCCCAGCGTGGCTACCTACTGCCTTGGGCAAGGCAGCGGAGGCTCAAGTCATAGTCTTATACAATGTATGTGTGTAATGTGGTGAGACCACAGGTATGACATCCCATCACTCTTCCATATTCTGCTGGTAGGAAGCAAGTCACAGGTCAAGCCGGTACTCAAGAAGAGGGGATCACACAGAGGTGTGAACAGGCGTCATGGGGAGGAGCACCCTGAAGTCTGTCTACCACATCAAGGGGGCAGTTCGGGGCATGGCGGTAGTGGTAGGAAATGGGAACAGGTGGGAGTGGGACCTGGGTGAGGTGCAGTAAAAAGCCTGGACAGGGAAAAGGTTTACGTTTGACCCAGCATTTGCAGTATTTCCCTGGAGGGATGTCCACCTTCTTCAGAGGCTGAGCTCTCAACTCCAATATTTTTTTAAAACGATACTTCAAAAGAATCAAATTGTACCTATGTGAGTAAACAGTAGAAGTTTCACATCCCCCCTCTCACTTACTACTCAGATATATCCTACTTATATTTTCAGATGTCTCATCCCAGGTATTATTTTATTTATATGCCTAAATATACATATATTTTGCATAAGTGGGAAATTGGCTATATATACTGCTTTGCAGCTTATTGAATTATTTCTCTCATCTGCCTTTTGCTTTTTCCATTTTATATTTAATCTTTTCTTTTTCTAAAAGTTATTTTTATTATCTTTTGAATGGAAGTCTGACCCATGATTTGTACAAGAATGGAGTTGGGTGAGGGAAGTGATTTTGGCTGTTGTACCACTCAGATACATTCTGTTTCTCCGCACATGTTCCTCAGCGTCCCTTGGCTTGAAAGCAAATCTCAGACAGAGTAAAGAGTCACCTGGCAGAGGTCAGCGTGGTGTTTGCCCCTTAATAGGCATTTGGTAGGCTATTTGGAGATGATTTATGCCTACATCACTGACAAATGTCAGCTCTTCAATGGCTTGTGGCTATTTTCTCTTTCCCCCCGGCTTCATCTTCAGACAGTTTTTCGAGTTTAATTGTCAGAAAATGAATCATCGGTTGAGACACTCAAGAGTCTCTCATTTAATTCTAGCAAAATCTGCCTTTTGCTCGAGCTCTGGAAAGAAACGTGTTGCCTTTGTGTGTCCTCAGATGAGTTTCATTGGGTTTGCTTATTTGATTGTAGATATTTTCCTTTTTTATTACATGTGATTATATTATTTTCCTTCATTCCATTGGGTTTCAGGGAAGGGGACCAAGTAAATATACTGTACGTGGGCAGCTTTTTTCCCATTTCCTGACTCTGAGGCATAACTAAGCTGCAACAGCTATCTCATAATTGGTCCGGACATAGGGGCTCCAAAGGAACAAGCTGAAGGTATGTTCTTTTAGATGTGAGCGTAAGTATATTTGTATCATCATGGATTAAAGGTGAGGATGCATTCATTAGAGGACTCCTCCAGGACCAACACAGTCAGTTCTAAACCTAAGTGTTCTCTACTAATGTTTGCTAGAACATCATCTAGAAACCTGACCTCAAGCTGCATCCCTGATGCTCAGGGCTTGGGTCCAGGATCCCTCTGTGTGACTGAGGTGTCTTCCACACCCTACCAGGTGGCAACTGAGAGGCACTGACTCATATTTTCATCAGGCCCATGTGAAAGTTAACCATCTGCTACTCTCTCTCATCTGTTTCTTGACCTAAGTGAAAAACGGTATGTGTCACTTCAGCTCTCATTAGGTAGGCATCTGTATTCCGAAAAGTCTTCTTAATTAATCTTCCTGTAGTGAATGTCAGCCAGGGCCGTGCATAGAATTGTTCAGAAGTCTGAGCTGTCATCACACCTTTGTAGGTAGTCCTCTGAGGTCAGGCCCGAACAAGATTGATGGGCCCAGCACTATTGAGGCTTCTTAGATAATTAATTTCAGATGACTTTCACTACATCTAGTCTTCCAGTCATTGCTATTAAAACAGCATGTTCAAATTTTTGATCAAAAATTATTTTGTTTCTTATTTCCTATCTTCTTCATGAAAGATGCAAAAATTGTAGGATTTTAGGCTAATGATGCTTTCAGATGATTCCAGTACACATACTGTTAAAACACTATGTTTGGTCTTTTAAGATTCCATGAGAATCCCTCAGACAAGAGATAATTCTTTTAATTTTCTCCCTCCTGGATAATATTACTATGCTTCTTCTTAATTATTTCAGTTACTAATTGATTCTGATCAAAGATGCTGGGTTCTAATCAAATTATATTTTGTATCTTTATTTTAAATTCTAATTCTTTGGCAGATGTACAAGATATCTAAATACATAATTCAAATCCAGTCTTTTTTAAAATTAGTTTTATCAGAGACCCAAAAGACTGAAAGACAGCTGTTCATTTATTTACTAAATACTGAACTCCTATAAAATTATGTATCTGCTCTCTTAGGGCAGAGACATGTTTTATACTATTCTAAATCCCTGCAACGATGAAAGTAATACTTGAGCATAGCATTTGCTGAATAAATATTAGAATGGTCTGGGTTCATGCTTATAATCTTAGCACTGTGGTAGGCTGAGGCAGGAGGATTTCTTGAGGCCGGAAGTTTAAGACCAGGCTGAGCAACTCTACAAAAATTAAAAATTTATCAAGGTTGGGTGGGGAGGATCGCTTGAGCCCAGGAATTTGAGGTTGCAGTAAGCTATGATGATAGCACTCTAGCCTGGGCAAAAGAACGAGACCCTGTCTCAAAAAAAAAAAAAAAAAAAAAAAAAAAAAAAGAAAAAGAAAAGAAAAAAGTAACAACAATAACAACAAAATAAAAAAATTAAATTAAAAAAAATCAAAAACAAAGACACAATGAGAATGAAGGTTAAGATCTTATTGTGTATATACTTGATGTTGGCAAGAGATGTAAATCTATAGTGAAATCACAAATTTGCCTTTATGGCCCTACTCTGTCATGGATTCTCACTCCATAAAACCCAACTGAAGGGTAGATGAGACCATGTTGCTCTCAGTAAATGACCTGGTTCCGGTACTGCACATGTATTCTGATTGTAAGGACAATGTTTTCCTGTTTTGGAAAAATCCACCAACTAGATCAAACCCCTATAGTGAGTGGGCATCGCCTGATTTAATTATATATCTGTACACTAGATATGTGTTTTGTTTGGAATATCTTTAATTAAAAAACAAACTTAGTTGCCAATTACATGTGTTTAATTTCTTCTGAAAATTTTGAAGATTGAAACCATTCTTTTTGGAAAGAGTTGGCTTGGGTTGAGTAGCTCTCACTGGCTCTGGATGGAGCCTGCAGACTCTAGTCAGCTCTAGCCCAGCCGGCCCACTGCATGAAAATGCCACATCTGCCTGATCCTGTAGGAATTTGCCTTTTATGACCCCTGAATGCTACATCATAGAACGTTCCTGTGGTAGGTTTCTCCTATTACCATGTTTTAGGGATAGCACTGAAGCATCCGAGCATCAGGGATGATGGTTACCAAAGTTTACATGATAAAGTACCCAGCCTGTCCTCCAAATTAAGTAGGGAGCTTGGTTCTCTGGCTCAGTGTGCAGTACAGGGAGTCAGTACTGGTTTGCAACTGCAGAGATGAAAGCAAGGAGAAATCGAAGAAAGCATCTCAGGAAAAGGGGGGATCTCAGTCTCTGCATAAATGGCTACAAACTGCGTTAACAACTTATTTTCAAAGAGTGCCCAGGGGAAGCCCCCCCATATGTGAAGGGATTGGTGGACAACTGGGCAAGTTCTTCCCTTCAGATTTCTACCCCGAGGAGCCAGTGTAGCAACCCATGTCCTCCAGAGAATGATTTGGAGTTGCCTGCATATCATTGTCTTTGCAATCCTGTGTGGAAGCAGGAAGAGTAGAAGACAACATGGGTGGTGGATAGATGCACTAATTGGTATAGAAAAAAAAAGCAGAACCAGTGGAGGAAAATGACTCATCTGAACATGTGGCTTCTTGTTGACAGGAAATACAGTAAAATAAGAACTCTCAATGAGTGCCTTCTTCATGTATTCCATGTAACTCATGGGCAGTGGATTGGGGAAACTGACATGTACTTGTGGATTTGAAGCTGATTTAAACAGTGTCCATGAAAACAGGAAAATAAACTGGGAGCTACAGTCAGGTGCTGAGGCCGTGATAGATGTATCAGCTATCCTTTACCACAGTTATGCTGTGTAACAGACAACCACAAAAACACAGTAATATATAATAAGATGCGTTTATTGCTCATAGGATTGGGGTGGTCACCTTCATTCTGCTGATTTTGGCTGCACATGGTCATGTGTCTGGGGGTCAACTAGATGTCACCTGGGGGGCCCAAGTTCTGCTCACTATGTTTCTTCCTGCAGTAGGCTAGTTTTTGTATATTCTCACAGTGATGGCTGAGGAATGAGGGAGAGGACAAACCCAACTGTGCAAATGCTTTTCAAGCCTTTGCCTGTGTCGTGTTTCTCATTATAAGTTGTGTAGCTGAGTCCAGAAACAGAGAGGGGGGGAGTGTGGCATGATTAATTCTCATTAGACTGTTGTTGACTTAAACCACCGATATTTTTAGTATTTTTTTTATTGCAGAATAACTCAACATACCTTGACTGATAAAAATCCTTACATATTTTGTCAGCATTGTTTTTGTGTCAGAGTTGATATAAAATTATATAAATAAATAATTCTTGTAACATATTTTATAAGACTTTATAACAGAAATTCTTTACTTATATCACAAGGGGCTTATATTAAGGAATATTCTGTAATACTCCTTTCTTCCTTCCTTACAGTTTCATTCTTATATGTACGTATAGATGTGTTCTTTTTGGGTTTAAATACATAGATTAGGTTTTCATAAATGAAGTGGGTAAAAATCTGTCTGTATACATTTTCATCCTGTATACAATCATGTAGAAAACTCATCGATAATAATTCTTTCTGTATTTCATAACTCTAGCAGTTTAGCTCAAAGAATAAATATAAATATTGCATTATAGAAATCATTTGAGAAGTGTGTATAATCACTTGTTGCAAAATGTCTTTTGACTAATTTGATATTATTAGGTTGCCAATTAAGTTTATTTTGGATTTTATTTATAATTCACACACATTTATGCTGAGTACCCAGCAGACAGGTTGAAATGCTGCCATTGTTTCTGACATCTGATCATGGGATTCTCTGCATAGGAGGTTCTTAGCTGATGGGTCAATGCTGGGGGTCCTTTTAGGGGAATTCCTCCTGTGGACATAGGTCTTATTAAAGCAGAAATAGATACTCAGAAAGCCTATTATGCCTTCATAAAAGAGATAAATCTCTACCTGTGGCCCATGATTATCTTAAAAGCCCTTTTTCAGAATTTTGATGATTTCTTTAGATACCATAAAAGATGATTCTATACAGAATGGCTCTCAGTTAATCACAGAATATTTAACTGAAATGAGTGTCTCTTTAATAAAATATAACTTCCATTTGATTATATGTGATGCTATTAATGAAACAAAGATAATCGTTTTAGAGTAACTCTGAATTATCACAAAATCTATCTTTACTAACTTCTTAACTTCTTAAGTATTCTCTCAACATGAGAGGCTTGCATTGTAGCCCGAATCCTCAAATTTCAAGTAGATCACTTGCTTTAAAAGGCCTTTCTCTCTTTTTAGCTCAGCTGTTCAATCGGATTCTTATTTCAGGGTCTTATCTCTTCTTTTCTTTGGCTACCTGGCACTGTTGCATTTTTTTTCAGAAATTTCCTGAGATCTGAGAGTATTCTCTATAATAATCTTCTGTTCAGCTGGAGTCTCTATTGGCTTTGGTGAGTGGATAGGTTCAGACAAAAGGATGCCAGCCCCAAGAGGATGACCTGGAATGCAACTGTACACTGCAGACTAAAAGAGCTCACAAATGTGTGTCATCCTGTGGCAAATTTTCATCAGAGGTTATTTTTTAAACATACTTAAGAAAACCAGACAGGTTTCATTCTTTAAGTTGTTGATCCCATAGTAAACTGTGAGCTTCTTAAAGTCAGGTGCAGTTACCTTCAACAATTAAAAAATTGAATCAAAAAATACTTTTCAATACATGTTGATATGTTAAATATATACACGCACACACATACATTTAAAAACCCAATGTATAAGCCTCGACAATGAGTAAAATAGAGCATCTGCAAAACACCTGACTCCCTCTGCTATGAAAGAATGAAGTTGGACCAAAGAGGGAAACTACCTCTAGGAATTTGATTAAATTTACACTCTGGTGCATTGTACTCATTTCATGTTCGCCTTTATAATTTCTAACATCATAAAGAACTACTTAAAATTCTTAGGACTGGTACAAGTTAGAATGCTTAAGCAAATATTTTCATTTTGCAGAGAAGCTCGTGGACTATACATCTGTTTACGTGGCAAGAATTTTGAAGAGATGGCAATAAGAGGAAGGAGAATTGGGCCATAGTATTTTTGGAGGTTTCTCTTTCTCTTCTTGTCCTTTAAATACTCATCTTGGCCCTTTTCTCTTGCTTTCACTCTATCCCTGAAGAATGTTATCCCTCCCTGTTTTCACTTAAATGTTGGAAAATTTTGCAGAAGTTTGTCCCAGTTCTCTCTTCAGTCATTTAGGCTCTTTTATTCAACTGTGCATGCCTGTGGATACACTGGACTGACTCTGCACACCCATAGATATCTCATTGCCCTCTTGCCCCAACCTTCTCCTCCTTTTGTCAACCTCACTCTGAATCTTCAGATGACTCAGTCATCCTCCCCAGTCCCAAGGGGAGGGCCATTCCTGCCACCAGCTCATCCATGCTTCCCTTCTCTCCATTCTCTCCCTATGGGCTCCTTGGCCTCTACTCTGGTTTGTTCTAACCTTTCTGTACCAAGTGATGTTTCTGACATGTAAACCTGACGGCATTCTCCCAGTGCTTAATATTATGATTGAGTGTGGCGAACCTCTTCTACAGCTACTCAATAAAATTGACATATTGTGTCAATGATAATATTAGTGGCAGATTTTTAAAAGTTAACTCTCTCTTTAAAAGTATAGAGAATTGTAATCCTAGCACTCTGGGAGGCCGAGGTGGGAGGATCACTTGAGGTCAGGAGTTTGAGACCACCTGAGCAAGAACAAGACCCCGTCTCTACTAAAAATAGAAAGAAATTAGCTGGACAACTAAAACTATATATAGAAAAAATTAGCTGGGCATGGTGGCACATGCCTGTAGTCCCAGCTATTTGGGAGGCTGAGAGACTGAGGCAGAAGGATTGCTTAAACCCAGCATTTAGAAGTTGCTGTGAGCTAGGCTGATGCCATGGCATTCTAGCTGGGGCAACAGAGTGAGACTTTGTCTCCAAAAAATTCAAAAAAGTATAGGGAGATATAACTATATATATGTTTATATATATGGGTGCATATGATGTATGTGTGTGTATATTTGTATGTGTATATATATAATTAGCTAAAGCATAAATTGTAATATATTTTTATTTGTTTCAACAATAACACAGAATAATAGTATGGCAATAGGCAAAAGACAGGAAATATGCCTATTGATAGTAATTGCACTTGAATTATTATGATATAAATTCACAAGTTAGAATCAATTGTTGAATCTATTTATAAATTCTCTAAAGCTTTAGTTTTCCAAAAATAAATAATGTGCATAATAGATTATACTTGACAGTGGTAACTTTAGACTTCATTGTGATACTAGCTCCAGTGCTTTCGTGAGGTTTTAAATGAGAGTATGTGCATCTCAGTTTGTTAAGACAGAAACATTTCTTCATATGGAAATTCAGTCTCTGGTTCCTTTCCAACACTCCATGGAGAGAAAGGTGTAAGCTCAAGATGAAAAGGAAGTGTGCAGTTTACGTTAGAATAATGCATTGCTTTAATATGAGAAATACAATTATCCTCAGAATCGAGTAGATTTCATGGAAGGTTGGGTTGGGAGCGTTGTGTGGGAGCGTCTGAACCATATCTTACATGAGCTGTGGTAGTTTTTCTCTTTCTCTACAGCATTGGTCTGGTCTGTGCCATCAGTGTTCTTGATGTTCAGCCACCCTCGCTAGTTTCCCCTTTTACATTCTTGTCTCCTCAACCCCCATCATCTAATCTCTGCATAGCAACCAGAGTGATTTTTACAATTAAATCTGACTGCAATTCTCCTGCTTTAAATTCTGCAATGACTTTCCATTGCCCAAGAACAAAAGCCAAGGTCCCAGCCATGGCTTCACATGTTCCAGCCATGGTGGCCTCCTTTCTGCTCTAGGAAGAGAGAAATCTCCTTCCAGACAAAGGGTGTTAGACGTGCACTGTTTGGAATGCTTGACTTTTTCAGTGGTGGATGCTTTCTGATCCTTCAGGCTTCAGTTTAAATTATTCCTGCTGGAAAAAATCCTTCCTTGACCACCCACTTAAATTACCCCCACTCCCCACCCCAAAGTCACTCCACCACACCTTGAAGTGCAGAAGTTAAGAGCACAGACTCCTGACTCAAACCACCTGGGTTAAAATCTAGAACCATGACTTTAAGGTTGTATTATGTCAGGAGATTCCTTAATCCCTCTGCCCCTCAGTTCCCTCCTTCGAAAGGTGGGCATAATAGCAGTTCGTATCTCATGAGGTTGGACTGTGAATAGGTGTATGTCACACACTTAGGACAGTGCCTGGCACATAGAAAGCTCTGTGTTAGTAATTATTATAGTAGGTGGTTAACAACTTATAAAATACAAAAGAATGTTTAATACATTTTAATTGCTTATTTTTTATTCCCTCTCCTGCAATAACTATGAATTTCAGACCAGGGACTACATCTGCCTTTTATCCACTACTGTGTCTGTAGCTGTGCCTGGCACCTGGGAGAAACTCAGTCAATGTTTTATTAAAGAATTGTGAATTGATATCAAACTTTTGCACATTAAATTAAACCATATTGTTGAGTCACAATTATCATTATTAGTATTATTATTATTTGCAATTGGAATGGCTGCTGCTAATGGTCAGAATTAGATGAGGCTTATATACTTTCCAACAACCTCTATATGAGAGGTAAAAGTGAAAGCAATTCTCACACCAAATTCCACCACGCCTGCAGACGTTTAACGGTAAACATTTATCTTCAAGCAAGCACAAAAGAGTTCATCCAACTGTCTGTGAGATCAGATAAAACCCTTTTAGGCAGGGCTGATTTTCAGCTATTATGCACCAGTACAACCATATCAGTTGTTAAATACTAGTTGTTCATACTTGTTGATATATAATTACTGTCTGAATTCCAGAGTGTCTCTGACCTCACTTAGAATCTGCAGGTGCTCAACCTGAAAGCCCAAAAAAGGGGTAAAATCTGGCTTTGAATACTGCTAATTTAAATAATGAGAGCTTATTTCTAACATCTAAATTATGCCCACACGCCATAATTTCACTCATGGAAACTCATTCTTATGCAGATTATTAAAGATATCTGCTGTTGATTTGATGTAAAGATAGCTGAAACCCTTGAGGTATCCCTCCTCTGAAGGAAGGAGCTTCTGGCTGGAAAGGGAGTTGTCCAGTTCTTTAGCAAGAGACAACTCATTAAGGCAATTGACTAATTCTACAGGGGCCTTAAACTAGGGGGATCTGCAAACTATAGCCCAGGGCCATTTCCAGCCTGCCTCCTGTATTTCTATGGACTATGAACTAAGAATGATTTTCATGTTTTAGATAGTTGGGAAGTATTCCAAAAATGAATAATATTCCATGACATGTGAACAATATATGCAATTCAAACTTTAGTGTCTATAAATAAAGTTTTATTGGAACACAGCACAGTCATTCATTTATACATTGTGTTATCACTGAGTTGGCACTACTATGGCAGTGTTGAGTAGTTGCAAGAGAGATTGTATTATCCAAAAATCAAAAGATATATATACTATATGGCTCTTCATAAGATGAGTTTGCTGACCCCTGCCTAAACCAACACATGAGCTATATCACACTATTCATGCTACTTATTTTAAAGTAAATTATAAATATCCATAAAAAGTATAAAAATATTTTTAATGAATATTGGAAAATATTTAAATAATTCAGGCATTACAGGTAATATGAACTGTTTTTGAGGACTAAGGAATTGGACAATACTCATTATGTGTTAAGTGATTAAAAACAGTGCAAGACTACATATATATTAATAATATCACAATTTTAGGTCAAACATGGTGTCTTGCACCTGTAATCCTAGCACTTTGAGAGTTCAAGGTGGGAGGATTGTCAGCCCAGGATTTTGAAACCAGCCTGAGCAGGAGTGAGACCCTCATCTCTATAAAAAATATAGAAATTAGCTCCACCTATAGTCCCAGCTACTTGGGAGGCTGAGGCAGGGCAGTCACTTGAGCTCAGAAGTTTAAGGTTGTTGTGAGCTATGATGAGGCCACTGCACTCTAGACTGAGTGACAAAGGGAGACTCTGTCTCAGAAAAAAATAAAATCATAATTTTAATACTTAATATATGTATATATAATATTATATATGCTTGCTGTGAGAAAGAAATGGAACAGATTAAGAGATTATGGATAACAGGTTTTTTTTTTTTTACTTATTGCCTAACAATTCTAAATAAACCTGTATCCATTTTAAAATAATAAAATGACATAATAATATAGAACATCAGACTCATGCCAAAGCTGAGTAAAAGGAAGTCTGCATAATCTTCTTCATGAGTGAATAAATATGAATGTGACATTGTTATGGAATAAAAATATTTTATTCTCAAGAGATAGAAAAGCATTGTTATAATCCATAAGTAAAAAAAGTCTCTGAATAGCTTGTTATTTACCCGTTCCATTATAACAGAAGAAAAGAGAAGTGGTAGGGCACTCTGTCCCTAGTTCTTAACAATTCTATGGAGAAAACTTCAGCTCTTGAGCTTCGATGGAATTGAGAAGTAATAAACCAATACACAGGCCACAGAGCTGTCAAAACAAAGAAGATTTCCCCCTCATTGCTTGCCACTGAACAATAGATTGGGTAGATTATGATAGGATATTAATTTCTTCTAAGGCCGGTTGCTAGATACTTGTCTTGAACAATAAGCAATGTGACAAGATATGATAGAATCAGCATTTTAAATAGCATACTATAAACACCCACTTCCTCCATCACATGATCCCTCTTCTAGTCTGTCCCTTCCTGATCTGACCTTTTTGTGATTATAGCCTACTTTGGCTCCTGATTAAGGCTAGTGGTTTTCTATCTACTTTCTATTTATTTACCCTCATCTAGCATATTTCAGTTTCTTCTGTTAAACAATCCAAGAACATTCATTGAAAGCCATACCTTTGCAGGTAACATAGTTAAAAATGACCTGCTATATGCAATATTTTTGAGATAACTACTCTACCATATGTAATTGAGATGACAAAGCAGTAAGGTTCTCAGTCCTATGGTGCACTTAGTCTCCATCGGCCTGAAACTCCTCAAAACATATGCTTGTTTTCCTTTTCAGCAAGCACTGATTGTTTACTGCTTGAAAAGCAGTATTTATGATATTGTTGAACAGAAAAGAAAGAGATATGCAGAGTTAGAGGGCATGATTCTTATGAGCACCATAAATTCCCCATTAGATATTCAGTCTATCGTCATTCTCATTATTTGAGAATTCCACATTGTTTACCTTGCCTACTTGCTAAAAGGCACTGGTAACCCCAGAATCAATAGTCAAGGTGCTCTCACAGTCGTGCGCCTTGCACAGACATGCACATTCCCAGCTGAGGTCTCACAAGGTGATACTCTGCCTTCTTGTTTCAGCTCTCATGTTGTAAACAAGTGTCATTTTCACATTCTCTTTAGTGTCACTTTTTTGTTTCTTTTTGTTTTCTTCTTATTATTCTTTTTTTTTTTTTGGTGCTTTTTCTTGTTGATTTCATTGTTTAAAATATCCCTGAAGTGTAATGCTGATGTGCTATCTAGTGTTTCTGAGTGCAAGAAAACTGAGATGTGCCTTACAGAAAAAAATGTGTATTAGCTATACTTTGTTTATGCCTGAGTTATGGAAATGTTGGCCATAAGTTCAATGTTAATGAATCAACTCTGTCTATATATGCATGTGTGTGTGTCTCTATATATTAATATATATATATATAAAAGAAGATATCTTTATACAGAAACACATATAACAAGGTTATACATCAACCACTTGATGAAAACATGTGACCAGAGGCTCACAGGAACCTAACCTGTTGTTCACTAAGAGCAGTGGTTCAGTATTTGCTAGTTATATAGTGTTCTCACTCACTATAGAACTTAACTACCACACATAATAAAAATCAACTGTATGACATTCAGGCTGCTATTGAGGCGTAAGGAAAATTGCTAAAATAATTATTGATGATAACACTAGTTATTTATTTATTCATTCACCAAATCTTTATGGAGCAATTCTGTGTGACAGACTTACAGCAGTGATCGAATGACACCACTATCCCTGCCTTCATTGAGTTTTTATTGCGGTTAAGATTTATTGATTTTTAAGAGCCTGTGTCAAGCACTTCATGTATATCATATAATCTTTTCAACAGTGCAAGTATTTTTAGCCTCATCTTAAAGAAAATGAAACTATGACTCCAATAATGTAAATAACTTGTCCAAGGTAAAATGCAGTATCTCGCAAAACTGGTTTTCAAACCCAAGTTGACTTGAATCTAAACTCTGTTTGTCTTAGTCTGTTCAGGCTTCTATAACAAAAGACCATAAATTGGGTGGCTTATAAACCACAGAAATTTATTCCTCACACTTCTGAAGGCTGGAAAGCATAAGCTCAGGGTACCGGCAGACTCACTGTCTGGTGAGAGTCCACTTTCTTGTTCATGGATGGTGTCTTCTCACTGTGTCCTCATATGATGGAAGTGGCAAGCATACTCCCTTGAACTTCTTTTGTAAAGGCACTAATCCCATCTGTGATGGTTCAGTACTCGCGAACTAATCACTACCCAAAGACCCTACCTGCTGATACCATCACTTTGGGGGTAGCCATTTCAACATATGAATTGTGTTGGGGGGTTATGTCCCCATTTATTTTTAATTATGTAAGACAATATGCTGAAAATAAAGTGGGACAGAAAACAACATGACTGCTGAGTATTTAAATTGTATATGATAAATGTTACAGAGTAACAGTTCATTAGATTCAACAATTTAGGTGTATGTTACATTGTGGAACTAATTTTCTTACTTCTTTTGGTAGATTCTTTATCATCTTGCTTTTCTTCAGAAACTGGAGTAAGTTTTTAAATGTTCTTGGTTTTTGGATTCTGAATTTACATATACCAATATATTAAAATGGACAACCCAGATAGTTTTTCAGATTAAACTTTCAAGAGGTATAGAGATTTTTACTAAAGCTTTGGGGAGATAAGAGATTTTAATCACACATCTCATGGTTAAACTTTATAAAAATCTTTTTTTGTTTGTTTGTTTTTGAAACAATGTCTTACTCTGTCCCCCCGGCAGTGGTATCCCCCTGGCAGTGGTGCAGTGGTGTCAGCATAGCTCGCTACAACCTCAAATTCGTAGGCTCAAGCGATTCTCCTGCCTCAGCCTCCAGTGTAACTGGGACTACAGGTGCAAGCTACCATGCCCAGCTAATTTTTTCTATGTTTAATAGAGTCAGGATCTCACTCTTGCTCAGGATGGTCTTCAACTCTTGGCCTCAAGCAATCCTCCTGCCTCAGCCTCATAGAAATCTTTTTTAAATGTCAACATAGTTTTGCCAATTTCACCTAATGACATTTACCATCTCAACAGACACCTGACTGCCTCTTGAGCAATTTCACATCCTCAGGAGTCTCCACAGACCTTAAATCCTCTCACCAACGTTTGTTTTGCTGCCTAACCGATAATACAAATTCTAATCAGTGAGATTTCAGCCAAGCCAGATATGTGTGGCAGCCAGTCTCATTGTGCTCCTGTCTAGTTTCATTTTAACACACTGTACTTTTACCAATATTTTTCTAGTTTGATTTTTATATTTTTATGTTGGCTTAGGAATATATTCTTTTATTTTAAAAACAGTTACATTTTTGGTGGAAATTTTTGAAACAAGGTGAGATAAAAGGGAGAAAATAAAAATCTCTAATAGTTACATGCCCAGAATTAATCCAAGATTAACATTCACAAATATATTAAGGCCAAGCTTTCCAATTATTCAATGTTCATCTGCAACATAGTGTTTTCATGATCGCATCATCTTTCAGAAAAATATTTGGTGGTGCTTCTTGGATATTAGGAAATCTTTTTTTAAAACAAAGTTACAGCCACGTACTTTTTGATTATTAGCTATATGAACTTTACATTTTAGAGAGCCAGTTAAATGAAAATGTTAACATAGGATGTGGAAAGGACACGGAGCACATTTTAAAAATATAGATATTTAATTGGGAACCAAAATATTTCTTACTTTTCTTTATTGCATATTTTAAAGTTCCTTTTACAAAAGAATCATAATGTGTATCTCAACTGTGTATCTTTAAGGTGAAAGCCATTTTCAACACTTTGATGCTTTTGTTGAGTATGTGTATGTCAGGGGAAACAAGTTTTCAACACTCATACTGAAGACTACTCTGTGAGATCCATTAGCCAAGCATATTATTTTGTTGAAGATATTTGTTTTATTCACTGTTTTAGTCCTTATCTTGGGGAGTTTCATGGCCCAATAGACTAAAAAAGAAATGCAATTGTTATCATGGTCACAATCATTACATTTTATTAACTAATATTTCACTTTTCCATTTCAATGTGTTTTCAGATTAATATGCTGTGATTCTCCTACATGGAGTTATTAATTTCATATAAACCCATAGGACATAGAGAAATATTTTATATAATATTAATAAACAATCAAGCTTTTTGGTTTGGAAAAGGGCATATTGCTGAAAGCATAGATTTCTTACATCAGAGCCCCTGCTTGCCTGGGTTAGCAGCAGGGCTGTGGATCTACATACCCTTTGCACTTTGCCTCACTTTTCCGTGTTACTGTATAAAGGAAGCAGGATTGCAGGACCATGCAATTTTCAATAAACATGCTTTCTTGTTTGTAACATTATTTGACAGGTTTTATGTTTTGTTTTTACTTTTAATTATACATTTAAGCTGATGTGTTGCTGCTTAAATGTCTGTCAATGGTTATATGATTTTGAATTCCTGTGCCAGTGGGTTGATGCATTGGATTCCATTTTCTTCCAACCCAATCCTGGCACTGATTTTATTTCCCCATCAAAATGCAATTTTCTTTGACTTTGTCAGTTTCATTTAAGTCATTTTACAATTGTGGCAATTTGAAAGTCTCCAAACTTGGAATGAAAATCTTTTAAAATTTATACTTGGGTTATGATTTTTATAATAACAAGACAGATTTCCCCTGATGTTTGAATAGTGCTCTATATTCTTCACAATTTTGTGTAGGAAGGAAGAAGAATGGCGATTCATTCACATTGTTCATTTACTATCCTAGAATCAAGGCCAGGGATTGTAATGCTGCTGTAACAAAATAGCTTCCCCTGTGCTACAGTATGCACTCTTGAAAAGATGATGATGGGATCAGGATTTTCATATTAAGGTGGAGGAAATCAATTTCATTACTTCAGCTTTCAAGGTAATTTGATGTAACCAATCCCTTATTTCTTTATGGTGACAGACTCTTACCACTTTTTCTTGTCAAATGTCACAGTATAACCATGATAAAATACAGAAGCAGTGTTGCCAAATAAAATAGCTATTAGACTATTTCTGCAACACAGTGACTTTTAGCTGCATGAAACTGTGACACAGTATATGTGGAAAAAAGTTGAATCACAATATTGTCTACAATGAAATTCAGTTTGATTTATTAATATTTACTGAAAGGTGACATTAATATATGAGTATGGAGTGTGATTCTGTTTTTAGGTATTGATAACTATTTAGATGGCAGAAAGATGCTTTAATATGTATTTTATAATTATAATAAAGTCAAATAATAATTATAAGGCAGTACAATTCACAAATGTATATGGAGAGAAGAGAGATTTTAATTATCTCTTACTTTCATGGAATATGTCATCATTTTTTAATATTCCACCACATTATTCATCTTGTAACAAATATTTAAAACAAACATTGTCATCCCCATTTTTACAGATTAGAAAACTAAATCCCAGGATTAAAAAAAATAATAAAAGTCTAAGATTGGATATTTAGTAAGTGCAAAGTCTCTCCTGAATCCAGGTATAGTGTTCATTGGCTTTCAATTGGTTCTACATTCCATATTATATTAATAGAGAGTACTGCTACTGGAGAATTAGAATTTGACAAAAGTATAATCTAATCAAATAGCTGTATGGAGAATAGATATCACCAGTAGTAACTTTGGTGTAAATACTGTTCATTCCAAGGCATCTTGGCGTCTCTTGGCCACGCCTCATATTTTGTGGCCATCTCTGTCCCATTCATCAAAAGGGTGGCAGCATCTGTGATCAGTGAATGCAGAATGGAATTCTCTTCTGCTTGTATTCTTCCTTCCCACCGCCAGGTGCTCCTTCCTTATCTCATTCTGCTGTCACAGGCTCTCTGCTTGGCTTCAGGACGCTGTGCTGCAGCCGTTTTCATGGGGATGCTCTCTGTGCTAGACACAGCCATGTTTTCCGTACAAGCAGCAGGGCCCTTCTCACAGCAGCGGGTGTCTGAATTAGAGGGCTGAATCTTCCACTAGTCCCTTGATATTTTGAGCCTCAATTTCCTTATTTGGAAAACGAAGATACTTAAATCTGAAAAAAGCACAGGGTAATTTTTGAAACAGATTTAGACACTACATATAGGAATTTTTGAAAATTATAAAATGAAATAATTTTAGCAAAGTAGTCCAGAACTGCTGAATCTTATTACTGGAATTGCTGAAAATTCAAACATGATGTCAGTGGAAGGCATGTGCTTATTTCCCATCACTATTTTCAGATTCTTATAGAATGTATGCAATGCACTATGGCATGGGCACTTTTTTTTGGCCTTCTCAAAGTGCATTGCTTATTTTTGACTTGTTCCTTCAACATTCACTCAGTCATCCTGTGTTGAACCCTTTCTACGTGATGAGCAACCCACAAATCCTTAGGGATACTGAGATGCATCCCTGAGGCCTGTTTTCAAGGAGTTTGGTGGGGTGGTTGGGGGCAGCTGCTGTAAACACTGCAAGAACAGAGGTCTCAGTTGTCCTAAGGGGTGTTGACCTAGTTGGGAAGATTTGGTTAAAATTTCCCAGCAAGATTAATAAGTAATATTAATGCCAGTAGCAGTCATATTCTCTTCCATTTCGCTCAGAGTGAAAACCACTGCCCTTAAAATGGCCCCCAGACCACTACACCATCTGCTTTTCCGCCAGTTTTCTCTCCCCTTTC
Organism: Microcebus murinus; assembly: GCF_040939455.1. Classification (NCBI taxonomy): domain Eukaryota; kingdom Metazoa; phylum Chordata; class Mammalia; order Primates; family Cheirogaleidae; genus Microcebus; species Microcebus murinus. The sequence goes on along the minus strand of NC_134114.1, from coordinate 8,779,889 downwards.
ATTGACATTCACCCAGGTGAATTTGGTTTCAGCCACAATGGTCTCCCTTTTATTCCCCAAACTCTCCAGGCATACTGTTTTCTGTGCCTGGAATGTTCTTCCTCAGATTTCCACGTGATTCACCACCTCACCTCCTTCAAATCTTTGGTCCAATGCACTTTCCCAGTAAAGTCTTCTCTGCCCGCCCTACTGAGGATGACTGTCTAGGCCAGCTCTGCTGTAATTTTCTTCATGGGAGTTTTTACTTCCAGCACACTACGTGTTATGTTATACTTGTCAACATCTGTCTCTGCTGAAATATGTGCTCCGTGAGGGCTGAGATGTTTTATCCACCTTGTGTTGTTAAGGGGAATGCTTTCTCAGCTCTGAGAATAGGGGTCCAAGAGCGTCACCTGCATGTGAGCCAAGCACTGTATGAACAGCTTTACACAAATGATCGCATTTGGTCCTTACAGCTAAGCCACGAGTTAGGTCCAAGTACCTCCTCCATGTCACAGCACAAGCTGTAGTTTCGGCAGGTGTAAGTAGTCTGCCCCAGGCCTCAGCTAGTGAGTGGGAGAGGTATGTTTTGAATCTTGGTAGACTGCTGCTAGAGCCCACGTGTTTACTCCATATCCTAGAATCTAGACTGGAAAGAGCACAATGCACACTATCTGGGTGATGGGCACACTTACAACTTTGACTCAAACTATGCAAAAGCAATTCATGTAACCGAAACATTTGCACCCCCATAATATTCTGAAATTTTAAAAAAGTTATTAATCCTGACTTTAAAAAAGAACAAACAATGAATGAAGATTATGCCTATTCTTTTTTCCCACAGCTGGCACAGCTCCAGAAGCCTCCCTCCTCCCCTCCCCCAACTTTTTGTTTTTAGTCACTGCATATTTATTGGTCATTCATTTGCTTTCAGTGTAGGATATTTAGGTGAGGGCCACAGGGACCGGAGTAGCTACCAACCAGTTTAAATAAAAGGCTCTCCTAAGTGTGCATGATTACATAGAAATACATCCTTGAGGTGTTTGATGACCCCCCATTCACTCCTGTATGTTAGTATATGTTATAATGCTTATTTTTAATGTTTTTTTTGTTAAAGTGACACAGCATTTTATTCCTCTCCATTTGAAACATTAAATTTGGCACCCTGTGTGATTGTTAGAGGAGGCAAGTGATTCTTTCTATTCCCGGTCAATGCACTGACTTTCTATAGCATCTTATGAATGTCGGTTTAACTCAGAGGGTCTCTGTTTCCTAACTTACCGAAGCAGATATTGAAGCTTGAACATTCTGCAATTTTATGTAAAGTATTGTATATAATCACATTTTGGGAGTAACTTAATTACTCACGGAATGCTACAGATCAGATCTTAAAATGCCATTAAGATACCACTTCATACATTGCCTTTTATTTGGACACCATTGTTTTCTTACCTTATTCAGATAAAAACATACTATTCATATACAACAACATGCAAATTCAACTCTCATTCACACTCACATTAGGAATTAAGAATGTGGGAGGTACAGTCCATGCACTGCCTATGCTGTGACCATTTGCTTACTCGATGTATGAGATAATATACTTGATCTCATTTGAGGAAATAGAGTTTGGAGAAGAAAATACACATTTAAAAATAAAGAAAAAATTTACTGACTGTTCCATGCTAATTTAAAATAATAAGTTTTATTTCTTATTAAATATTTGAACTCTTCTATTAAAAATAATCTATCAAAGCATAATAGCGACTGCCTCTCTTAAAATAGATCAGCAACATAATGGCATATTATTAGGTCTATGCCCTCTTTAGTCTCTTCCCTGAAATCATGCAATCCTAGCACTTTTAGTGACATGACATTTTAGAATTGTTGCGAACTTAGAGTTTATTTCCTGAAAACCTTTTATGTTACAATGAGGAAACGGAAACATCAGCAGGACGCATGGACTCAGGGCTTTGACCAGGAGTTATGTTAGTCAATCATGATGATGGAAACACGTGGTCACGCTGCCTAGAGCTCTCTGTGTTTTTTTCAACCAGGTTCCAGCAGAGATTTCTAGTTTACTCTGTGTGATTACAAGTGGCTTTTTGAAGGAGAGAGATTGGAGACTTACTATCCAGAACATATTTACCTTCATTTAAAAGTTTAAGAAGATAGACATTCAGTTTCTGTCTGAGTACTAGAGCAGTCTTACAGAAAAGAAATGAAGAATACTAATTATTGCCAAAGTACCGTGTAAATGCAAAAGCAGTCTTTGACAATTAGAGAACCATTAACTTAGATCATACTATGAATTATTAAAAATGATATATTTGAGTTTTAGGAAAAATTATTGTCTTTATACTGAATTATGAGTATTCTACTAATGATTTTATCATGGGTTATGAATGTATGTAACTTAAGAGAGAGTAAATGTTTGGAGTTAATGAAACCTGTTTATTTTTTGCTCCTGTTTGATAAATATTCTGTGCAACACTCAGTATACTTAAAATTCTTTCAGTGAAATTTTTATCACCTCATTGGAGTTTATATTCTGACATGGAAGCTTAATATTCTATTTTATGTACTGCTTTTAAAAGAATATTTAAAAATGTCTGAAGTCTCCACTATGTGTCTGTGGATTTCTAAGTAAAGTGTAAGATAGGTTAGAAACTAGTTAGGGAGATACACTATAATCATATGGTAAGTTAGCTCAGACTGAACTACCAGAAAACACAAAAGAGATTACAGATTTATACATGATTGACAAGCAAGTAAGTGATATGGAAAATGTGATTTAAATTGTGTTGTGGAGCTATATATTCTGTCCCCCAAAATTTAATCATTGTCCTTATTTAATTATGTTTTCTATGCATTTAGTTTATAAATTCTAATTCTTCTACTTTTCTTTTCCTCCTCATTCATAGTTGCTTATTTCTTTGATATTTCTAGTAGCAGGGCTTTTTGTTTTGTTTTTGTTTCTAATCATACCTATAGAGCAGACTACATGCCAACATATTAAGCCTCTCGGTTTGATTATTTGTTGCATTGCTATCCAAGAGCCAGGATCCTTTGTATGACTTTCACATCACACAGTCCCAGGTACATTTTAGATGCTCAATAATTTCAATACTGCCATTGAGAACAGTAACTGCGTCTCCTACTATTCACCTGCTTTGTATCATGAAATGTATCATGATTTACGTAGCTCCAAATTTGTTGCATCTTTATCAATACAGCAAAAATATTATTAATACAGAAATTAAAAGAGGATCCTTATTTTTTTTCCCTGAATTTACACAAAGAAATGTCTTTCCAGTATACATTTCATGGAATTCTTTTATTTTGAACACTTTCACCATCCAGAGTAGATATTTTTACATTTTTGTGAGTCTATCCAGATGTCATTGGTATAATGTACAAATGGTTCTGAGTAAATCGTGTTTCGATCTCCTCTGGAATATTGCATGTTAAGCTGCAAGGGCAATCCTCAACACCTGGGCTTGTCTCTGTCATCTTGCTTCCATATGTTGGTTTCCAATAAATATTTTCCCCAGCCCAATAGAAGTACCCAGGGCTTCAGGTACAGAGAGTAATATAAAGATATGAGAGTCCAGTAAGGGAATATGAAATTGCCACACGTTAAATCAGAGTGCCGCCTGTGCATGTCTTCTCTGTAGAATTCAAATGCTACATGACTTTGTGCAGTGACTCAATGGCAGGAAGCAATTGATAGGCAAGTTGCTGTTCCCAGGTACCTGGGAAAAGACAAGTGGGCTTATCTGCACAAAAGGACAGCATGCTGTTCTAGTCATCTCATATGTAGCAGCTTGTCTGTTTCTTACTATATTGTGATAATTATTTCAAATGGCGACCACAGAAATGCTGCTGAGAAATATTAACCCTTTCCTGATAGGTCAGTAGATTTTCAAAGCAGGTAATTAGTAAACTTGCAGGTATCTGGCAAGCACAGCCTTGCTGACAGGTGTAAACCAGCTTGTTTTAAGGAAATATGCATAAAACTATAACATGTATCTACATGGCACGGTCAGTGGTAATTACATTATGGTAAGTGACTACAATTAAGATTACTATGTAGTTATAAAATTGTTGGCTTATACAAAAGAAATACATCTTTATACAAATTATTATCCCTTCAAAAATAAAGTCTTTATGCTAATTATTATTCCTTCATTAACTTTCCCTGTTGGGAATGGAAAGAGGATGTTTTATTTTCTCAAGAGCCAGGATTGCTTAGAGAGAGGGTCCTTTAGCAGGTTCATGATAGGAGCCATGTGGATTAAGTAGCAAGATCAGGTCTGTTTAAGACAAACCAAAAAAAGAGGAAGGTAACCTGAAAAGACAGCATGTACAAACTTGTGCAGATACTAACTTTGGACTTAAGTTTTGTTTTGTTTTTTTATAAAAGCTTTTATTATGTTCATAATACGTTAATCTGCAATGTCTTAGAATCATTTGAATACTTCTGGAGTGTCAACTGTGGACATGGTTCAGTCTCATTTAGTTTTTATCCAGGTTCATCTAGGGCCTTGGGGCCACACGTGGACTTCTGGATCCTTGAGTGCAGCCTTTTGACTGAATCCAAATTTTACAGAACAAATCCTTTTAGCCATTCCTTCGGTTACTTAGACAGTTTATTCTTCCCTACCCAACTTGTAAATGTGGAGTAGGATTGTGCAGGGCTCGGCTGGGGGAGTTTCTCGTCTCATTCCATCCTAGATGAGCTTCTTCATCACCATCACTGACATCTCTGAATTTATATCCACAGCTCAGCCTTGCCTCTCTTCCCTCTCCTACCTCTTTATTTTCATCCTTGTTTTTCACAGGTGCCTAAAACCCAGCACGTCCAGAACTGAACGTGCGCCTTTCTCTCCAAAACCTGGTCTTCCTTTAGCAACCCTGCTGTTAGTGAGTGATATCTCTGCTAACCTGACTGCAAAAGCCAAAACCATGTGCGTCATGCCTGGAATCCCCATTCTGGTTTCTGTCCTAACTTCCTGATTTCCTCTCTGTTCAGCCTCCTCATGTCTACTCATTCTCCTCCTATTTATTTTCTCTCATAGGTGTGACAGCATTTTGGTTGTTTTAAGGGCATGTTATGTATATCTTAATGTGCCGCTTCTCTGCTGAGAACCTTTCCAGGTCTTCCTGTTGTTTTAAGGCAGGGTTTGTCAACCTCCACACTATTAATATTCAGGCCAGGTAATTCTTTGTTGTGGGGGCTGTCCTGTGCCTTGCAGGGTGTTTGGCAGCTGCCCTGTCTCTCCCACTAGATGTTAGTAACATGCCCATCCTACCACCATGTGGCACCACAGTTGTGACAACCACCATGTCTCCATTCGATGCCAAATGTTGGGATGGCATTGGTGGACAAGATCGTTTTTGTTTGGAAGCTATCACTCTAGGATTGAAGAGCAAAATCTTTAGCAATAAGTCTGTGTTCTTGCGTTATCCAACCCCTGTCTGGGCTCATTGAGCTTATTGCAAGACACCCCCAACCATTGACCTCATTTTTCCTCCTCTAGTTTCTCATTGTTTCTCAGCATACCATGGTCTTCACACTGCAGAATTTCTCCTTTAGGTTGTCCCATTGTCTGGAACATTCTACTTCATTTCCCCCACTCATATTCCCTAGTTAATTCCTAAGTTTCCTTCATGTTCCACTTCCAATATCTTGGTCTCAAATAAATAAAATAAACTTTCTCTAATCTCCCAGATTAAGTCATGTACCCAAATTATACTCTTTTGTAAATCTAATAATTGTGTTTTAGAACATGCATGGCTGTTAAATCACTAGTGTGTGTATAATTGGTTGTTTAACTTCTGTCTACCTCACTAAAATGCAGGATCCCTGAGGGCAGGGACCTGCACTTTCTTGTTCTCCACCATTTCCCCCATGCCTACAACAGAGCACGTTGTAAATAGTACTAGCAGCCACTAGTGAGATTGTACTATCTGGTTGAATTTAACAAATCATTAGGCTGTCTGTTACTATGTTTGTTGTCATGCTTAAGAAGGTAGTATGAGAGAGACTTGAAGAAGGTAGTATGAGAGAGACTTGAAGAAGGTAGTATGAGAGAGACATATTAGGGTGGAGAAAGTACAGGCTGATGAGTGTGAGGGAAAGAAAGGGACCGCTGAATTAGCCCACTTGATGGTAGCCAACAAAGCAATGATTTTGAAGTCTAGCCCTAAAGCTTTGGCTTGTGGTTAAAGTTATTAACACTAAGGGAGTGAGAACTATCCTGGTTGACAGTTCTTTAGACTTTATTACATACTTCATTTCAGAGATACCTGCTAATAATATGATCCAGCATAATGGACCTAAAGATGGTAGGAAACTGAGATGTCAATGAATTACAATATTTTGATTCTTGGGATGAAAGGCAGCATCTATTTTAATTCCCATGTTTCTGTCCTTTTAGAGCTTAACAGAAAGTCTGGCCCATACTAGGTATTCAAAAAATACTACATGAATGGATTGCATAAATAATGTGTTTGTAGTATACATGTAGTGTTTTTGCAGCCCCTTTTATTTAGGTAAGTCGTCATGTCATGTGGTTCTGCTGGTTTGGTTAATTCCTGCCCTCAGGGAAAGGGTGTAACTCATGACTGGCTAATCCAGGACCTCATCTCCCTGATCGTGGTGGATTCCTGGAGGGGTGTCATTCCTAGTAAAACCAGTCAGAGTCCTCCGTGGAGTGTGACAGAGATGCTGAGAAAACCCAAAGTCCTGTTTTCCTCTGGGATCTCAAACTTTGAGAATGATGTCATCCCAGCACCATTGCTGTCCATCTTGTCACCGTGTAGAATAGGTATATCCATCAGTGTAAAGAAAAGAAATGGAAGTGAGGGATATGGAGATGGTGGCCTAAGACCATACACACGCCTGTCCTTTGTTCCTGGAGCCAGCTGTGCCAATAACTCCAGTCCTCTGGACCTTTCACATCTATGAGCCAGAAAATTTTAGTTTTTTCCATAAGCAAATCTGTAACTTGCCACAGTTCTAATATTATACTTTAAAATAGTGTTTGTTACTCTTCATTGAAGGAAGATTAGCCTTAACTCTTTTCTTGATCTGCTCTGTTTGCATTATTTCAGCTAGATTAATTAGCAGGGTGGACACAGTACCTCATATTAAACTCAATTCCCTGCTCACCCATGGTCAATAGTACTAAAGGGCTTTGTCTTAATAACATTTCATTTCCCAGTCAAGACCAATGGTTGTCAGAGCATTAATTAATCCTCCTTATTTCAATTGACACCTATCAAAGACCCTGCTATAGGCATTATGGCCGTTTGCACCATCTGGATGATGGATTTCCGGTTGGGGAGTTTCATTTTAACTATTGACTCAGCAGGTCCGTAGCTCTAGGAAATTTTCTTAATGTAAAACACAGTTTTGAAGTTCTGAAGTTGCTACTTCAGAAAACCTTAGTCTCCCCTTGGTAGGTATCACAGCTGAAGCAATTTGAATAGTAAATGAGAGCACATTCCTATCAGAGTAGGAGGTAACTTCTAACTTCACGTTGGCATACAGGGGATTGATCTGATACATTAGGTTTCTAAAATACCCACCTATATTATTTTCCTGATAGTGAAGGGAATTCTGACATTACCTGTTTCCTTCCTTGTCAGTGCCAGGTAATGTTTAACTGCATGTTGTCAAAGTTCTGCCTGCTAGGTGTGGAAGAGTGGATGTTTTTCCTGCTACCAGGAAGGAGGCTTGTCTCCCTCTTTTTAGTGCAGTACCTATTTACGGAATGCTAACCGGAATAATATTTTGACAGGCTAGAAAATAAGGACAAAAATACATTTCCAACATGGACAGGACCACTGCAGTGTTCTGCTCGATACTTCCTGAATCATATTCAATTGACCTTCGTCACAAATCTAGACTTCTTGTTAGAAATGTCAGTAATGTTATTACATGAGCACTGATGAAATCTAGATGTTTTGTGTGGCAGCTACACATACCTGTGTTCAAAGCAGAATGTACTTATAATGTTCCCTTTCACAATTTTGAATGAAAAACAAAATAAAACAAAACTTGAATACATGGGTTTGCATAAGATAATGTGTACATTTTTGAATTTCGGGCTTTTATAACCATGTGTTGTTCATATTTCCTAAATTCATTATTATACAGTAGAGTGTTTTTTTCTCTCTCTTTTTTTTCTTTTTTGGGATATACAGTAGAGTTTTAAATGTTTCTGCTTGAACCCAGTTTCCTTTCTACCTGTTACTGTGTCTTCATATTAACTCCTGCTTCTAGGGAATGGCCATCACTGTAGCAGTCCATGTGGTGTTACCTTACCAAAAAAACCACTTAGAACAGTTAAAAGAAAAACTCCAGACAAATTAAATTTAGCAGAGTTTATTTGAGCAAAGAATGATTCATGAATTTGGCAGCCCTCAAAACCAAGTGAGGTTCAGAGAGCTCCACGCATCAGTGTGGACAGGCAGTATTTATAGACAGGAAAAGGAAATGAGGTACAGCCACAGCTTGATTGGTTACAGCTTTGTGTTTGCCTTCCTTGGGCCGGGTGCATTGAGGCATTTGCCTTCTTTGGATGTGGTCTTAACAGTTAGCAGCCTGAGATTGGCTGAAGCTTGGCTGCTGTGATTGGCTGAGACACAGCTACTTGTTATAAGAATATACACTTAATTGGGTTGCTGTTTGTTTACATGCTAAATTAGGCTGCACTTTATTACAAGCATAGGCATTTTTAGGCCAAGTTCAATTTAACAGAACCAAAAAGTAAGCATGCCATCAGTTAGACAAGCCAGCACAGAAAGCAAGATCAGGTTCAATGTAAGCAACTAATTGAGGACTAATTTATGGATTATTTTTTAGAGAGGATGAGATAATTTTGAGAAATGTTTGGTAAACTTAGTATCATTTACTAATAGTGTATTATACAAAAGGGAAACAGGTTAAATATAATAGAAGTTCTACATTTCATAAGAAACTTGCTGTGCTTAAAAATGGGACATCAAGAAGAATGGTAGAAAACTGTGGTACAACATAAAATATAATTTATCTGCACCAAAGAGGAATGGCTCAACAGCCTCCTAATCTTGAGTTGAAAATTCTGTGAAAGAATGATAAAATATGGTATAAACTAATATGGGATTAAAATACTTTTTTTTGAGTATTAAAAAATAGCTCTGAATGATGTGTATCTTGTTTTCCTTAACTTTTGTTAGCATTCAAGGATTATTTAGACAGGTTAGTATTCTAATTGGTGATCTTAAACTTTAAAGATATTTGTCACTCATAAATATGCATCCACTTTGTTAGTTCTTCCCTATTTCATTAATTCGCTAAATTTCACCCCACTGTCCTCCTCCTTAACCCCCAACCCCATTAATTAGGCTCTAAAAGCCCAGGTTTGATAAGGCTGAAGATGTGTGAATCTCTAAGAATTTCCCACCTTTTTTTCAGTATTTGGGACAGAGTTGAGAAAAACACAGCAATGGTGACAATATTAAGCTATGATATGGGCTTTCATATCTTATCTAATAATGTCTTTCTCTTTGGAAAGAAAGCTATTATATGGAGCTGTCTTTGTACCTGAAAGGCAGTAGAGATAAAGGTAGGGAAATGATATGTAAGCTATTCAAAATGTTATATATTTGTAAGATGTAAGAGTCTTTCGAAAATTTATATTTAGTAAATTTATGAGGGCTTTATTCACAAGAAAAATGTTTTGATTGTAGCTACATAAAATTTCTTCAGGATCGCCTGTGATATGAAGGACTGGGAAACGCAAAATTCAGGGGTGAAAGGAAGAAAAAATATAAGGAGTTAAAAACTGGACAGGGGTAGGGTGACACAGAGGTGGTGAGAGAAGGTGTAGTTCTGAGAGGAATAAGAACTGGGCCTCTTTGGTCTCTCTTTGATCACTCATGTTGCCTTCCTTCCCTCCCATGGCAGCTGCTGCCAAATGGCACATGTCCCTGACTGGATTCAAAATGTCTGCTCTCACCAGGGGAACGTATGTTCTATATAGATAAGTCTCTCTGGGCAGTGCCAGCGGGTGTTTGAAAAATTGGTATCAAAGTTAAAACAGGAGCTGGGGTTGGTGCTATAGAAGGAGAGTTTCCATCCTGCTGTGTGTTATTCGACCTGATTGGTTTATTTCCCATTTCAAGTATTAGTGTGGCATATAAAATGCCTTTTTTCTACTTTTTGGTTTGTTTTGTTTTTTGAGTAAATAAATGCTCATATTGTCTTCAGTTCTGTGTCTTTCAGAACAGTTCCATTTGCAATTTTATTTTTAATTACTTCAGTCACCTCAAAAATTCTGCCTTCCTTAAGTAGCTTATAAAGCCCTTAATGGAACTTGGCATATGTTGTATCAAATTGACTCACTTTTAAACTGGCTATAATTCTGAAAGCCGATGGATTATTTCATTAAGAAGAAAGGCTGTAGATATTGTTTGACTTTAAAATCTATTGAGGTACCTTGTTTTTAGAATTCAGAAGATATTCAAAGAGTCAACACTTAGATTAACCAAATTGCAGTTGTTGGGAATCAAAAAGCCACCACATTTACTCATCCTAATTTTCTGGTAATTATTTACATCTATTTCTCAAACAGGTGTGAACAACTGAGGTTGAACATACCTAGGTCTGGTCAATAAGGTTTAAATTGAATTTGATCTTCCCAAAATCTTGAATTTATCCAGTCATAAGAATTACCATCTAGAAGGAGATTCACAAATCAAGAAACTCTCAAAGGGCCACACTTGGACACTTCATTCTCCCTTTCTGTGAGTCTGATTTTGGACTCATGTATTGATCAATGATAGAGACTGAAATGAACATTGAGATATACATATTTTCTTTTAGTTCTGTTTTCTGTTTCATCTGAAGTTATGAATAAAGTCTTGCCTAAATTGTCTCTTCACTTTTCATGTAAAAATTAGCTAACTTCCTAATATTGAATAAGTAAATCAACATGGTTGATGCCAACTTGAATCCTTAATGCTTTTGGCTGGAGGCCATTGCAAAATTTACAAAACAGTAAAACACAGCCTTCAGCAGAAGATTTTAAAATATGAGAAAAAGAAGATTAGACCAAGTTCCCAAATGTAAAGCAGCACATACTAAGTTAATTTTAATGCATAAAAACTAAAGACTCTGCATAATTATTTATTGCAATTTCAAATAAGTTTTTGCTCAACCTTTCATGCAACTTTTTTTTAAAAAGACTGCAAAAGCCATGAACATGTATTTGTAATATAGAGGAGTTTATATCTGGATCTTTATCTACATAATGATAGCTGTATCTATTATTAGATTGAGATATAAATTTTTAGAAAGACAACTATATGCAGCAAAAATTAACAGCAAGTACTTTGTGTCCTCTTTGCTGCTCTCTACTTGGGTGAAAAAGTCAGATTGATCCCATGAAAGAATTACATAATTCCAGATTTTCTGGAAAATTCAAAAGGAGTGGAATGCTCCCAAAACAGAGTACCTGAATTTCCTGATTGTATAACCTGTGAGTATTACAGTGTTCAGTATTACAGTATTACAGTATTTTAGTTAGTATTCTAACTAAAATGTTAGAAGAGATTTGGCCTTGTTTGCATGGCAAGTTTGTGGACTTCATATCATCAGTGCCCCAGAAATCAGATTCTCTCAATTGAAGTGTAGAAGAATTCATTCACTTTACATTACAAAGGAGGAGTTAAGAATCGCAAGTGCTTTCCTTCTTTTGTACATTACAGAAAGAGTCTAAGCAACAAGCTCAGTCTCTACTACTTAGCTGCAAAATGAGAACAATTCCAATGATGAGGCATAATTAGTTCCATTTTATGGACTTACAGTGCACATTACAATGCACTTTTATTTTTATCCAAACATATTCCTCCAAGTGAATCTGTAGGAAACTTTTTTTATTTTGTAATTCCTGACTATTGAAACCACTCCATCTATGAAAACTCTAAAAAATCTCTCTCTGAAGAATGCATTGATCTTTCTAGGGAAAGTAATTCTTTCCCTAGCCTTTGTTTTTTTCTTAAAGTATTGATTCCATTCTGGGCCTCTAAGGTTTGGTTTCCCTGTTGGGCTAATACAAGCCTGCTGAGTTGGGATGATCTTATAGGAAGACATAGCCCTAGACCAGGGTGAGTAGCTTAGCTAATGTAAAGGTGGGGAAGGGGAGGGGCAGATTTTAGCCTGTAATTACTCTTCCTTCAGGTGTTTTCTTGGCAGTGCACAAACTTTGCAGGTGGACCTGGAGGCTATGATTTTCTTTCAGGTTGCAATTTGTGTACATGCCTTTATCACTTTAGATTTGAGACTTAAGTCTCATCCTTCTGTTAATACACATTGGCTAAAGTCAATTTAATATTCATACGATCACTCCATGCAAGTGTAATGAATAGTTCAGACCCTTGGAACTTGTTTGTATTTCTTTGCTTGTAATACACATCTGATTATTGATTAAGAAAAATATGATGCATTTTGTTTTCCCCTAACATATTTCTGCTGTCACATCTTAAGCAGAATATATGTGAAGCAGGAGGATAACCCTTGTGGCCCATTTGGAAGGGCAAAGGCATTCAAGCAAGGTGAGGCAGGAAAGGGTTAGGGGCTTAATTGTCCCTCTCTCTTTTCACTCTGCTGGTCTCCTGAATACACATCTTACTTTGTTCTCAGTTTCACATCAACATTGCAATAGAGAGAAGAAGAGGAAGTTGATATTGTTTATTTAATATATGAGCAATTATGTAAATCTGTCATTCTGGAATGTTAAAACTCTCTGAGAAGTAGCCATGCTTGAATGTAATATCCTGTACAGCATTGAACTATAAAATTAAATTACAACTTCTGAAAAGAGAGAAAGCCCTGTGTCACTTCGTTTGTTTTCTCCTCAAGTGAAATCCCTAAAGACAGTAACATTGTGGAAACGCAGTAAGAATTATACAAGTGTCTCCTGGGAGTTCTGTTTTTATTAACTAACCTGCTATATTGTAGAGCTAGATGCTGTGCAGAACCATTTATATAAACCAGTACAACAAGGCTTGAATGTAGGTATTGCTATCCCTGTTCCAGCAATGAAGCAGCTTGTTGGAATGACTTGATCACTGTCTCATAGCTGCTAAGTAGTGGAGCTGAAATTTACAGGCAAGGTTCCCAGCTCACCTGTGGACTCACTACCATATACCTGTACACAATTTCACTATTGAGCTCTGAACTGAGATACACTATGCACCAATGGCAAATATTCAGTTATCTATAAACTTAACCGTGACTTTATTCATAGGATATCTGGTTAGTGAAATTAATTTTCAATTCACCCTAGTGAATTGAATTTTCAATTCACCAATAGTGCTCACCTTCCAAAGTGAGCCAGCACTTTGAGTACTAGCTTCCCAGGTGACACCAAATATAAAATTTTCAATGATTTCTTATCCCCAGGAGCCCTTCCTTTCACTTGGGTTCTTTCTTCTAAGCAGTGATTTCACAATGCAATTCATTTGCTTTCATTCTACAATTACATACTTCCTCTGACAATTGAAGAGTGACTTCATACTTCATTCTCTGAACAAGAACTGTTGGAACAGTTCATTCCATGGAGAACAGTGGATGGAGCAGTTCATTCTGTGAAGAACAGGAGACTAAGTAGTCAATTCCAGCTTTTTCTGATAAGTATCCATAAGGGGAAATAGCAAGTCAAGTGAACTGGAGCTAACAATTTGGATGAAGATTATCTCAGCCCAAAGGCCATCTGAGACTTATTTTCTGTGATAGATTATGCTTGTTGCTTTCATGAATTTATGCTATAAAATTTAAATTAAGTTATTTATTTTAATTTTTAAAAGTCCATTTGATAAAATCAGCCCAGGAAACTCTTAAGTTTTTTTTCTCACAGTATGACACAGAAGTGATCTTTTTTTTTTTTTTTTTTTTTTTTTGAGACTGAGTCTCGCTTTGTTGTCCAGGCTAGAGTGAGTGCCGCCCGTGGCGTCAGCCTAGCTCACAGCAACCTCAAACTCCTGGGCTCGAGCGATCCTTCTGCCTCAGCCTCCCGAGTAGCTGGGACTACAGGCATGCGCCACCATGCCCGGCTAATTTTTTATATATATATATATCAGTTGGCCAATTAATTTCTTTCTATTTATAGTAGAGATGGGGTCTCGCTCTTGCTCAGGCTGGTTTTGAACTCCTGACCTTGAGCAATCCGCCCGCCTCGGCCTCCCAAGAGCTAGGATTACAGGCGTGAGCCACCGCGCCCGGCCGATCTTTTTTTTTATTTTAGTGTATTTTGGGGGTACAAGTGTTAAAGTTACATATATTGCCTATACCCACCTCCCCCCTCGAGTAAGAGCTTCAAGCATGTCCATCCCCCAGACGTTGCACATCTTACTCATTGTGGTTGTATATACTCGTCCCTTCCTCCCCCGTTCCACCCTTCCGACTCTCGATAAATATTATGTCCACTTAGGTGTTGATCCATTAATACCAATTTGCTGGCGAGTACATGTGGTGCTGGTTTTTCCATTCTTGGGATACTTCACTTAGTAGAATGGGTTCCAGCTGTATCCAGGAATATACAAAAGGTGCTATATCAGCATTGTTTCTTAAAGCTGAGTAGTATTCCATGGTATACATATACCACATTTTATTAATCCACTCATGAATTGATGGGCACTTGGGTTGTTTCCACAGCTTTGCTATTGTGAATTATGCTGCTATAAACATTCGAGTGCATGTGTCTTTTTCATAAAGTGACTTTTGATCTTTTGGATAGATGCCCAGTAGTGGAATTGCTGGATCAAATGGTAGATCTACTTGTATCACTTTGAGGTATCTCCATATTGCTTTCCACAGAGCTTGAACTAGTTTGCAGTCCCACCAGCAGTGTAGGAGTGTACCTCTCTCTCCGCATCCATGCCAGCATTTGTTGTTTGGGGACTTTTTGATAAAGGCCATTCTCACTGGAGTTAAGTGATATCTCATTGTGATCTTTTTTAAAAAAATTCTGTATTGATAATAACATGATATGTGCATATGTATTTGATAGATATATGAAATTTTGAATAAAAGTATCAATGTTAGCAACCAATTTATTGTTATTAGGGAATAGCATTATCATTATCAGCTTCAACTGAGACATTCAGATCTGAATGAATTTCAAGACTAAACCTTTTTAATTAACTCTTCTGTAGCTTTGAGATATATTGGCAACTAATGGCATTTGAAGATGGAATAGCATCTGGTTTTGAGATGGTTTCCACGTTCTTGGCTTGCTAAGAAATGCTACTTTGGATTATTGCCAGTCAGATCCCTTCTACCATCATTAAAATTAATTTCACAAATGAATATAATTAGGAGCATAATAACTTAAGTTACTTAATGCTATTAGCCATGAATACAGTGGTAAAATAAAGAATATCTTTACATATTATTGTATTATATATCTAACACCTTATTATAATTATATTCTTGGGCTTCCTATGTCAAAATATGACTTCTTCCTGGATTAGTTTATTTGCAACATTCTTTGACTTATGTATTCTTTGAATTGAATAAGCATGTTTAAAGGCTTTGTACAGGTTAAAAACTTGGCTTTATTAGTCTCCCATTTCTAAATATTTCATTAGAATACAGTATTTTAGAATGGTAACTAAGAAAACATTTATTGTGTTCATTGAAAACACATGCATTTTATACAGACACATAATCTAATTCATGGTGTTAGGAGTGCATCATATTTTAATAGTTTTCCTTGTCTTTATTGTAAAGAAAGAGACCATTTGTTTTCCAGGCATAGATACCTTTTTCTTCCAGGAATATCTCTATCCAACTTCCTAAGCACCTTAATGGTTATATAACTCCATTTTATACTGTACATATTGACAGGCTATATATATATTAATATTAAACTGTTGATTGCTGATGGGAATGGAAATTCAAGTTCATGGTTGAGTATTTCCTCTTTAATGGGAAATTTTGTTTGTCTTTTCAATATAAATCAATCTATAAACAAGTGGAGAACATTAGGATGGCCTAATTTTATTAGAGTTTAATATTTCAAATCAATTATATGGACTCTTTTTTTTTTTCTTTTTTTTTCAAAATGGCATGGCCACTTTATCTCCAGAAAGTACAAATGCATGGAATGACATCTGCAATGACTTTTTATGGGTGCTGTGTTTGAGTTTTGCATTCCCTTACATGCATAGTAGAGGTATTTCTTTAAAATAAAAATCTTAAAAATAGCTAGGAAGCATTTGATGCCTTCCTCACTCTCCCTTTTACATGTGACTTACTGCAGTCTTGGTCTTCAAAGAATGCTGTGGTGCTTTCCTCCTCAACAGAGTGCAGATTGGAAATATTTTGGCTCCTTTATATGTTTACTGGTGGCTTTCTTCTAGATAATTGTCTAGGAATCAGGTTTAGATTTTTAGAATGAATTAAAATGAGAGTCTTGATTTCCTTTTTTCATAGTGCACATCAATTAGAAGGATTTACTCTTCACTGTGAAGAATTTATTTCTGTCTCCAACAGGTAATAGGTAATGGGAAAAGAAAACATATATATTTCCATCTCTGAACTAGAAATCTAAAATTCGTTCTTATTTGGTCTTTCCAATCAGAAAGAAGTAATTTAACTTTAAAGAGGGAGGAAAACAGCCCTTTTTCCATTTGAAATACCCACAGTGAGTGGCTTTCTCAATGACCTAATAAAGATACAAGTTACTATCAACTTTAGATATGTACTTTTATTTATTTATATATTTTTATTTCAGAACATTACAGGTGTACAAACATTTTGGTTATATAAATTGCTTTTGTACAAACATTTGAGTCAAAATCATAAGTGTGCCCATCCCCCAGATAGTGTGCATTGTGCCTGTTAGGTGTGAATTTACCCATCCCCTCCTCCCCCTCCCACAGAGTAGATATGTACTTTTATAAAGCTCTCTTGTCTACATATTGTTTCAGCAATGCATTAAAATAATTCTGAGATGATTTAATTAGATTTTTGGAAAATAAAGTTTCATAAACTTATGAAGAGAACATATTAAGACACCATAAAATTCAAAAGAGCTGACATTTCAAGGGATATATAGGTGATGGATTCCACACGATGTGATGCCTCATTTAACAAATCTGGAAACTAAGTTTCTAAGAGGTCACAAAGGTTAGTTAGTAAGGAAGTGAGTATTGCAATTTCAGTTCTGCTACTTTTTCATTGTAAACTTTTATAAAATCTACTTACCTTTCTCAACCTCAGTTTCTCATTTCTAGAATAAGCCATCTCTAAGGTGTCCTCCAATTAACAGCACAGGATTTATGTGGCAAAATAGTTTTCATGCCTTTAACTAGTACTTTTTCCAAACCTAGAGAGTCATGCTCGTATCTAACTTTTATATATAACTCTTAATTATGTAGCTTTAATGCATATATAACTTTTAATTATAATTTACTATAATTAAAATTAGTCTTTTAAAAATCACTGATTTCCCATTAACTTTTGTAATAACTGCTTTAAGTTTAGTAAAAACAAAAATAAGCAGTCATCATATACCTATATTTCTCTTCTCTAAGGAATTGTCTTATTTTTCTTTTTTCACATAAGCTGAATTCTATTTTCTTTTTGTTTTCCTGGTTTTATATATTTTGTGGGAAATGTTGTTGCTTTTTAATAAACACTAAAATAATTCCCTGACCCAGCAAGTGAATACCCAGTGTTTCAGAAATACATCTATATTTTCAACTTCCACTAACACTCTTCTTCAAAAAATTTAATTTGTTAATTTTTCAAGATTTTTAAGTTAAATTTTACTTTTAATGATATTGATCCTACATAGATTTGTGCACTTTATCACATGAATATTTTTTTGCCATTTGAACTAAGACATTTTCAAAGTTTAATATGTCAGCTTGCAACATACATTCTCATACACACAAATGAGATAATTTTTTAAATATGCAAATTTTTCTAATGGTACCAAAGTGTTAGCAATTGAAATAATGTCGATATCACGATCATCTCTTTCCCAATTTGGATTTTCCCCCCACAAATCCTATCTTATACTAATGACTTATTTTTCTCCTTGTCTAACTTACTCTTCTACATATATATAAATATCCTCAAACTACTTTTGAAACTCAGCCTTCTCTAGAGGCTCTAGACCCATAATTTCAGCCATTTACTGGTCATTTACATCTAGATAACTCCTCTTTCAGCACTTAATAGCTTACCAGCCTCACGCTCAAAATTATATCATTAATGTGATGTTCCTGAAATCAGATTCTGTCCCCAAATCGTTTATTTCCAGTGATTATACTTTCCCCCCCAAAACTAGCAGGCCCCAAACTGTTGATTTCTCTTTGACTTATAATTTTCTTGTACCATACTAATCCAGTAGTAGACTTTCATAAAATAGCTCATTCCCATTCCTTCATTAAGTTTTTCATTGCCCCCATTCTTGTTCATGGCTCTATGACCTCCTCTGGTGGCAGCATGCAGATCTCATCCCATTACAGTTGCCTGATAAACTCAGGGAGATTGAACTACCCTGAAGCACAAACTGCTGACCTTATCCCATTAGCTCCAAATTCTCTGATGCTTCCCCTTTGCTAACCTAATAAATACTCTTTATTGGAAGCTGAATAAGTTCAAAATCTGATTCCATCCTGTGTTCTCACTACTTCCATATTAAGTCCCCAATATTCTAGCCTGTTTGGTGTTTACTGTTCCCCTGAAAGTATTAATTAATAGTCATTATATACCATTACTACAACAGTAATAACAATATTACCTACACTTCCTACAGTGAGTCGTCAATAGATAGAAAATGTAGAAAGCTGGTAGATTAAATCTAACTTTATTATTAATTACATTAAATGTAAATTACATTCCATTTAAAGGATAGAAATTGTCATATTGGGTAAAAAGCAAAACCATAAAGTCACAGATATTTTGAAAGAAAACTGACTTATTTCAGGCAAACAATAATCACAGAAAGCAGATGTCAAATGATTTAATCAATTGATTAATTTTATCAAACAAAGTAGACTTAGAGGAAACAAAATTATCAGATATTAAGAAGTTGTTTATATAGAGACAGAAATACACAACAGTTCTAATATATGTGCCCCTAATAACAGAACTTCAATATATATGAACTGATTGAATTACAGATTGAAATAGAAAATGAAACCATAGTTGGAAATTTCAACACCTATCTCTCAGTAACTGATATAACAAGTGCATGAAAAATCAGTACATATATAGAAGGTTTGAACAACCAGTATGGCTTTGGTATAAGGATAGATAATATATAATGAAGTTGAGAAATCAACTCTACCTTTATAGTCAAGTGATTTTCAAAAAAAGTCACCAAGGTAATATGTCGAGAACAAGAAAATCCCCACAAGACTGAATAATTTCAGTTTGGATCCACTAAAGCTGAATTCTAGGGTGAAAGTTGAAAATAGAGCAATATTCAGGGTCAAAATTGTGGAATTAGACAGCTAACATTTCAGAAGGCAGTGGGAAGAAACATTAGGAAAAAAGAGGGGGGAAAAGCATTGAAACACCAAACCCAAATGCAAGAAGGGGATGACCACGATCAAAGTTGCATCTAGCCTCACCTGCCATATGCTGGATAGTATGGAGAGGCCACTGCACCTGTGTAGAGGAAGTCCACTGAACAGGCATCACGAGTCCTTATTCCATGTTTCCTTGCTCCTGTTCTGGATGTAGTCATGTACCAGCTGAGTGCCCTTGAATTAGTGTATATTCTAACACCTGGATGCTATAATGCCCTAGACAAATATGAGAATTATGCCTTGAAGTCTACAGTCCACACCTAAGCTTATTCTTCTGTAGAAATTAAGAATTCATTCTAATCATATATACTACATTAAGAATGCAGTCTTCGCTTGGTATCTAAGGAGGATTTGTTCTAGGATCCCCTGCAAATACCAAAATTCACAGATATTCAAGTCCCTCATATAAAATGGTATGATTTTTACATATAACCTTATATATCCTCTTATATACTTCAAATCATCTCTAGATTACTTATAATACCTAACATACTGTAAATACTATGCAAATAATTGCTATACTGTATTGATTTTTATTTGTATTTTTTTAATTGTATTATTGCTTTTTTCCCAGATATTTTTGATCTGTGGTTGGTTAAATGTGTGGATGTGAAACCCTTAGATATGGAGGGCCACCTATATTTGCAAGAAAATAATCTACCATCAGCCATCAAAGCACAGTCTACTGAAATGAATTTTTAAAGCTTTTTATTAAAGTGTTAAATGATTGTTAATGCTATCTAGTTACAGGACTGCTTTATGATAATATTTAATTCATAAGAGATCTCTAAATTCTTTTCAATGATCCTTTTTAAACTAAATAAAAATATGACTTATGTTTATTAGACAAGAATGTGATTTAAAATTTCAAGCTCTGTACGTCATTTTGAAACTCATTTTAGCAGCCAATAATGTCGATTGTCAGGAAATGTACTCATATAGCGCAGTGTAAATTTTTAATTCACTAATTTGTCACTTCCTGCCATCTGCAATCAGCTGTTGTTTATGGAAAGCTTAGAAGCTGAGTGCATGGAGCCAGTGGGCTTAAGTGACTTTAAGACATTGACTGCAATATTTTTACAGCCTTGACAAAGATGAGGGATGTCAGGTTTTTTCGGTTTAGTGAGTTTCTATGGAATACAACAATACAGATAGCGCAGGAAGCCAGGAAATAAGAGCTTTCTGATAATGGCCACTGTTTATCCGTGGGTTGTCAGTAATTTGACCTGACTGCATCTGATCTGCTCTAGAACAGCACAGAGACTCACCGTGCACCACCCTCACCAAGCTAATCCTGACATCCCTGATGTTCAGAGGGGCTTTCCCTAATGCATCTTTATTTCCTCATCTTGCTCTTGTTTCTCACCCTCTAGTGATGATATTCTTTGTCATCTGCAGAAGGTTATCTGGACTGGGTTACTGTAGTGAACTCATGAGTCATGGGGTCAGTATGAACACACACGCATATGTATACAAGATATTTGTATTGGTTATTGCTTATTTACACTTGATGAAAAAGATGTAATAATG
Source organism: Microcebus murinus (assembly GCF_040939455.1). Classification (NCBI taxonomy): domain Eukaryota; kingdom Metazoa; phylum Chordata; class Mammalia; order Primates; family Cheirogaleidae; genus Microcebus; species Microcebus murinus. Next base: position 8,758,778 of record NC_134114.1, on the reverse strand, counting down.
CAAGTTTGACATTCTTTATAAAACTTGGAGAGGAAATTGACCATTATTCATACATGTGAATATCAAAAAATATTTCTTATGTAACTAATAGATAAAAATATGAATGTAGCAATTAATTTTTGAAAAATAGAAATTAACAATATTCTCCTAGATGATATTTGGGAAGATGATTTTCAGTCACTTGAAAAATTATTATAAAGATCTATATGACAAAAGTCATAAAGTCAGTATGAAACAACCTGGGTTTTTCTATCATTCAAAATATAAAACATTACATTTGTAAGTATTTGAATTTTATATGCAATAGACTTATCAAAATGATTTAAACAAATTGATGGGTGTGCCAATTGAAATAAAGTCATTGAAAAGGTATGTGTGAAAAATATGTTAATCTAAAAATTGCTATTTGTATTGTCAGTCTTTAGAATAATTGTCATTTATTGTTTGACTAATTGTCAGAATCCCTAGCACTATTTAAATTATTGCCAAATTGCATAAAATTCGAAACACTTTAAGACACACTGTTATTTTATGTACTTCTATGAGAGAAAGGAAGAAAGGAAGGAAAATAGGAAGGAAGAAAGGAAGAAGGGAGAAAGAAGGGAAAGAAAGGAAAAGAGAGAAAGCCAAGTCCAAATAAATTAGGTTGCAAAGTAGGATATAATGCTGTTTTGTTACTTAACATTTTTATTTTATACCTATTGGAAAAGCTCTTTTAGACTGACTTAGATAAAAAAATTATCACATATTATTATTATTGTTCATTTTTAAAGAATGAAAATACAAGTCAAATTCAAGGTTTCTTACTGTGTATCTTATGGGGCTCTGCTTTGAAGCTCACCTGAGATAGAGAGGATGGGAGTTTTCCCATCTGTGAGTTTCCACCCTGCATGGATCAGTTATCTCTTAAGATGGAGAGCTAGTAGGTTCGATGGTTGTAACAGCACAATGTGGGTTTGGAATAACCTCTGTCGTGACTTGGAGAGAGAGTTCGGAAAACAAAGAATGAACCTTCAACAAATACTCTGAGGGCAAACATGAAGTTGCATAATGGATCTAGTCCACCTTAGTATGTAATTGTTCTCTGGCAGTGTTCAGCAGAGGGTATAGAAGCAGGGATGGTATAGAGTTTGGCTGGACAAAGGTAAAGATTTTATAGAGTGGGCCTAGACTGCTATTAATTTTTGGAGTGTTTTATAAGACCATTGGAAAGGGTACCATTGCAAACAGAGCAGAGACATAAAACCACTTATTGATTATATTCCTGGGTAACTTATATATGAATTAAAACTGAAAAAGCACACATAAATAAAGATTTAAAAGATCCAGATTCATCTTGCTTGCTATGTAGGTCTTCTTTGACTGTAATTTATGGTCTCATGTCAATTTATGTGTTCTCATTTTGTGTTACTATGTCTCAGTTCTAAAATCCTAAAACAGATTTGGAAAGGAATTATTCAGAGCTACTTCAACACTAAAATTGTTTACTTTTAAATAAAATCAAAGAATAACTTGCTGCAGGTGCAACCTTTATGACTCTTTTATGGAAATAAGTCAAAGATCGTTGATTCAGTGCCTCCTGTATTAGAAGCTAATGAGTGTGGGTCGTCATTGAAAGAAAAAAACAAACAGCGAAGTGGGAAACCTGGAGCCACATTAGCAGCTGTATCAATTACAGAAACCACAAGTATATGTGATGTTTACTTCCTGGGTAACCGTATATGAAATATATGAAAGCTACTTAGGGCTGCTTCTAGTGCATTTGGATTGATCTTATTCGATTCCTAAACCCAGAATGAAAATAATCAATCAATATAGGCACAGCTTTTTGCCATTTGCATTCTGATTTATTTCAGTTAAAAACATATGACCTTGAGCGGAATCATGCATGTATTTTTCCTTAATATTTACCTATTAATATAACTTATTATGGAATAATTTTAAGTAAACTTGGAAGGATTGATCATAATAAGAATAAGAGGAATTGGTTCCTCCTCAATCCTGTTCTTTTTATTTACACATGCCAATTGTTGTATATCCAGTTTATGGAAAGCAGAGTCCTACTGAGTAAGACACTTTTGTCTTCTCAATGAAATGTACAGCTCCGTTTTGCAGGATGGAGGAAAGCTTTTACACCTTGAATGATGAAAAATTCAGGAAATGACAGTAACGGATTGAATATAGGAACCTCAGTGATGCCCAGTGTTTCCTTCACAGGTCGGACAATATCCACCTACAAAAAACAAAAAATAGTAAAATGTCTCTGACATTTGAAAAATGTGGCATCTCTACTAAGGTGCAGTATAAGCCAACAATGTTTAGCGCAAAATCTATTTAAAATTGTTCAGGAAGTCCTCACCAAAACATTTTTTAAAAACAATATAAAATGATGAAATTTGAATATTAAGAAACAAAATCTAAATTTATTTTGAGGATCTCCCTATATAACTCAGGATAATCGACTGATAAATTATTGGAATTAACAACTGTACTACTGGGTAGCAAGATAATATACAAAAACCAATGCTCTTCCACGTTTGACAAAATTCAACATCTTTTCTTGATAATAACTCTCAACCAATTAAGTGTAGAAGGCATTTTCCTAAACACAATAAAGGCTATATATGACAAACCTGCATCTAACATTAGACTCTGCAATGAAAAGCTAACAAGCCTTTCATCTAAGATCAGGAATAAGATGAGGATGCCTACTCTCCCTATTTCTATTCGATATCGTGCTGGAAGTACTAGCCAGAGTAATTAGGCCAGATAAAGAAATAAAAGACATCAAAATGGAAAGGAAAAAGTAAAATTTTCTGTTTGCAGATGACATGATCTTGTATATAGAAAACCCTAAAGACTGCACCAAAAAACTGTTAGAACTAATAAACCAATTCAGTGAAGTTGTGGGCTACAAACTAAACATACCCAAATCAGTTGTGCTTGTATATGTTAATATTGAATTAACAATGAATTTCTTAAAAGGAATTAAGAAAGCCATCCCATTTACAATATCATCAAAAAGAATGAAATACTTGGGGATAAATTTAACTAAGGAATTCAAAGAATCTATACACTGAAAATTATAAAACATTGATGAAAGAATTGAAAATGGCACAAATGGAAACCCATGCTCATTAATTGGAAGGATTAATATTGTTAAAATGTCCATAGTACCCAAAGCAATCTATAGATTCAATTTAATCCCTACCAAAATCCCAATATCACTCTTTACAGAAATAGAAAAAAAAAATCCTAAAGTTTGTATGAGACCACAAAAGACCGTGAAGAACCCAAACAATCTTGAGCAAATGAACAAAGCTGGAGCCATCACACTACCTGATTTCTAAGTACATTATGAGCCTATAGTAATAATCAAAATAGTATGTACTGGCATGAAAACACATAGACTGATAGAACAGGAGAGAGATCCTAGAAATAAACCCACACACATATGGTCCACTAATCTTTGACAAAGGTGCCCCAATGGTAAAGGACAGTCTTTTCAATAAAAGATTGGAAAATTGGATATCCACATGCAAAAGAATGATATCGAATCCTTCTCTTACATTGTACATGAAAAATCAACTCAAAACATATTAAGATTTAAATCTAAGACCTGAAATCATACAAATCCTAGAAGAATACAAAGGGAAAATGAACCTTTACCTTAGTCTTGGTAATGATTTTGTGAATATGACCCCAAAAGCACAGGCAACAAAAGGAAAGAAAACCAAACAAGTGAGACTATATCAAAATATTAATAAAAAAGTTGCTGCACAGCAAAGGAGAAACAATCAACAAAATGAAAAGGCAACCTAGGGAATGAGAGAAATTATTTGTCAACCATATATCCAATAGTGGGCTAATATCCAACATATATAAAGAACTTATACAACTCAATATTTACAAAAAAAACCAAAACCTCATATAACCTAATTGAGAAATGGGCAAAGCACCTGAATAGACACTTAGACAGTTTATTTCCCCAAGGAAGACATACAAATGGCCAAAGGGTATATGAAAAAATGCTCAATATGCTTAATCATCAGGGAAATGCAAATCAAAACCACAATGAGATATCATCTCCTATCTGTTAGGATGACTACTATTAAAATGTCAAACAATAACAAGCATTAGGGAGGATATGGAAAAAAGGGAACCCTGTACACTGTCAGTGAGATTATAAATTGGTAGAGCCGTTATGAAAGAAAGTGTGGAGGTTCCTGAAAAACCTGGAAACAGAACTACCATTATGATCCAGCAGTTCCACTACTGGGCATATATTCAAAGGAATTGAAATCAGTATCTTGATATTTGCGCTCCCACGTCCATTGCAATGTTATTTATAATAGCCAAGATATAGAAACAACATAAGTGTCTGTCAGTGGATGAATGGATAAAGAAAATGTGGAATACAGACACAGACACACACACACACTAGAATGTTACTTAGCCTTCAAAAAGAAGGAAATCCTGCCATCTGCCACAACATAGATGAACCTGGAGGACATTGTGTCAAGTAAAATGAACCAAACACAGAAAGATAAATATTGCATGCTCTCACTTATATGTGTAATTTAAAGAAATTGAACTCATAGAAATAGAGTAGAAAGGTGGTTGCCAGGGGCTTGGAGTTGGGAAGATTTTGGTCCAAGGGTACAAATTTCATTTATAAGATGAATAAGTTCTGGAGATCAAATATACAGCATGACAACCATAGTTAATAATAATGTATACTTGAAATTTGCTAAGAAAGTAAATCTTAAGTATTTTCATCCCACACACAATCTTATATGAGGTGATGGATATGTTAATTAGCTTGATTGTGGTGATCACTCCACAATGTATACATATATCAAAAATATCAAAAACACAATAACATATAAAGATCTACTCTACACTTTTAAAAAGGAAAGTAAAATAGGAAAATTAAAAAAAAAACAATGCTTTCCTATAGACTAGCTATAACAAGGTAAAAAATACAATGAGGATAGTTCACAGATGTCAATAACGTATGAATAGCTAGAAATTTATCAGTGATTTGAGAGTTAGTCTGAGAGTTTACTGACTAAAGCCATGGGTGCTGGAGCCAAGGGAGTATAATAAAAATACCAGTTTTGTCACTCATTGGCTATGTTACATTAAGTCATTTAGTTTAAAGGGACATCTCTGTGCCTTGGTTTCCTATCTGTGAAATGAAAATAATAATAATCATGCTGATTCCATGTGGATGGTCATGGTGAGAATTTGAATAGTTAACTGTTGTAAAGCATTCAAAGAGTGCCTGCAATATAATAAGGACCCTGTAAATATTAGTTATATTAATAATATAAAACTTTAGTGATGGATATAAACAAATGATTGGATAAAGAATAATCATAATACTGAACAGGAAGACTTAATGATAGTATTCAACACTGTCAATTCTCCCATAAATAAATATGTATATTTAACCCAGATTTAATCCCAGCCTCAATAAGAGTTTGTTTCTTTAATGAAAGTGACTTACTATAGTCATACAGGGTATAGACAACTTGGGTTACTTAATGTTTGCAACTGTCATTCTTGTAATCCCTAAAGCAAATTTATTAATAAGTGTACCTCATAAGATTAAAATTGACTACCCATATAAATCAAGCTTTGAACACAGTGCCTGACCCTTAGAAAGCAATTCATAAGTGATAGTTGATTGTTTTTTATTAATACTAGCATTTAGGAGACAAAGAACTTTACTAAAGGAATAATTGCACAGGAGTAGCAAAGTATTTTTTAAATGAAGCATGTGTATTCTCCTAGACATGAAAATGTGTTATCCATCTACAGCAATTAGTGTGGCACAGATTCAGCTATAAAAAAGCTAAACGGAGCTGAAGGTAAAATATAAAAACATATGACAGTAATGATTCACAGTAACTCATGAGGATCTCCTTTATATCAGTACCACCATCAGCATTTTATTTATAAATTAACCACAGGGAGGTTAAGTGACCTACTCAACATCTATCAAGTGTCAGGTGGAATTGGATCTGGGCAGTGATTCTAGGGACTACACTCTGCCAGTGTGTTAGGAGATTTTACTCATTATACAGTTGAGATTTTAGGCCATTGGAGAATATTTGAAGAGTTCAAGAAATAGTGCTGGGAAAACTCACCAGATGAAAAAAAATATATATATATATATATTCCTTATTTTATAGCAAAACAAGTATCAGATAGATTAAAGATTTCAGTATATTAAATAAATATAAATACATTTGGGGACAGTAATCTTAGGAAAGACTTTCCGAGTATAGCAAGATATAAAGCTGAATCCAAATGAATCTGTAGATGTCTTTTCCCTGAAAACCATATAGGTTAGTAGCTTCTTTAGCATCGATTAGCAAAAAGAGTTGATCATCCTAGAGAAAGGGGTTTTTGAAGATGTCTGCATAACCATCCCTAGAAACTGACAGCTGATACATGGGGATCAGAGCAGGACAAAACAGCCTAGCTTTGGTGGTGTATATATGGAGAAGGAATTATACATACATACACCACCAAAGCTAGGCTAGAAATGCTATGAGTAGCATTAAAAAAGGACCAGTTGATGTCGGATTCCATGCAGCGTGGCTTCTTCCCAACAGCAGTCTGTTCAGTTGTGCTGTTTTTCCAGCAGAAGTAATTTTGTTGGAACTTAGACATGGAGAAGGCAGACAGTTTCATTGATCCAGGGTTGCTTTTTTTTTTTTTTTTTCTTTTGCCAGACTGGTAATGAAAGCAAAATGGACAAAGGAGTTGGGGTTATTTGAGGAAAGCTGGCTGAGTTTTTAACACACCCTGGCGTCCAGCTGAGGAAGGAAGGGAGTGCGGAACAGTGGAGATCGCTTGATCAGCAGAAAGGGCTGTGGGGGTGGAGGCAGTGGTCACTGGTTGAGCGCTGGGTAAGCACAAGAACAATTTCGCTTGACATGATCAAAGTGCGTGACTACAAGTGCTGGGAGACGGTAAGGCTGAAATGGAATAGAAGACAGCAAAGGGGAAGGTCAGGTTGGGGAGGATCCCCATGAGAATTCATGGCTGCTTTGACGTCCTGGAAACATTGGGAGGCTTATGGGAGGAGATATTCAGACCTTCAGCTCATGGGGACTGAAGACACCCCAGCTCTGTTGGCACTGGGGGGCCAGACTGCACCTTTCGCCTTGAGGCCTTTGACTGCAGTAGGAGGTCGGGCAACGTGAGGAAAGTCACCATCCACAGACATCCCTAAGGAGGCTGCCTCAGAAGAAGGCTGATCCTCTGGGACACTCAGGAAGAATGGAGCCCTGAGGGGCTCCTACCTTAGCAGATAAGAGCAAAAAGACAAATGGAACAAAAGATAAATTAATATTTTAAAATACCGAGTAAACCAAATTGGGCCCTAAGAAGTTGAAAGGTAGGACTTTGCATGCATCATTGGTAAATGTTTATTGAAGATAATTTGGAAGTATATACCAAAAATTTTGTTAGCCTATGAGGAGTTCTACTGATGGAAGTTTATTCCAAGGAGATGTTCAGGCAAGAATACAATGTCACGTACTTGAGAGTATATGCGGCAGGGTCTATTACTGTGAAATGCCCAGGGCTCTGGTTCTGGAAGCAGACAAATCCTGAATTTGAATCCTGGCTTTGCTGTCTACCGTCTTGATGACCTTGAGCATCAAGCCTCAGTTCTTTCTAAGCCTCAGTTTCACAATTTATAAAATGAGTGCACTAGCGATGGCCACCCAGAACATTGTGAGGGAAACTGGATGATACAGGTAAGACTGAACACAGCAGGTGGAACACAATGTGGTCAGTGCCCAGCTCGTTCTAGCCACTATGTAGGAGCAAAAAAAGCAAGGCGGGGGAGAGGGGACATGGAATGGAAGAATAAAGAGAGAAGAGAAGAAAGGAACAGAAAGGAAAAAAAAATCATTCACAGCAGACTGCTGAGGTAAATAAAATGTATCAAAGTGTATCCATGAAATAGAACCATCATAATCATATTATGTGTATATGCATATGGAAAAAAACAATTATGGAAGATAGGTGTTTAAATTTAAAAAACATTATAAAACTATATAACTAGATAAATAAGATACCCTTTTGGTTTAAAATGCAACATTATTAATTTCTATAAAATGATAAACAGATGAAGTTTTCGGCTGTATTTTTTCACAGGTAATGTTATAATTTTCTTTATATTGTTTATTTTTCTAAACATTTTACAGTAAGGACGTGTACTTGGTAGTGAGTACAAGAAGTTTTTATTTCTCTATTCTTAAAAAGGAAACAATTGCAAGTACCCAAGTAATACAGTGAAGATATCTGGAAGTGCTATTAACTCTTTCTTTATTGCACTAAAGGAGGGCCCCAATTTGTTGAAAAACCACAATGATTGTTGGCATATTCAAATATCTGGTTAAAGAATTATTAATGTATGGTTTAATTTAGTATAAATAACTATAAAATTACTTTAATGTTACTCTTTTAAAATAGTGTGAAGATCAACAAAATGTCTTCATGAATATAGTTTTATGTTATATGAAACTGTTTATTATTCTATTGAGTCATAATACAATAAATAGGTGGAAGAAATCATCACAGCTTGAAGTTTATAATTGTATTTCTAAAAAATTAATTAGTATTTTACTACTTGATGGTTTCAGAACATAACTACAAGGTTTCTGCCTTCAAACCAAATTATTTCTCCCATTTATCTACTTGATAAAAAGTATCCATTAAAATTAACTTATTTTATATTTATCCTCAGTTTGATTTATAGGTAGCAAGCATCGGTTGTTCAGTTTTATGCATGAAGGACCCAATATAATGATCATATGATGGATAATCATGACTGATTCGTCTGCTGTTATGTTTTTAGAAAACGAGGAAAATATAAAAATATATATGCTTGATACCATTCACGTGATTTAACTGTTATGGTAGTTGGAAATAACAGTAACTATTGTTTGCCTAAAATATGGTCTTGATGTTTAAGGAGACAAAATAAGCTAATTTATTGTGAACTGTCTTACATAAAATGCAACCTTGGTATCTGTGTCCTATATATGGCATGGCATGTTCCTATCAGCCTTTCAAATACTATTATCTAGGTTTTTTTCACATTTTCTTATTGATCCATTTATTGATTCAGCTATTAATGAAACTTTCCACTGTGGAGAACAGCCAAAAGTAATAAAGTCAGCCCCCAGACTAGGTGATTTTATGTGTGTACTGCTGTGTGTACTGAATATTTAAGAAATGAAATCAAGGGGTTGCTTATGATCATTGGCCTACCTTACATATTTTACAACTGCAATAGGTTATTTTTTTTAACATTCCCTCCTCTATTCAAAAAGTTACTTTCAATAATAATCATGAAATCAAATGAATAATAATAATGACCAGGAAAAAAAAGGTAAAAATTAAATTTTCTTTGATTTTACTGTGTATATATATTCAGGGCATTAAAAACAAATAAACAAAAAATATTACCTTATAAAAAAAGGAAATAAGTAATGGCTTAATATTTTTTAGACTAATGCACTTTTGGAGAAAAATTAGGAATAAACATAATTATTGTACTTTTTGATCTCTTACAATAATAAGTAATAACATTACAGTTTAATAACAAATTATAATTACATAAAAGAATAAAAATTTCAAAATAACAATTTTTAATTATAAAGGTATACTTGAAAACAAATATTATGTGTTCACTAAAATTTGCACGCATACATGCACAAAACATTATACCATATGATTTGTAATTTATTTCACTGTTTTCAATTTGAAATTCAATTACAATGAATTTGTAAATTGAATTTGTAAATTCAATTACAATGCTAGGTGCTTACAAAGATTATAGCTCAAGGTCTGTTTCTTTGCCATTATAATCACTGTACTATCATTATTGTAAACCGAAATGCAAGACTCTGCAGTAACACAAGGTTTGATGACACATACAGTACCAAAAGCAAGCTCAAATGATCCTGGACCATCACGAACTTCCTCTTGACCTAGATCCATGTCGTTGAGTCTGCATGTTTTAGGGGCTGACTGCATAGCAGGAAGTTATCTACATACCATGCAATTAAAACTTCACAGTAACTGTAGCAATTACTTAGAACTCAGACCAACAAAAATTCAAGGGTTGGGTATTGTATTAATATCTGACTTTGCTTAGAATTGCTGGCACATAGTGATAAGAAAAGCAAACTGAATTCCAGTTGGTTTATTATTATCATTAAATTCCGCACAGTTTCAAAGCACAATCTGATTGCCTGTGCCTAGGGCCTGTGTCCCCAAAGCCCCATTGTAGGCACCCTCTTCTTCTTCCTTTGAGGCTTGTTGATGACAACCAGCCTCCTGTCACTTCTTGGCCTTCACCTCCATCCCTGCTCACTCACTCAGACCAGCTGTACCCGCCCCCTTCCTGCTCCTTGAATACACCTGTTTTCTTCCACATGGCCTTTGCACTGCTCCTCCCTCTGCCTGGAAAGTTCGTCCCACGGAGTCCATGTGGCTGGCTGTATCACCTCCTCCACTTCTTTGCTCCATGTCATCTTCCCAAGGTCACCTACTGTGACTCTCCTGCTTTAAATTGCAACCTCCTTTTCTTTCTTACTCTACTGTTCTTTTTAAAAATACATGATTACTATCTTACACCAGAATATATAATGTATTGATTTATTATAATATTCTTTCTTTATTTTCTGTCTTTTGCTGCTAGAATCTAAGTTCCATGAGGACAGGGATCTTTGTGTATTGTCATTACTGATATATTCCAAACACCTACACTGACTCTGACACATAATAGGTGCTCAATACGTATTGATTAAATGGATACACCTTCTTTTTAAGTATATGTAATTGGTGTGCAAAATTGTTTGCAGAACTTTGTGGGATATTTTTCTTTTCTTTCTTCCTTTCCTTTCCTCCTCCTCCTCCTCCTCCTCCTCCTCCTCCTCCCCCTCCTCCCCCTCCCCCTCCCCCTCCCCCTTCCCCTTCCCCTTTTCCCTTTTCCCTTTCCCTTTCCTTTCCTTTTTTGAGACAAAATGTCATTCTGTAGTCCCAGCTAGAGTGCAGTGGCATCATCATAGCTCACAACAACATCAAACACCTGGGCTCAAGCAATCCTCCTGCCTCATGCTCTTGAGTAGCTGGTATTACAGACATGTGCCACGACACCCAGCTAATTTTTCCATTTTTAATAGAGGCAATGTCTTGCTCTTGCTCAGGCTGGTCTCAAACTCTTGAGCTCAAGCAATCCTCCCGCCTCAGCCTTCCAGAGTGCTAGAATTACAGGTGTGAGGCACTGTGCCTGGCCTTTTTTCACTTTTAAGAAACAATTTTGCTATTTTTACCTATCAAGCTCATGTAGCTTAATATTCACTGGGAAAAATAAGCAACAATTACCCTAAACCTTAATGGGGGAAACCTGTGATTATGTTATGCACCATAAAGAAAAAGCTATTGGGAATGTAATGGAATGAACAGCTTCATCAATATTAAACATATAAATTGTTTTATATCACCTAAATGAATCCTTTCAATACCTTGTGGGTGAAGCAAAAAGAGATTTCCTTTAACTCTTGTTCTGAAAAGGAAATGCATGCTAAAAGAGATTAAATGTCTTTTATACTGGAAAACGAATACTTATAGTAAAACTGAGATTAAAGTATGGTTTATCTTGTTCCTGGATCAGTGATATTTCTAATATATTTGTTCAATTCTCACATTGCACACGTTGAACAAAATGAGAGAATTAGAATGTACATATTTGATATTTCTATAGTAACAAATAAAGTTTAATAACTGTAAAATAAACAGAGTTATTTAATAACTTCCCATAGAATTGTAAAAAGTGAGGATGACTCACCTTTTCCAAAATCTTATCCTCAGAGTGGCCTTGAATGTGCATGGCTACCTTTAGGGAAACCTCCTCCCAATACCTTGAACTTGGCATGTGTCTCATATACACTCGTGGTTTTTTCTTTTTCTTTTTTTTTTCTTTTTTTGGCCTGAATGATGATACACTCAGTAAAAGTCAAGTACTTTAAGGTATGCTCTTAATGCTTTGTGGCTCTGGCATTTATCATCCCCATAGATCAGCAGAGTTGATTCAGCTCATTATTTCTTCAGAAGCTCTGTGCAAGAGAATGATTTTGGTGGAACAAGATGAATGTTCTTTTACACAAGGATGTCTGAGTAGCTAGGCAGCCTTAATAACGAAAATCTTAAATGTTGCAATAGTAATTGCTAACAGAGTGATGTGAAGCCCCTGTGCTGTGTTATTTGCATATCACATGACTCATGCCACAGAAGTGTTTGCTGAGGAAGATGCAGCCCTTTTCTTTCTGTTGGTGGGGAGTCAGAGCTTGGGGAGTCTGCACATTTTCAACCAGATGTGTGTGAGGCCAGTCCTATTATCTTAGTCATTAATCACATTTACAAAGATAAGCTTTTTGCTGTTTTTTTTTTTTCTTGGTGGGGTAACATTATATCTATTTGTAGGTATCTACATATCAACATTACTTGCCAGAGATTCAAACTCAGTTGTGGCAACCCTAAGGATTTGTTAATTGCTAAGGAAATGTTCATGGTTTTGCAAAGCTGTCCACACCGAGGTGATTCTATTCATTAAGTGAACCTTAAATAACCTTTAATGCAATTAGTGATGAAAAGAGGCAGTCTGTGACTCCATGTAAATTATGTGCATAATAAAGTCACCATTGACAATGAATTACTTATATGTGTTTCTTTCTGTTTTGCGATTGTTCCCAAGAGTTGCCTGTTTAATGATTTTTTTCCCTATTACATACTGAAGAAAATATTACATCAGTAGTAGTCCAGTAATGTGAGGAAAGAATGTGTCTTTTTAACATGAATTCTGAATGAGGAGAATTCATCTCCAGACCTAGGCTTTATTCTTTCAACATGCAACAGCACCCCACGGATTTTTCTCACCTGGCTTTTTGCATGTAAGAAATTTTCCTCTGCAAGTTTCAACTTGGCCATGGTTAACACTTGATATTTAATAAAGGTTTTCTCTCATTGAGACTGCATAGGATTCCAGCCAGACTCTCATTGTCAAGGCAGGTCTTGGGTTTTGTCTTTTGTTGAAGCAACATGCACCGCAGGTAATAACTAATTCAAAGATTCTATTGAGAGAGATCTCAACTTTAATCCATTTGTGTTTAGTTTCCATGCCGAAGAAAGGAAATGTGCTTTATGAAACCTTAGGCTTATTAAATCCTCTGAGAAAAAATAGATCCTAGAGTTAAATAATTTGGGGAAATGTTATATATAATATCCCTTTCTTAGATATTCTTAAGGTGCATTAACCTCTTAGAGGTTCTAATTTGTTTCTTTGCCCTATGTAGAATTCCTCATATTTATTGAGCAATGGAATTTTTTTATATGTAACACTAATACCCACTGGAACTAGTGATAATATTGTATTAGAGGTAGGGTGCTGTAACAGGGAGTCTGCTATATAGGTTACATGTATTCTTTTGGGCTTTAAGATAGGTGCTGTTTTAGAACATGTAAGGATTGGTTAAGTGTTCTATAATTAGTGCTTTTCAAACTTGACTATCCACATGAATCACCTAGGAATCTTGCTAAATGTAGATTGATTCAGTATGTTTGTGGTGGTCCCCAAGTTTCAAACAAGCTCCTAGGAGAAGTCAAATCTGCCAGTATGAACACAATGCTTTAAGTAGCAAGTATTTAAATCAGGGTCCTCCTCACCCTTGGCATTATTGACATCTTGGACTGGCTAATTCTTTGCAGTGCCTGGTGTCCTGTGCATTGTAAGATGTTAAGTAGCCTTGCTGGCCTCTGCCCACTAGATGACTATATGACTGTAGCACTTTGTCATCCCAGTTTTAACAAACCAAAATGTCTCTGGACATTGCCAAATGTTCCCTAGAAGCAAAAATCACTCCCTTTTGAGAACCACTGTTGTATTAATAGATGGTTTGCATTGCAGTGTCCTCTGTCTTTGATTTCTCAAGAATTCCTTCTCATTTCTGATGGACATGATGGACCAAAACCAGAAGTCTATTTAAATTGTCATCGATCATGGAAATTATTTTCTTATGAAGAAATAAAATCCTAGCCCTGGTCAAAAATTATGGGTGATGAAAAGAAAGTAATGGGTGGAAATCTGTGATTCTGTGGCGTTATAAGCATAGTTGGTGTGTACTTACTAACTTTTGTCCAGAAAATGAATTTATAATTTAAGGGGAATTTCTAGAACCAGAGAAGGAAATGAGTTTCAGAGAACTTAAGGGCACTTGCAGGGGTAACAAGAAGAGTTAAGGCATCTGGTCTATTACTGGGGTACCAGTTATTCCTTAGATGCATCCAAGTGTGTCTTGATAATTTTTATATAGAAATGAAAGTAGGATTATAGCATAAATAAAATATTGGCAAATATAAAATAAAATACCAAAAATAAGTGCTGCAAACTTTCTGATGACTTAAATTCTCTAGTCAGAGAGCCACTGGCAGAACGTTTGGGAATAGATAACTCAGTGTGAAGGCAAATCTATTATAGATTGTGTACAAGAGACACGCCATAATCAGGTGTAGGCATGGACCATTAATCTCCTGGAGGACAGCTAGTAACAGGAAAATGTTACCTCTTCATCTGGCACAACTAATCTAAAGTTCTAAGAATATATTAACCAAACTTTAATAAATTTGAAACTAATTTATTTGACTAAAAAAAGGGAGGCTATTATCTTTTCTCATTAAAATCAAAGACTTTGGAGACCAGTTCTTTATATTATATTTTACTGATGACTGATAAGGTGTTACTTTTCTTAAGCAAATTAATCCTATATCCAATTTATATCACTTCTCTGGACCTCAATGTCCTCATTTATAAAGTGAGGCTTAGATTAGGTGATCTCTAAGGCATCCTCTCATTTCAGAATAACACAATTCAGTAATTCTGTACTAAGCTTGGAACGGAAGGAGGAGAAATCAAATTGGGTTTGAAAAATGTATTATAAATAATATTTTTTAAAAAAACATAAATGTGTGTATTTTATGAACAGTTATCATTTGGTGAGAAGATTGATGGTCAGGGTTTTTAAAGTGTACCTCTTTTATTAACAAAATGTAAAAGTATTATTATAATTTTCAAAATGAGTTAGAAATTTATACTGTAGAATGTTTGTTTGGCTGTATTTATCTAATTTTCAGTGGTGCTATTCTGAGCCTAAAGAGTTGGAATTCTATACTAAGATTTTGGTAAATAAGCAATTCCAAAAGAATAATTTTGTCATATAAATTTTGCAGTAGAGGTATTTGGAGGGAAGGTATGGTTTTACATATTCACAAAATGAAAATATTTCTAAAGTACATTTTGTTGGATCAATGGCCAACTTCCCAACTGCTTTCAGGCATGTGTACTCATTCGTTCATGGGATCTGTTAGCACGACAGTCTGTTAATAAATCTCTATACCTCTGAGCTGCGTGTTCTGTTACAATGGCTCATTGGCAAGAACTTGGTTTGTTTGGGAGCATACTCTTTCCCTGTATTAGTATTTAAATATTCATTGGGCATTTAGAAAAAAAAATAAACATTTTCCAAGGTCATGATTGTATTTTGAAGGTGTTATTTTTCTTTTAAAACTTAACTATTGCTAAATGAAATCGCTGTCATGTTATTCTGCACTTGCCATCTACCGGAGGTAGTTAATTCTATTTTCTACTGGTAGCCCCCTTTATTTTCCCTATGATTTTTTGGATCATGACATTATTTATCCCTATTACAGTCCGCCTGCACCTTGGGACCCAGAGAAATAAATTCTAAATGCATAAAAGCCTGTGTGAGGAATTGCCTCTGACTTCCAAACGGAAGGTCATTGTTCAATATTTATGTGATCTCCACTACCCCTTCTTCATGCTCCGTTCAACTCCAATGTGCAAGTCTTAAACTTGCTTTCTGCACGTATTGATAAATAGATCTGCTCCAAATGGTTGCACTCCAGCTGGCTGCTAAGATGACACACTTTATAATGTTTCAGAAGTGTCTTCAAGACTTGTATGTTGGACCCGATATCCGTTGATTAAGAGAGATCCACTTTTTCAGGCAGTTGAGGTAACTTGCCAAGTTGTGCCAGAGATGGGAAAGTGTTAGGAGAGGGTGGAAATACCCTCTGAAGGTTGCCTGAATCATCGTAACTACTTGTTAGTGAATGTTAGCCATTTCAGCAATTTCTCTTACCCTAATTCTGTTTTTTATTTCTAGTAAAAGTTTTATTTCCATAATTACTGAGGACTTGAAGTCTGTTATAGTCAGGATCTGGATGGATATAGCAAAGCACCATAATCCTCCACAAAATTACTTCCTACTTTAATAGGTATTTTATTGTGGAATGGGAAGAAGGAGAAGACAAGGCTGTTTCCAGGTATAGCTACCTTACAATGATCCTGGGGCAAGAATAGGTTTGAGATTGGCAGCAGTTACATCAATAAGATATTCTAGAACCAGCTTATGAACAGCATCAGAGAGTGTGTGTGTGTATGTTTAAGGTGAATTAGAAGTATAATATATATACGATATAGGCTATGTTTCAAAGGATCGTTTGTATTACTCATTTAAGGGATTGATTTTTTTTCCTCATTTATCTTTTCTCTAAAACTGCATTAAAGTGCTAGTAGAATCATGAAGGAGTGGGGATTAAGGAGTGTTGATGCATAGAGGGCCTCAGAAGATAAGGAATTTGAACACATTTCTAGAAGACTGGAAATTATTAGAAGAGTTTTGACTTCCAATGTAAATAAAGAGACCCAGAATTCGTACAGAGAGAAGTTGACATTAAGCAATAGGAGTGGGGACTGAGAAGGGGCCTGGAAATAAGGGGTTAAAAAAATAGCCTATGTTATAAGGAAAAAAGAAGTCTATTGCCTTCTATGTGGAATGGGAAGGACTGATTTACTACAGTACAAAAATAAAATGCTAAAGAAAAAAAAATGTTAGCATGTTCAAAATAAGACCTGCATGTTTAATCAGGGTGTTTGGATGTGGCTGAGGAGTAGTGGTGATTTTAACAAGGATTTGGAGCGACTAGGAGAGGTGTCAAGGTTAATAATAGAAATGGAAATGCAATATTCCTAATATCCCTTCAGAAATTATGAATTCCATTTCTCTCTAATCTCAACTGATCTCTTAAAGTTCCTGTGAAGTTATGTCTTTGTTCCTGGTCAGCCACATTTCTCCTCCATGTCGAAATTCCTTTTCATGTTCCTACCTGTTTTTGCTTCCCTCTTCCTTAGTAGGTGACCTTCAGACTTTAGTTTGTCACCATTCTCTCTGATCATTACTCCCATCTTATGGGTGGTGCCTTCTTCTTTCTAAAGATGACATTTAACACACACACTCCCACACTCTTTTTGTTCCATATTCTAAATCTTGGTTCCTTATCTACCCTTTTTCTCCAATTTTTATAACTTTCTTCCCAATGTTCCGTGTTCTTTACCTAAAAACATGTCCAAATCATTTCCTCCATCCTAAATTTACAGGGGCAAAAAAAAAAAAAAAATCTTGGCTTATTATTTTTTCTTTTTTCAAGCTATCTTTCCCTTGCCTTCATCACCAAATGCCTTGAAAGAATGCTATATAATCTCTCCCTGTAATTTCTCATTTTATATTGATCTTTCAACCCATTGACTATACCTTCTGCCCTCTACATGTCATTAAAATTGCTTTAAAGGTTCACAGTCTCCAGCCTGCCAAAAATAATGGCATCTTTTCGTTTTTTAACCTACTTGGCATTTTCACAGCATCTGATACTGTTGGCTGCACCCTTAGCAAACTGGTTTTCAGGCCAGATTTTCTAGCATTGCTTTTCCTGTTCTCCCTCTTTTCTAAAATTCTTCTCATTTCCACATTGGCTCACTTTCTTCCATCATCCCCTAAAATATTACAGTGCCCTATAATTCTACCCTGAGTCCCTTGTCACTCTCTAGATACTTTTTGGGCCATTTCATCTTATCTTTTGTTTAACTACCACCTATTGAAAACAGTAAAATATTCAGCCTTCCTGATCTGTCTTTCAGAATTCAGCATAGGATTATATAACATAAAAAGAGTAACCTATTGAGAACCCAATTTTTTTTTTTTTTTTTTAATGAGAGACTGACTCTTTGTCACCTCTCCACCCTGAAGAACAAGAGCTAGAGACAAAACCGGAGAAATAATGCATGGGATTGAAATTGAGAATAAAGTCAGGAGATTTCCCATTCTCTTTATATCCCCATGGACTAGAAAATGTTTATCTGTTGTCTGCTCTTCTAAGTCCTCAATTTAGGACTAATCCTCGAGAGAATCGATTATGAAGTTTAGGTGCCTGCAGGAAGGGGGACAGCTGCCCTGCCCCATGGCTGTGTGGGTGCTTGTGGCCCTACTCGGGTTCTACTGGGGCTGAAAATGAATATTAGAAAAACATGGCATTACGTACAACCCGATAATGAAAGGGTAAAGTTCTCTCCTCCGATGAATGATGGTCCCTTGAAGGGAAAAGAGTTACCTCATTGTGGCCAGAGGCCAGAGAGCTGGGAAGGGTAGACTAGACTGAGGTGTCTGTCTTGCTGGCGACCGCCAAGGCAGTGTTTGTGTTGTGTACTTTCAGGCTCTGTGGTTAATGCAGGTATGCTTACTTTGAATATTTCATCCCACTGCCTCCTGGCCTTCATTGTCCACCTCTCCACCCCCCCCACCCCCTGCTTGAAGCTCTAACTAAAGGGGGAAGGGAAGGCAAGAACAATGTATGTATTCTTAACATTTGTATCCCCATATTATGCTGAAATAAAAAAAAAAAGTTAATTGTTTATTTGCTGCCTTCAAGGTTTCTCATTATCTTTCTCTGTCAACATTATAACTATAATATATCTGGATATGAATCGCTTTATGTTTATTGTATAATACTTGCACTCTTTTGATATTTTTGGATGTGTAGGTTAATGTTTCCCATCACCTTTGGGAAGTTTACAATGATTATTTATTTGATATCTTCATGCCTTCTTTCTCTTCTATTTTTCTGGTACTCCCATTATATATATATGGTGGTATGCTGAATGGTGTCCTGCATTTCTCTGAGGCACTGGTCAATTTTCTTCTTTCTTTTTTCTCTCTATTCCTTATTTTGCATAATGTCTGTTGGTATATCTTCAAGTTTGCTGAGATTTTCTTATGCCAGCCTTACTCTACTGTGGATTCCCTATACTGAATAGTGAATTTTTCATTTTAGTTATGCCACTTTTATTTCTTTATTTTTATTTATATTTATTTATTTATTTATTTTGGAGAGAAGGTCTTGGTCTGTTGCTCAGGCTAGAGTGCAGCGGTTCAGTGGTGTCATGGTAGTTCACTGGAACCTCAAATTTCTTGGCTCAAGTGATCCTCCTGCTTCAGAAGTAGCTGGGACTACAGGTATGTGCCTCTGCAAATGGCCAATTTTTCTATTTTTTTGTAGAGATAGGGTCTTGCTCTTGCTCAGGCTGGAGTTATGTTACTTTTCAACCCTAGAATTTCCATTTGATTCTTTTTTTTATAATTTCTATCTCTTTATTAGGTATCCTATATTTGATGAGTCATTGTGATCATATATTCCTTTAATTCTTTAAGCACAGTTTCCTTTAATTCTTTAAACATATATATAATAGCTGCTTTGAAATCTTTCTGTGCTAAATGTACCATCTGGGCCCTTCAGAGGCAGTTTCTAATGTCTGCTTTTTTTTGTTCCTTTATATGGGTCACACTTTCCCATTTCTTTGGATGACTCATAACTTTTTTGTTGTTGTTGAAAACTAGACATTTTAGACAGTACATGGCAGGAACTCTGGCTGTTAACCACCCCCAATCCCACCCTTGCTTGTTGTTTCTGGTGCTTGCTTGTTTATTTCTTGAGTAATGTGACTGGACTGGTTTATAGAGGTCTGTTTTCTCTGTTCAGCATCTGCTGTCATTCCTCAGAGGTGGCTTCCTCAGGCATGTCACAGTCTCCCTTAGTGCCCTCCCCACTCCCAGCCACCCTGGGTTGACTGTGGTTTTAACCAGGCTTTTACCCTCTTTCTTTAAGTTTCTTGTTGGTATACCTCTACTGATATCACACATACTTAACCTTCACTAATTGCTAGTCTTTGAGATTTGCTCCATCCACAGGAGAGATCCTGTTAGCTACGTCTTTCATGGATTCCCTCTGGAAAACTTCTAGGTGGCCAGCCATTTTATTTATTGCTATGGAGATGCCATCCTTCTCTTAGCTGCTTAATACCAAGAGCCTCATGGTTTTCAATAAACCGTTAGGCTTAACGTCTCCACGCTCTATTTCAGATATAGTCAGCGCCATTAAGGATAACACAAGAACTCTCTTTTCTCACACTTTACCCATCCTTTCTTGTAGCACATTTGTACCACTGCTCTGGATGTGGGGGCCAGGACAATGGCCCATTTCTTTTGGAGTGACACTACTGCTCTGTTGAGTGGGGCACTGATCTGGAGTGGTAAGCTTACCTCTCCCAGCATAGAATCTCCTCCTTAGGAGCAGAGTGGGGCAAGTTCTCTGCTGCAGCTGCAGTGGGGCTTCCACCCTACAAAGCAGCTCAGTTAAAGAAGGGTGTCCTGGACCTCTTGGTCACACTTGCCTGAAATAGAGAGTCTACAGCATGGAACTGTGGGAGTGAGAAATGCCGGTGGTTTTCTACTCCTGATATACTATACCCCTGTCATTGGAGGTTGTAAGAGAGGGAGCTCCCGTCTTCTTGACTCAGCCACTCAGAGTAGAGTGGAGCTTCCATGACACTGGTAAGCAAGGAGGGGCAGGTGTCCTGGCTCAAATTCTGCAGACTCTTCTCACTCCAAGATGTAGTCAGTTATCTTGAGTGAATCTTTCTCCATCTCCTATATGTCTTTAAGACAATTTCCAGAGATTTTAAATTATTTTTAAAAATTATTCTTACCAATTATGGTTGTTTCATTAGGGAAAGGGTCCTTAGAGATCCTTATACTGCCATTCTTTGAGGTGCTTCTGTACTACAATCCAGCGTTAGAACGTCTTCTTCACCCTGAGAAGCTCCCCTATATTTTCCCCCCTCCTTTGGTTAATCCCTTTTCCCATCCTCAGCTCTAAGCAATTACTTACCTGCTTTCTGTAAGTTTACCTTTTCTAGATATTTCATAAAAATGAAATCATACAATGTGTGATCTTTTGCCTCTGGCTTCTTTCCCTGATAATAATGCTTCTGAGAGTCATCCATGTCTTAACATGTATCAGTAGTTCAGCTTTTCCCCTAAGGCTGAATAGTCTTTCATTGTATGGATATACCACTCTTTGTTTACCTGATGAACATTGGGATTTCTAGTTTTAGCCTATTATGAATAATGCTTCTATGAAAATTCGCATTCATATCTTTGTGTGGACATAAGTCTTTATTTTTCATGGGTAAATTCATAAGGGTATTTTTGGGAATTGGTGAGTTTATGTTTAACTTTTAGAACACTGCCAAACTATTTTTCAAAGTGGCTTTATTATTTTACGTTTCCTTCGGCAATGTATAAGTGTTAATAGTTTTATCACATCTTAGGCAACATTTATTATTATTTGTCTTTATTGCAGCCATTCTGGTGAGTGTGTAATGTTGTCTCATTTTTAAATTATGATAATGAAATATTTTCTTAATTATCTCTAAGTACAATCTTATACAGTTTGGAAAATACGATAGATTTCCTCTAAAATATATGAAGAAACTCAATTTTGTCTCAGGGGAAACTTGGCATAATTATACGTTACCAGTATTGTTTTAAGGTACTACATATAATCTTATTAAAATAACCATATGTACCAAAAATGACAATATTATCTTTGAAATGCTAATTTTGTTTGATGAGGTATATCTAATCTTTTTAGCTCATAGTTTATTACTCATCTTCATTCTTGAAGCATTTATAGGTATGAACATAAAACTTCATCCTTTTTTGTTATTTTTGCTGTTTAACTTTTAAGTAACCTGCTTTGCAATGAATGATGTTTCTCTGTCCTCACTTGGTCTATATATGATGCTTGAGACAAAGCATGAAGGTGAATGCACAAGTGAAGCCTTCCTTCTAGGAAATTTGTCCAGAAACAGAGACATGGAAATTGCCTTTTTTCACTGAAATTTCTATTTGAGTGATTTTTATAGGCTCATAAAAGTTTTAGAGCTTACACAGACCTTCAACACCATCTTGTCTATCCATTTTATTTTAGAAATGAGACACCTGTGTCTTGGCATCATATTTTAGTGGTAAAAAACTTTGAGCCCATTATAAACACTTCTTTATATTAAAAATAAAAGTTCATTCATCAGAGTAATCATGGTGAAGAGTCTTTGTCCACGGTAATGCTTGGCTGTCTTTGTAGTAACTTAACAATGTGTCCTTTAATCTAGCTTGAATATTATTGAGAACTTATTGTGTTTTGTTGCATATTGTAAAAATAATGAATGGAATGTTTTGAACTTAAGTCTCTTACCTTCAGTGTATAATTAAAATAGTAAGACTTCTCCTTAGCAAACAGTAAGAAAATTTTCTGAGTAATGATATGTGTATATACTCTTCAGGAAAAGACTTGCTGCAGATGAGTCCAGAAAGTATCCCTGCGAATATGTTTTCTTGTTATGTGATCAAGGTGGTATAACTTGGAAGGAAACTTGGCTTATAGTGAGTAGATCCTATAAAACTTTAGATGTTTTAAAGCCCTAAATCTGAAAGATAATCTATAAAATATATAGAATAACATGTTAGGGAATATCTTAATGACAGCAGGATAGGAAAATTTTCATTGAACAAACTTTTTTTATTAAAAAGAAAATTCCTAAGGGGAAAAATGTGACATTTTATGACTACATCAAAATTAATATTTCAGTGTAGTGAAGGACAATGTTGAGAGTTAAGAAATGTATGAAATTGGTGAGTGGGAGAAGGCATGATTATTTACCAGGAACAGATTAATACCTAGGCTATAAAAGGAACCAATATATTAAAGGGAAATTTTAGCCTAGTAGAAAAATGGGCAAAGGACACAACTGAACAGGTTACCAAAATAGAAGTCAGAAACCCTTCTTAGTAATTTTGGCATGCAATTTAAGAAAAAGATGTCCTCCTTCCACCAATTGTTTTGGCAAAAGTCAGAAGATACCAAGTGCTGTCAAGAAGAGGGGAAACAGAAACCCTCCTGTATTCCTGGTTAGGGTGTGGTCAGCCCCTCCATTAGCCAGTGGGACTGGACTGGATAAGATTCAATCTACATGTTGCCCAGGGTCTTGTGGTCAGCCCTGTTATGCATTACTAGAGACATTCTCCTGCAGGTTGCAAGGAGACCTGTGTGCCAGGCATTCATCAAAGCATTGCATGGGTATCAAAGAGAAGGAGAGATCCCTCATGGAATGGATGAATAAAGTGTGGCATATGAGGCGCTATGCATTGGTCCAAAGTAATGGGTTATGTCTCTATATAGGCACAGGGACTCAGAATCATAATGTTGAATGAGAAAAACAGGAAACAGATGTAGAATGAAAAGTCACAATATGTATTTTTCAAAGATAATATGCACGTATATGTGGAAAACCCTATGGAGGATGAATTTGCAGAACATATATTAAACACATGAGAGTTAATTCCTCTTAGGAAATAGGGATTGACTTTCAAAATAGGAGATGAGGGGGAAAATGACCAAAACAAACAAGAAAAAGCAGACATACCAAAAAAGGTGACCTTTCATAGACCAACAATAAGATTTGAACAAGAAAAAAATGCACAGATACACTTCTACTTTTTTTTCCTATAAAATGAGTCATTTTAACTTTCAATTAATTTTAATCATTAGCACTTTTTCAACAATTACAGTGAAGCATCCTGTTTGATTTGAGCACCAATGGTATTAAAATAAAAATTGAACTATTGTTCATATATAAACAATGTGTACCTACAGATAAAACACAAAATGGATAAAATTGTAAATGACCAAAACCTGCCAATAATGTTACTCAGTGCTTGGCTGCTATATTGTGATCTCCCAAATTGCTGGTAGTTTTTATTTGATATGTTCAAATTGTTCTATTTTAGGGGTAGAAATACTTATATTATTCCAAAACAAATACTATTATCACTTTTAGTCATGTGAACATCCTTGAGAATTTTAAGGAGATGCCAGGGGTAAGGACTGGGATCTGTAAACCGCTTATGGAGAATAGCTAGCTGTTATACTGTGCACCAAATGGATCTGTTGCATCCCCTTTATGTCTTTGTTGGTTTCAGTCTTACTGAAAAGTAAGTTTTTTACTTTTCCAGGTTTGGCAATGGGAAAAAGGCTAATTGTTCAGTAATTCCAAGAAATACTTGATATACATTACTCAAAAATATTGGCATGGAATTTAGTTATTGAATCACAGTTTTAACATTTCATTTGTGCTGCTAACTAAGAGATTAGCAAATAGAGCTATGGATACTGAGAGTCAGAAGGGAACTTTGGGGTCACCTGGACAGGTCCTGGTCCAGCTCCCAAGCATGCATCATCCACCTTCCACATGAATGAGATTTCCTGTATAGAGGAATCTAATCTCACAAATTAGGCTACTCTATTGTTAGGCATTTGCAATTGCTAAAAAGTCTGTCAGTTTTTGTGCCATCTTTTGGAGCCATACAAAAAGTAAAAGTCTGGTGTGAACATGAAGTTCTCTGGATATTTCAGGATAGTTAACGTGCTTTTCCAAGTCTTCTCAAAAGTGTTAATAATCCTTTCCCATCCTGGGGATGCTGTAATTTGGATAAAGTCTTATGAATATTTTTAGAGGCCAAGTCATGCATACACTGCTTTGGAATCAGTATGGCATGGTGGTCAAGAGTATGGACTTAAACCCAGGAAGTCAAAGATCTCACTCATGTCATGTCACATACTCTGTATGTGACCTTGAGCACATTTCTTATGCCCTTTGAGTTTCAATTGCCTCACCTTTTACATGCAGATTCTGATATTGCTACCTCATAGTGTTCTGAGGATTGGGTTATGTGATACTTGTAAAATACTTACCACTTAAGCTAATGCAGAATGAGTGTTCAGTGAATATTATCCCATTATTTTATGGTCATATATGCATATTATGATTTTAAGCTTCACTGTCTTGATCCTGGACTATAAAATATTTAACCTGAAATTAACTTTTTTATTTATCTTGATTATATTCCTTCTTTTAGGATTTACTCATTGTTCCAGCATGGCAAAATTTCTTGTACTATTTTTGTCATCCAAATAATAGCTGTCCTTATCCAAATCAAAACTTGATAAAAAGTCAGTCAGATGCCACAAAAGAACTCCCCATCATTTGAAATAGTAAATGCTACTTCCATGTTGTCATGAGGTATCTATCTAGATCCGCTGTTACCTGTAGTAAATTTTTTCATTTTGTCTATGTGACTTGAACTATAGCTTTCATCAAATATTTATCAATACCTTCATGCAGGCTGAACATTATGGTATTTTATGGAATCATGTTATAGTAAAGGAGGCTGGTGTTAGAAGAAATTGTTAAAAACACTGTGATACACACCTGATAAAAGGGCTTGATAGAGAACACCTGTTCTGTGAAGCTACTGAAGAGCTGCTAGTGACTCTCCATGGATTGACTAGGGTCTGCTTTGCAGAGTTGAGGACATCTAGACAAGTCTTGAAGAATGATGAGAAATGATGAGAATTAGAAGGGCATTCCAGGACACTGTGCTCAGCCCTCTCAGATGCTTGGCTAAAGTCCAGAAGCTTTGTTTCCACAGAATTCCCTAGTTCTTTCAGTGCTAATAAATCTATCAAAAAGACAAAAGATGTGTCTTATGGGACTTGCTCCTCATGACCCAATTTTGGAACCTAGTGATCACCAGTATTTTTCAAATGCCTTCCAAACACCTCTGCAAATTAACTCAGATTTTCTTTATCATCTATCCTCTACCTGGCAGCTGAAAATAGAAGAAACAGAAAAAAAATAGGTGAAGCAGGCTCCTTGCTTTGCAGAAATAGTGAAAGAGCCTCCAGCACAACAACAAAAAGGAGAAATAAGAACAATTGAGCACAATTTTAAAAACTTAGAATTTAAACACCAGTGGATTCTTCAGTGTTTTATGTGCACACATGTGTATGCACATGTACTTGTAAAACTCTTCTCATACATTTATTTTCTGATTTGCATGTGAAGTTCAATGCTTTGTGTAGAGCAAATATTTCATTTTAGAAAATGCATGAATTGATGTATTTTTGTGGGTGGGATACGCATGTCATGGATTACTATTTTTGAGAGAGTGTTATTCTATCTGTCTCTGCTACTCTAAAGAAAGAACGTAAGACATTACACAGTGGCAAGCACCAGAACCAAAGTCAGAGTGTTTAGCAAAAATGAAAACATATTCCAAGACTCAACCACTTAACGACTAGTGACTTAAACATCCTGACTCTTCAATTTGTGATGGTTGATGGAATATAATTTTGTAATTAACAATGTGTACACTCCTAATATGATAGTGTTTCATATAATCTCAATGAATTATGTAAATCTTTTTTACCTGTAAGCTTATGTTTAGTTTTTACCTCATTACTAAATATCACACATGGTATAGAGTTCACTTTTCAGACAATACAATTAAAAACCTTTAAATGATGTAATCAGTAGGCCACAGCAAGCAATCAGCCTTACTTAAAGAGGCAATCAAATGGAATAGGAGACACACACACTTCTTAGTGTTTGGAGGAAGGTAGACATGTTTGTTTCAATGTGCAATGGAAGACATGGGGTGGAAGAAAAGTGTCCCTTTGCTGAGCTTGCAGTGGAAAACTCTATAACCAAATGGGTTCTGACATTTTAGCTGGGTTGCATTTCCAGTATGGCCTCAAAGTTTATTTGACATTAGGCATCTGACACACCTAGCATTTTATACTCGGTCTTAGAAAAAGGCTGATAATACCATACTGTACTTGTTAACAGAAACAATATATATTTGAAGTGAAATGTTGAAGTGAAATGAATATGCTTGTAATTTTAGTAAAAGTTAAATTTATTTGTGATCTATAGCTAACTCTGTAGCAAACACCTCTGCTATTAAAATTTTTGTTGGCTTTATTGAGATATAATTTAAAAGTTGTATAACTGACTGATTTTAGGATGCTTATTTATCATCTGTGTATCTTACTTGTTGAAGGGATCATTCAGATGATGTGCCCATCTTTTTAGCAAGTTGTCTTATTAGTATTATTGAGTCACGAAAGTTTTTCATGTATACTCGAGACAAGTTCTTCATCAGATATGTGCAAATATGTTCTTCCAGTCTGTGTCTCCCCTTTTTATTTTTGTAGCAGTGTCTTTTGAGGAGCAGGAATTTGTAATTTTGATAAATTCCAGTACTGTACATCCATTTTTTAGTATATGTTTGTGTTTTTATGTCATTTTAAAGAAATCTCTGTCTAACCCATACTTGCAAAGATTTTTATTCCTTTATTTTCTTATAGAAGATTTATGGTTTTATAGTCTATAGAGATTTATAGTTAAGTGTTATGATCCAATTCAAGTTAGTTTTTATAAATGGTACAAAATAGGGGTAAGATAGAGATACATTCTTTTTTATTTTCTTGTTTTTTTTCTGTTTGTTTGTTTTCTGCATATGGTTACCCAATTGTTCCAACACCATTTGTTGAAAACATCCTTTCTTCATTAGATTGGGTTGATCTCTGTTGAAAGTCAGTTGCTGGTGTATGTGACATTCTAAGTTTTAGAGAAAATGTTTCCCCCCAATCATTCTAACAAGAGAGTTAGTGGCATGAATTGTTGAGGATCAAGTAACTTTCCAATGAAAACTAGAAGCAAGAAATAAAAGACATGCTGATTCATAGCAATTTCATAAAATGTCATTGATTAAACATTTTTGTCTCCTATTATGCTCTAACAATTTCTGCCATGTGGTCATTTCTCTCTATGCTATTTATAATATCTGTTGCTGAAGTGTGTTTAAATTAAGTTTGTAAAAATACTATAGGGTTTTTTGGTTGCTATTATTGCTGGATTTTTTGTTTTCATTTTAAAGATAATAGCTTCTGAAATATAAGTCATAAGTTGTAGTAAATGACATGCAGTTTCAAGCATATACCTGACATATAGTGGAGTCTAAATAAATACATGTTGAATGAATCTACAATTGATAGGTACAGTTTTAGCAGTTGTCATTCTATAATTCCTTTTTATTTTGGAAATTTTTGGTAAAAATTTGTAAAACATGATGTTGGAGGAAAAAAAGGAGCTATTGCTATGAAGTTCCAACTGTTAATTTCCCTTAAGTGGAGAAGAATCATTTTTTGTTTTCTTTCTCTTATCTCTTATAAACCAAAATCACAAAAGCAACTTTTTAAAGAAGATACTCTTGATAAAAGTAAATTTTTTGTGTTAATGCTCCATTTAAGTCTTCTTTACCTTAGTATTTAAAATGACATCTGTTTAACAAAATTACATCTGAAATTAAATCTGTTTAATAAAATACAACCTACACAGTATATTTTAACTGAACATTGTCCATGATTACAATAACACCATTATTACCAATTATTAGAGGAATTCAGTGCTGTCTTATGTAAATGAAAACAACAGGGTTATTCAATATTTTTACTCCTCAGTGGAGATACTCAAATTTCACGTGTCCCTTTCTCCTTTCTAAAAGCCAGTTGATGTGAGCTGTCTCTTTAGAATAAAGGAGATGGCCTGAGAGTTCTCATATTCCTGAGTGTTCAGTCTTCATCAAGTTATGAACTTAATGCTCCTTAGTATCTTTATCTGTAAAACAGAGAGAGCAATAGGCCCACCCTGAAGTTCAATTAAGGCCTTTCCTTAAAACCCTTTGCCCTATATCTCACAGGTAAGAAGTACTCAATACATGTGAGTTTTCATGTCCTTACTTTTTCACTTCTTTACCAGCTTATAAGGAAATAAAAATAATCTAAAGCAAATTCATGAATGCATGCTTCTCCTGATTTAACATATTTTCCTCTAAAATAAAGAGTAGTCTGCCTGGAGGCTGAAAGTCTCATACACTATGTGGAGATGGGAATATTTCCACTGGAAAAATTACAAAGACCAACAGGGTAATTACGTTTCTCATTCTGATTCAGTGGGAGCAGTTTGCCAGTAAATATTCTTCTTATGGTGCCAAAAATATACCAGTCATGTTGTTAATATTGCTTTGAAGGACACTGTTAGAGTAGACTAAAAATACCAACCATGAAAAAAGGTTTTAAGAAGTAGAGATCTTACACATTTTGAAGGTATAACAGTTGTCTTAATCATTCTGAAATTAAGGTGATTGGTGTTATCGTTATTTGTTTGTTTGCTTTAGGGTATTTCCTCCCTTAATATAACTGTCCCAACTCCGTTTTGAATTAGACAGCATATATACAAACACTGACGAAGATGCTTTTGAGGGGGCCAGCTTTGTATGTAGGTTGGAGAGGTTTCTGAGCCATGCTGTTATGGGAACAATTTTGTCTCCATAAGACCATGTTTTTCTAAAAAGTGCCAGACAGAGCCATACTCAATCTGATCATTTTAACTGTTTTAATTACATGATCAGTTTAACCAATTGTGCTGTTTAGGATGGTTTGGAATAAAATCAAATCATCAAAAACTCTTCAAAATTAAGAGCCCACGCAAATATAATTGAAATCTCTATTTATGATAGGACCCTTTAAGAAAATAGTCAAACTATCTTACTTTATTATTGTGTTTATTGTAATATCTATTATATGTGTTTGATTTCTATTGATGTTTAATATTAAGCTGGCTTATGTCCTATCCCCAATTGATGATATATTTATGTTGGTTAAGAAAATAAGTTCATTTGCTTTTTAGTCTTCATTTAAAGTATATCTTAGCTTGGGAAGTAGAATCTATTTGATATAAATTTGTATAAAAAATCTATACACATGTAAATAAAATATTCTGTACTGTATTGTCTTGTTTTATATTGGTATTTGATATCTATTGTGGGTTTTTTTACATTATTTAAACATATTTATAGAAACATCAAATGCATGCTATTTACATATTTTTTGTCAACCCAAAATTAAAACTTCCACAGGTTTTTTTTGTTGTTGTTGCTGTGATTGCCTTTGGGATTTTCTTCATAAATTCTTTGCCAAGGCCAATGTCTATAAGAGTTTTTCCAACATTTTCTTCTAGAATTCTTATAGTTTTGTGCCTTAGGTTTAAATCTGTTATCCACTGTGAATTGATTTTTGTGATAGGTGAAAGGTGTGGATCCTGTTTCAGTCTTCTACATGTGGCAATCAAATTTTCCCAGAACCATTTATTGAATAAGGATTCTTTTCCCCAGTGTATGTTTTTGTGTGCTTTGTCAAAGATCAGATGGCTATATGAGGATGGTTTTATATTTGGGTTCTCATTTCTGTTGCATTGGTCTATGTCTCTGTTCTTGTGCTATGACCATACTGTTTTAGTTGCTATAGCCTTT
This sequence comes from Microcebus murinus, assembly GCF_040939455.1. Lineage (NCBI taxonomy): Eukaryota > Metazoa > Chordata > Mammalia > Primates > Cheirogaleidae > Microcebus > Microcebus murinus. The sequence continues at coordinate 8,728,224 of NC_134114.1, read as the reverse complement.
CAGTATAAATTGCAGTATAGCTTCAAGTCTGGTAAATTCATGATTTCCAATTTGCTCTTTTTGCTTAAGATTGCTTTTGCTATTCGGGGTCTGTTCTGGTTCCATATGAAGCATAGAATTATTTTTTCTAGATCTGTGAAAAATTATGTTGGTATTTTAGTAGGGATTGCATTGCATCTGTAGATCATTTTGGGTAGTATAGACATTTTAACAATCTTGATTCTGCCAACCCATGATCATGGTATAGTTTTCTGCTTGTTTACATCTTCTGCTATTTCCTTCCTTTGTGTTTTATAGTTCTTCCTTTAGGGGTATTTTATCTTCTTAATTTAATATATTCCTAAGTATTTTACTTTCTTTGTTGCTAATGTGAAGGGTATTGAGTCTTTGATTTGGTTCTCAGTTTGACTGTTGGTGTATAAGAATGCTACATTCCTATACACCAATGCTGATTTCTTTACATTGATTTTGTAACCTGAGACTTTGCTGAATTTGTTTATCAATTCCAGTAGTCTCACGGCAGAAGCTTTGGGGTTTTCCACATATAGGATCACATTGTCAGCAAAGATAATCTGACCAGATCAAATTAAAAAAATCTTCTGCACAGCCAAGGAAACTATCATGAGAGCAAACAGATAACCTACAGAATGAGAGAAAATATTTGTATGTTACACATCTGATAAAGGGCTGATAACTAGAGTCTATATAGAACTCTGGAAAATCAGCAAGAAAAAATCAAACAAACCTATCAAAAAGTGGGCAAAGGACATGATCAGAAACTTTTCAAAAGAAGATAAACTAATGGCTAACAAACATATGAAAAAATATTCAACATCTCTAATTATCAGGGAAATGCAAATCAAAACCACAATGAGATATCACTTGTCCCCAGTGAGAATGGCCTTTATCAAAAAGTCCCAAAACAATAAAGGTTGGTATGGATGTAGAGACATAGGAACACTCATACACTGCTGGTGGGACTGCAAACTAGTACAACCTCTGTGGAAAGCAATATGGAGATACCTCAAAGAGCTACAAGTAGAACTACCATTTGATCCTGCAATCCCATTACTGGGCATCTACCCAAAAGAACAAAAGACATTCCATAAAAAAGACATCCGCACTCGAATGTTTATAGCAGCACAATTCACAATTGCAAAGATGTGGAAACAATCCAAGTGCCCCTTAATACCTGAGTGAATTAATAAAACGTGACATATGTATACCATGGAGTTCGACTCAGCCACAAGAAACAATGGTGACACAGTACCTCTTGTATTATCCCAGATAAAGCTGAAACCCATACTACTAATTGAAGTATCCCAAGAATGGAAAAACAAGCACCACATGGACTCACCATCAAATTGGTATTAACTGATCAACACTTATGAGCACATATAGTAATAACATTCATCAAGTGTTGGGCAGGTGGGAGGGGGATAGGGAATGGGTATATTCACACCTAATGGGTGCGGTGCACACCGTTTGGGGATGGACATGCTTGAAGCTCTGACTTGGGTGTGGCAAGGGCAATGTATGTAACCTAAGCATTTGTACTCTAGTAATATGCTAAAATAAAAAACAAAAGCATGATTAATACACCTATAATCCCTAATACAGTTCTTGGGAAGAATAACAATAATAATTATAGAAGCTAGTGTTTTCAAAGTTTTTATTTAAAATTATGATATTTTAAAATCAAGAAATGCAGAATATCATTGATTATAGTTTTCTTTTTGCTATTAAAATATATTTGATACATTATTTTAAACATTTCTTGAAAACATATTTGTAAATAAGCATAAAAGCTGAGTGTTTTGTCTCAATTTCAAATCAAGATAAACTGCAAATGAGCTGTGCCCTAAACAAGAGTGCACCACACCAACAAGAAATGAGTTGTGCCTTCTGAAACAATATGGAAATATGAAACCTCTGGGAAGTGGAGTAGGATGGTAACTTCACATTTCAAATAGTTTAAGGTGAATACACGGTATTTCTTCTGTGAAATATGCAAATATTAACCAATTTGGGTGCCCATTCCTTTGGTACCAACAGATGGCACCAGCAGTTAATGGAGAAGGGTTGCAACTCCAGCTGAGATAAGTACAGGGATTAGAGACTCTCATCTCCCTGTGCAGCGTAAAGAAACTGGGATATTCTGGGTAATGTCATTTTTATGCATTCACCTAAGCCAAAATGCTTACACCTTCTGTTTGGAATGTTTATGTAAACTTCTTTCTCTGACATCATGGAAAGAAATTCAGAGATTTAAAATATATTCATTACAACTCATGTTGAGAGTACAGATTGCTTCTGATCAACAGAGAATCTTGCACATAGGATTAAAACAGACTAAATAATGAATAACCCACCAGGACCACAAATCAACTCTATTCTTGAACCACATGTGGTGCCAGGTGAAGGAATGAAAATATATTGAGATTAAATATTGAATTGTTTTGATTTTTAGAACTCTCAGAAATGTAGTACATATAAATAAAAGCCATATACCACAAAAACCTCAGAAATAAGATAATAACTTTTAAAAATGATTGTCTATTAATTTTGCAAATACTTACCTGGATTCACACAAGTTCTAAAGGTATGTAATTTATAAAAAAAAAAGTTGGAGTGAAACATAATGTAGTTTTTCATGTAGTTAATCAATATGTTTACTAGAATTTACTTAATTTTAGCTAAAAAATGAAGATCTGATAGGTAAAATAATTTACTGATAAAATGAGGATGCAAACAATGCTCACTATGTGTACAATCTTATCTAATTTCTAGAAGGTTGCTTGAATAATAGTTATTTGACTATGAAAAAATCAGTTTATGACAAATTGTAACACTGAATGATAATTATTTCTTGGTAATATATCAGATAATCAGAAATGTGGAAAAGGTGAGAGGCTTAAGTAGTATTTTTATCAAATTACATTCATCATAATCCTTGACTCCAGAATCTATAAGGGATGTATGTGTGTGTACTGAATGTTGTGAAGATGTTTCCTAGGAACAATTAGCAGTATGTTGTAGCAAGATGTTAAAAAGACAAGTGGCCATAAGTTTTTTGCTTTATGGGTCTAAACGTGCCCTGAACTAGTAGTATGTGGCTATTTAGAGGATTATTAATCTCACTAAGTGTGAGTCATCACACATATTTTTGCAGAAACCTTAATGTGTTGCTTCTCAGGACTTCCCTTTGATTCTACAGTATGTGTATAGTTATAGTAGCACATTTGTATTCAAATATTCTGAATTCAGAAACATATCTAGCTCTAGGAGTGCTGCATCAGGCCCTATCATTGGTGAGAGTGTGCTTTAAATTAAAATTTTTCAAGTGGTATTAAATGGATATCACAGTTTAAGTGGCTGGAGTGGTCAGATATGAAGGGGATTTTTACAAAACTAAAAAAAAAAACTATTGAGTTTTTAGGTAGAGGGAGACAGAGGAAGGTAAAGGTATAGGGTATATTATGAAGTGCTAAATATGTGCAAAACAAAGCAGCAAAAACTTTTAACAGACTTTGAAGGATGGATATTATTAATAGCCATCACTTTAGTCTATTACTACAAATACATGGATTCTTCTAACATCAGTTTCTTCATCCATGAAATGTGGGCAATTGGACATACTCACTTTACCAGTCTGTGTAAAAGAGGCAAAAACCTTTGGTGTAATAAGTTGGTAGCTCTGTATCCCACTTCCCTTTCTAGGAAATTTACAGTGCATGTAAATAGCTCTGAGAATCCTGTAATAACGACCCTTACTTAACTTTGGTCTGTGTGTGCCAATGTTTATTCCCTTGTAACACTTGTGGAAATATTGTTCTTTGGAAGACATTTTGGGAAATGGCTCACATTCCTCAGTACACCCATATTACACAGGAAATAAGGTCAAAAGGCTTTTTTAAAAATTCATATGAATGTGTTCCTGACCTAAAAAAAGCATAGCATAATAGTTGATCCGTAAATGTTTGTTAAGTAATCACGTGAAAAAATTCTTATCCATGTACCTGTTATGGTATACATACTCAATAAATGGTGAATGAATGAGGGATGAGCTGAAAGATGGCAACATAGAAGATGAAATGTGAATCAGGTTGAGGACTGTGAGATCAAGTGCCTTCTTAGTGTTAGCAGAGGCAAGAATGAATGGGGTACCAGAGATGCAGCCAGTGAGGAATGCCCAAAGAGTTTGTTTCCAGGTGTGAGAAATAATGCAGATGGTGTCACTAGAGGGAAACTAAGATCCTATTTGACAGACACTCTCAGTATTGGAAATAAACGTAGAAGGCAGAGGAGCAAGAGGACTCAAAACAAACATCACAGTTTTGAGCTTGGGTAACAGAAGAAGGTGATGTCATAAACCAAGATAGAAGTCAGAAATAGGAGTCTTTGTGCAGGTGGTAAAAACGCTGTTATGCATATGAGTTTTAGTAACTGCTTGGCCATCCATGGAGGTAATGAATGGACTATGGAAATGTATTCCTGGAATTTTCTAAAAACCTTGGCACAAGAAATGGTCACAAGTCTGATACAAGTAGATATAATGGATGATGCTTCAAGAGCAGACTAAATAATGGAAGAAAATGTCCGAAGACCAGGCAATTCTTGGAGGCAAAACCTAGGAGAAAGGCTGCATTCTGAGGGAAACAAGAGGGGACAAAAACGTTGGCAAAAAGAAATGGCATGAAGTTCCACTCATCTAGCACCTCTTGTATCATCCTGGATAGAGCTGGAGCCCATTCTACTAAGTGAAGTATCACAGGAATGGGAAAACAAGCACCACATGGACTCACCATCAAATTGGTATTAAGTGACTAACACTTATATGCACATATAGTAGTAACATTCGTTGGATGTTGGGCAGATGGGAAGGGGGAGGAGAGGATGGTTATATTCCCACCTAATGGGTGTGGTGTGTACCGTCTGGGGAATGGACATGCTTGGGTGGGGCAAGAGCAATATACATAACTTAAACATTTGTACCCCTGTAATACACTGAAATAATAATAAGTAAAAAAAGAAATGGTAGAGATAGGAATTAGGATAGAATTACTAGCAAGACCAGGGTTTATGGACTGCATCCAAAAGGATAGGTTGTTAATAGTCAGATACTGCAGATGTGAAAATAAGTCTGAGGAAGTCAGCCACACATAGAACTTAGGGAAATGTTGGCCACAATATACTAATGGGTACACTGTGAGATGTAGAAATGATCTCTTCCTGCCAGGTGAATGGTGCATGCCTGTAGTCCCAGCTACTGGGTAGGCTATCCCAGATCCCATCTCTAAACAAAAAATAAAAAAATGAGAGAGAGAAAAAAATGATCTCTTTTACATGTGCTTAATGAATATGAAGATTAAATATATTTGAATATTTGTACAAATCCTACTGTATTCTAGTTTAAAATGATGTTTAAATAGTGAGAGCAAATGCATATTTAGCATCATGACCCATTCTGACTGCCATGTGTATATTCACTTAGTTCTCACAATTAATCTTTCAGGTAGGTGCTATCTAGAGATGAGGACAGTGAGGAATATAAAAGGTCACAGGATTTTCCAATGTCGCTCTGATATTGGGGCCACAGCTGGTCTAGCTCCCCTTTGTGGACTTTCACCCCTGTGCTGTGCTGGCCCACTCAGCGATGAAACACAGGTCGAGATGCCTGGATCCTGTGCCCATATGCAATTTATCACTGCCCTAGAATATTCCATCAGGCAACTACACTCAGAGTTCATCCATTCTCCCTTTGAGGAGCGTTTGAGTTGTTCCTTAATTTTTGCTATTGCAGACATTACAACCATGAACAGCCATGTACATATCTCTGGCTTTACATTTTTCAAGAATTTCTCTTCATTATATATACACAAGAGTTGAAGTTAATCTTAACAAGCTAATGCCAATTATATAAATTATATATATTATTTAATAATATAAAGGGAGGTGCAAATCTTCTTTCTTCAGCGTTATCAGAAGTCAGACCTTGGGTACAATTTATAACCTCTCTGAACATCATTATGTACCTTTGTAAATTACAGATATTTAATCTGCTAAACATAGTCTCTGCATATTGGGTAGTCAGTATAAGTTCATGAAAAATGTGAGAACATGCAAATAATTGGAAGTATAATCATACTCTCAATAAGAAGCAAGTTCAAAATAATTATACTGTCTTATAAAAACAGACATATAGGAAAAAATGTCCATTGTCAAGCAAGAAATTATTCAAACATTTTATCAAAAATATTCAATCTCTTTTAACACATATATATTTTATATATAACATATTTTATATCTATATTATATATGTTTATGTATTTTAAAAATATAGTCTGGAGAGTAATGGCAGATGTAATGATGAACAAGATTTAATAAAGCTAATCAAGTGGAAATGGGGATTTTGTTGGGCAGTCAGAAGAAGAGACAGGATAGCAAAAGTCATAAGACTCTGGTAAGTTGATATTAAGCTACAGACCTGCACTAATGATCATGGAAACACAGATCAGATCTGATCTTAATCCTAGCTTTCCCAGGCCAAGGAAAGTAAAGGAATTTGTGGGAAGAGCTGACCTGGAACTGAGACTTCAGTAGGCAACAATGTCTAATTCCATGGTCAGTTGTAATGGTTATCTCTGGGAAATGTGTGCACAACCTAATTTAACTCAACCTTGACCTGATGTTATTGCCTGAAACAGAAAGCACAACTTAACACATACAAATTAAATTCAGAACATGTCAATTAATGTCTTTGAATGCCTGATTGGACTTCAGGTTTGGCTAGTTCCTTGGCTCTTGGCAGTGATTTGTTTCCTGAATTCGGAATACCACAAGAATGATAGTTCTTGTGACATTTTTTTTTCTAGTTGGTTTGATGGAAGTATCAGAATGTGCCTACATCTCTCATAAATGTTATAAGTGGTTTTAATAAGCAGAATTTTAAAAAGATTATTAAGCTTCAATAAGTGGCATACACGTACACACATACCTGCATGTCTATAAAATTGTGGGAAGGAAGCAAGTTAAGCCGTTAATTTCATTACTTATACAAGCTACTTGAAACAGGATAATTACTCTATGAATGCTAACTTGACATTAGAATAAAAACAACCCCAAAGCAAAAGGGATTTTGATTAAGGAATCTTGACATTGGCAAAAACTTGTTAGCAAATGTCACAAAGAAGCTGATTGGTATTGCCCACGTATCTCATTGACAAACTCATATAGCCCAGGGCGAAAGAATGTACGCTCAAGAAAACAGAAGCCACCACTGAGGAAAGAAATCCTGTGACGCTGTTACATATGGGAATTTTAAGCCATTGTTAATTGATTCAGAGAATGATGACATTTTAATTTTTGTTGTTAGAAATAGTAAGCACCTCTTAGGAAGAAATATAACCTTTTAATGTTGTTTTTGTACAGCTGTATTTTTAGTGAATACTTTTTCCTTTATGTTCAAATTTACTTAATGCATATACCTTGAAGAAATAAGAAGGTGCATAGCTAACATTGTTTATTTTGGCATAATTCTGCTTATTTAGGCCATTAGTAATTTAAATATATATCAGGAATACTGAAATGGTTAATATTATTCTTTAGAAATAATTAACCATTATACCTGAAAATTTTTGGTTTCTATAAATACAAAACTTCCAAGTCAGAGGGCATGGATAACAATTTACTTAAAGGAAGTTTAATCAAACAAAACTTACTCACTTTCAAATGTCCATTTTATAAAGTCATGACTCTTAATTCCCAAATTCAACACTGTTTAAGTGATAGAATGGAGTGTCCACGCTCTGTTATTTGTAATTTCCTATGAAACATGCTTATGTATATACTTTGTTAGGTTTGAAGTGGTATACTCTCTACCTTTTGTGACTTTCCTTTATAATCTAGGCTTGGTGAACACTTGATATTGGGACTTATGTAAATAGAAATGAAAATGATATGATGTTTTGCTTTCAATGTTAAATATTCCTTGATCATCTCTTTTCTATTAGAACCACGACTAGAAATAAGAATAATTGTCCTCAAAGAGCTCAGAGTCTGGAGAGGGCTGTTGGTCAGAGAAACAAATGTTTATAATATACTGTAGTGAGAGATGGATAGATCAGGGGTCCTCAAACTGTTTAAACAGGGGGCCAGTTCACTGTCCCTCAGGGCCGTACTATAGTTTAAAAAAAACTATGAACAAATTCCTATGCACACTGCGCATATCTTATTTTGAAGTAAAAAAAATAAACGGACAAAAACACCCGCATGCGGCCTGCAGGCTGTAGTTTGAGGACACCTGGAATAGACCATCTACCTGGTGCATAAGAAGCAGATGTGATCCATCTCCTCAGGGGGAGAAAGCACAGCATAACCTGGCAATTGACTATTGAGCTGGAGATGACGAAGGTTTGCCAGGCCAGGAAGGTGGCTGGTAGGGGCTTCCAGTTGTAGGAACTGCCACTTGCAAAGGCCTGTAAAGCATGGCTGAGTGCTCTTTTTGTGACTCTTGTGTGTGGGAGACAGGGAAGGATACTTAGAGCTTGTGTCCTGCGCAGGGAACAGGAAGAGAATAGGTGAACAGTATGTCCACTTACTTCATCTATTCTGGGTTCAGAAAAAACTTTACCATTGATTGTATCCTTATAAACATTGTATAAAGTGAAAACACAAAGACTCCATGATTAAGTGACAGCTAACCATGACAATCCCAAATCTCCCTTAAAATGAAACTTTGTAGGTCATAGAGTTGACAGGTTTTGTTGTTAGAATTTCTCTATTGATTTAGACCCTGGATTTGTATCCCAACTCTTGGTTCCAAATTACAGCCTATCTCTAAGCTGTCTGCCTTAGATAAAGTATCTTCTCATTTCAGCAAACAAAACCTCACCCTGATAGCTTATGATGTTGTTTTCTCCCTAAAAAAATTATGCAGCTAAAATTCAACAAGGAAACAGTGTAGCCAAACCTACCAAGTGTCATTCATGTCAGAAATATGAATTGATCACACTTCTTCAAGAGAAATAGAACTCTGTGGATGATATTTTTGGATCAACAATAAACATTTTTTCTGTGATTGATTCAAATAACGTTCATGATAGTAACATTCTATTTCTTAAAAGTTATGGGCTATCAGCAAGAACCCAAAAGGTTTGCTTTCATAAACAGAGGAAGGAGAGTGGCTAAGGAAGGCGGGTGCCCCAGGCTCAAAGTAAAAATCAAGACATTGAAACTTAGTGGTTTATAAATCTGAGCCCCACACACTGCTTCTCTAGACCTCAACTTCTTCTCCCCTCCAAGGTGGGGAAAAGGCTGTTCACATGCATTTCATGCCTTATGGGCATGAAATCAGCTATTCTTACAAATAAATTCTTTAACATCTTTTCAACTAAAGAGTGTGAAGTCTTTACTCTTTCACTCTATAATAGACAAGGCAAGATGAAACTTTTGAATGTCATTCCTTGATGGTACAAACCAAAGATTTATTATCTTTCTCAACCTAAACGAGGCATTGGGGTTTAGGATCTATTTAGGAAGGCCATTCCTGTCTTTGGGCTAGCCAAGTGTTACTTTGTAGGCTCTGTTACCGTGGAGTGGCCAAGGACTTTAGCCTATGCATGTACAGGAAAGTCAGTGTATGTATGGGGAGCTAAAGTGGAACTTTGTGTCCAGAACAAGTCATAAAACTCTTTGTCATTGGCACTTATATTGTTATCATAAATCAACATAACAAATACTAGGACTCAAACCAAATTGCTGTCAAATAAATCAGGTCTAAATTTCTCCTCATGTTTAAAGGAGGTCATTGTGTAGGTTAAAAGATTCTCAATGTGATTTTGTTAGGAAGAAACTATAATGATAAGAGGTTAATAGACTCCGGCCAAGTGGAAGTTTATCATCACTTGGTCATGAGGTCGAGTTCCCAGTGCTGGCGGTGAGGGTAGGGAAGACTTTTAAGTTCAAGCCTCCTCGGGGCAGGTAGCTTCAAACCTACCTGGGTCCAGGCCAGGCTTTGTCTAGACACCTACTCCCAGGACTGGAGCACATTCAGACACACAGACAAGTCATCCCTTTCTGTTGTTTCACTGGTCAGCCTTGGGCCTTATCAGTTTATACTGGGGACTGGGCAACATAAATAAATAAATAAATATTACAATTTTTTCCATTATCAGTTTTATAAAATAGAATATTGTTCTACAAAAAGTTCAGGCAATGTCATTGTCCTATTAGGGTGTCAGTGAGTGATTAATAATTCTCCCTCAGTTAAGACTCACTGTCACAGTGATAGAGGATCCATTGAGAGTCACTGATTTGGAAAGAAATTCATACTCCTAAAGAGCATACAGATTTTCTGTGTTCAGTAGCAAAATATAGGTGCAAACTTAGATTCATTACTCATAATTCATCAAGAAGAAAAAAAAAGCACCCTCAGATTTTGTGGAAAGAGAAGGAGGCATGTTTCTAAACCACACTGACTTACTTGGGGAGACAAATATGTAAACAAAAACAACCAAAGGAAAAAAAATAAGCAATACGTATAGTTTCAGATAGGGAGATGAGTGTTATGAGGAAAACAAAATTGCAAGCAAGTGGAGGGGAGCTGGTAGTACTAGTCAAGCTGAAACAACACGCATGCCCAGACTTAGCGGAGCAGGATGTGGGAAAGCGCCATCCAGGCTGAAGGAGTCGCTTTGCGGGTCATACGGTTGGGGCTTGGCAGAAAGGGGGAAGGGTGGAAGCAAATTAAATTAGAGAAGTAGGCATAATCCTTCACATCCAGAAGCCTCAGGTATTCTATGGACAGCCATGATGATGGTGATGATGTGAGAACAATTTAAATAGGAAACCAACTGAACATTTTAAGCAAAGGAGTGAAATGATGTCGGTAAACATTTGAAAGAGTCTCTACATGTTGTGTGGAAAAGAAAGACTCTGGAGGTGGTGGATGGGTGTGGAGGATGGAGGAAGGGAGACAGAGAAACCAAGTGAGCTGCTGTTGCAGAAGTTTAGATGAGAGATGATGGGTTGGTTGGCATCAGTAGGGAGGACATGAAGTGGAGGAGTTCAAGGTATCCTTTGCAGAATTGCAGAACCAACAGAAATGTGCTGGTGTATTTTCTGTGGGGTATAAGGAAAAGAGGCTGATCTAGAATCTCTTCTGTGTTTTGGGGCCCCTACAACTGGGTTACTGGTAGTCCCATTTACAGAGATGAGGATGTCTGGGAGAGAGGAAAGGCAGGGTATGATGGCGTGGGGATAATGGGAGAAATAACAGATTGTCTTCTGGGTGTGTGAACTTGGAGAAGTCTGGTAAATAAATAGCAGTTGAGATGGGAAGTAGGCATTTGCCTAGATAGGTCCAGAGCTCAGTGGGGAGGGCAGAATTGGAGATGAATGTCTTGAGAATCATCAGCATATAGATGATGTTTAGAGCCTTGGGCCTGGCTGAGAAAGCACTGGATTAATTTTCTACTTCCAACTATGTGCTCTCTGGGTTTCTATGAACATAGTGTTTCAGGGTTTAAGAGGACTTTCCATAGCTTCCATTGCTCTGGGTAGATTCACATTGCATTTAGTATAATACATTAAGTTGGCAGCATGTACTTCTAGGTTTGTTGCAAATTGTTGATAAAGTTCAGAGGTGATATATTTTATAAGAATATTAATATTTTCCCCTAGGTTTTTTTTTATGGTTTATGATGAACTTGAGAATTTCTTATAATGCATAGTGTCAACCTTAAACACATTCCTTGCATGGGGCCTAATTATGTATCAATTTCTGCTTACAGCAGAAGGCCTGCTCCTTTTCAAGTTGGAGGGGGTATGATACCTGCCGTGTTCACAGACTTTCCGCCTAACTTTTCAGTTCTTTGCATTTGGAATGTTGACAGTTTGACATATTTAATAGGTCTAAGTTAAATAAAACAATATTTGAATAAACACAAGGAATATCATACAGAAGTAGGTTCATACCTAAGACTGTTGAGCACCATAATTTTCCAGGGAAGATGGATATTCAAATAACAGTAACTTTTATCAATTGATTGCAATTGATTTTAAGATCATCTAAAAAAAAAAAGAATCCTTAACTTCTAAGTGAATTTATGCTTGATAAACACACATTTACTATTTCTTAAAAGCTGAATAATTAAAATATCATTATTGTTGTGATTATTTCAATAGATTATTTTCCTTGTCATATTTTCATCTATTTTATGTATTTTAAAGTGAGACCCTTATCGTAAGTGAACTACCTAAAGAATGGAAAAACAAACACTACATGTGCTCTCCAATGAGTTGGAACTAACTGATGGGCACACATGGGCACAGAGGGAAGTAAAAGTCATTGGAAATCAAGAAGGAGGGAGGGGAAGAAAGGGAAGAGTGAAAAAGCTACCTGACAGATAAAATGAACACTATTCTGGTGATGGGCACAGTAATAGCCCTAATTCCAAGCATTCCAAAAGCTATCCATGTAACAAGAACACTTGTATCACCTTAATATTTTTAAATTTAAAAAAAATCATTCCTTTTTAAAAAAATAGGATATAATATTATATATGCCAGTTATGGATACCATACTGCTCAAAATAGATCTGTGTGGCTGTCTCAGGGGTCACCTTCACAGTACTGTGTATGTGAATTAGTTTGTTAGGGTTCCTATGAGAAAGTACCACAAAGTGGCTTAAACAAAAAAAATTTATTGCCTCAGATTTTTGGAGGCCACAAGTCCAAAATGATCATATTGGCAGGGTTGGTTCCTCCTGAGGGCTGTGAGGGAGAATTGGTCCAATGCCTCTACTCTGCCTCCTGGTGGTTTGCTGGAAATTTTTGGCTTTCGTTGGCTTGTGGAAGCATCATCCTAATCTCTGCCTTCATCTTCACATGGTGTTTTCCCTGGGTGAATGTCTCTATCTAATTTCTCCTTTGTACAAGGACACTAGTCATAGCAGAGTAGGGCCTGCCCTAATGACCTCATTTTAACTTGACAACATCTATAAAGACCCTATCTTCAAATACAGTCGCATTCACCTATTCTGGGGATTAGGATGCTGTGTGTTTGGGGAAGATAAAATTCAGCCCATAACAGTATATAATGTCCTCTCTTTCCTAATGTTCCTGGTTTCTCCTAGACATCATTAATAAATCCTGAAGACATTTTATCTGCCTATAACCCTAGGAGTATATGTGTAGCCCCATTTTAAAAAATACCACTTATATGTTTATGACACATTTATGGAGCTGATTTATGTCTCCAGCCCTGACCTTTCACTGAGCTCTCAACTTGTATTTCTACCTGCTTTCCTGTCACCTCCACCTGGATGAATGATGGACATCTCAAGCTTGATATGTGCAAAACAAAATTTTGGTTTTCTCTTTGCATCCCCAAATGTTCTTCCATGAGTCTTTCCTGTTTCATGCAAGGATTCCTCTATTTTCTTATACTGTGTCCAGAGAGCTGAGTCGTCCTAATGTGTGCCCCTCGCTAAGTCCCTTCTAGTGTTATCCCACTGCTGTGTTAGTTTAGTATTGCTGCTGGCCGAGCAAATTAATACAAACTCAGTCACTTAACACAACACACATTTATTTATCTCACTATCTCAGAAGTCAGACGTGGGTCTCACTGGGCTGAAATCAAATTGTCAGCAGGCCTGCCTTCTCATCTGAGGGCTCCGTGGAAGGATCTGCTTCTAGGTTCATTTGGATTGTTGGCCAAATTCAGGTCCATGCAGTCCCGGGGGAGGGGGGAGGGGTCTTTGCTTCCTTACTGGCTGGTGGCTGAGGGCCATTCTCAGCTTCTGCAGGACCCTGCAGTCCCTGTCTTCTGGCTCCATCTCTCCCTCTTTGACTTTGAATCTCTCAGACCTCCTCTTCTACCTCATCTCCCGCCTCTGAGGTATCTCTCTGGCTAGAGCCAGATAATTCTCGCCTGTTACCTGTTCATGTGATCAGATCGAGTTAGCTGGATAATCTGGGAGAGTCTCCCTATTTTAGGTCAACTCTCTGGTAACCCTAAGTCTATCTTTAAAGTCCCTTCTCCCTTCACAGGAGAACCTTGGTGAATGTCTGATTGATTGATCATGGGACAGGGATCCTGAGCAGGGGACATCTTTAGCATTCTTGCTCTCATAAGCACCATGTCCTCTAAGCTCCATTTCAGCACACTTTTCTCCTCTCTCTCCACCACTGCCCCAGATCCCAGCCACCACTGTTTCCACATCATGGCAATAGCCTCCTCACTGGTCCCCTATGTGATTTCTGTGGTTCATGGTTTTTCAGACCCAAACAAGACCATTTCTTTGCAGCTTCTGTTGTTCTAGATGGGTTCACATTAAGTTTAGCACAATATATTAGATGGATCTTTTTAAAAATGGCTTCATTTAATACTTAGAGTAAAATCCAAACCTTAATATGCTCTGCAAGGGCCTGTTTATTCCGATGAAGGCTCTATCTCCTTATCGGATTATTTTATTTTCTCCATAGGACTTACCGTGAGAAAATACCCTGTTCATTTATTGTGGATGCTACCTTTCTGGAACTCTTCGTTAGAATGTAAGACCCTTGTCTGTTTGCTTCAGCATCATATACTCAGCCCCCACAATGCACTGGCACTGTGGTCATTCTACATGTTTATGTCCCTGAATGATGTTAATTGCTTTCGAATGTTTACTCTGTAGGCACATGTGCTATGTGGGTGCCGCCAAGCCCGGTGCCCTCTTCTCAGAGTTGCTGTGGGTGCTGTGAGGAGCGTGAATGTACATGTGACTGAGCCCTTGACCCCAAAGAGCTTGTAGTTTCATCTCCTTGTATTTCCATAATCAGTTCTTGAACTAAGCTATATAAGAGTTATTCTCGCCATGTAAATAAAGGAACTTCACTTAAGACAAGTTGAGTCACATCCCCCCAAAACCCAGTACTCTAACTAGAACTCAGAATCCTTTCTGCATCCTAGCAAACCTTTAATTTACCCAACATTCTTAAAGCACAGATAAATTAAATATTTGTTTTTTGAAAAGTGAATATGTATCATCTTCATGTTATTGTTTAATGTCTTGTCCTTGAACATTTTTGTTAAACAAATTGTGTGGAAGGTGCTTGAAAACAACCTACAGTGTAAGGCCATACAAAACAAAACTTTCCAGAGCAAGAAGAAAGTGGGTTGAGAAAAGGAATGTGATTTGCTGAAGGGTTTCGAGTTGGCACCTAAGGCTGGTCGGTCCTTTCTTCACTCTACCCAAGGACCCAGAAGGAAGCAGGTGTCCAGTCCTTCACAGCTTGAGGCCTCTGCCTGCCTGTGGCTCCTATGTTTTGCATTACACATTCCCTGCTCCCTGGAGGGAGAACTGTGCAAGTAGGACTCCAGTCTCTAAAACCAAAAGCTGACAAAAGTGCTCATGAAAACCTCCCTCTCATCCCTCCATGATACGTTTGGGACTGTAAATGATTAATGTAATTGCCCATTTAATATGATAATACACAAACAGCTGTTTTAACAAGATTTTTTTTTTTTTTTAGTGATCTCGAGACATGGGTGTTTAATGGGGTCCAGGTAATATCAGAGCACTGGAAGCATCTAGAGAAAATGAGCCTCAAACTTTCCAGGGGAGAGAAGAATAAGTAGGAATTGGAACACCAGAGGACATGAAGGCAGTCGGCAGGAGAATTTTGACTGGAGGGGTGGGGGACTTGCAAAGATTGTGGTCATCACACTGCAGGGGCAGGCACAAGGCCTTGGAGACAGAACGATATTATGACCCCTGCTCCAGTGTCCCAGCTCGGTGGCCTGACAAAAGTCTATCCCATTCTTGAATCTCTTTCATCTGTAAAAGAGATAATTAGTACTTTCTTTGCAGTGGTGAAAGTTGGTGATATACATAAAGAACTTTGTACAATGTCGAGATCATGGACACTGTCCAACTCATGGGAACAAGAAAAGTGTTATCGAGCAAATTTTTTAAGCCAGCTGGATGGCTGGGAAGGCATGGGGTCACAAGTTGCCTCAGCTGAGTACTACATAAATGGAACACTGCCTTTGTTCCAAAATCTCACTTCCCATCGACCACATTCCAGCAACTGAGACTTCAAAGTTAAAAGGAGAACCAGCCTGTGAATATGAATGCTCACAAAACATGCAATAGTACATTTCTGTGTTCTTATTTCCAACCTCTGTGTGATAGTAAAGTAACCGGTAGCATTGAAGTTGCAGCATATGCCTTAATACTATACACTTATCAATTAAAAAGGAAAACACTAATTCAATCTGTCAGGCCATGATTACATGTTTACTATATGCAAGTCAGCGTAGGAACACCTACACTGATTTGTTTAAGATATAAAATTGAGTTTCTAGAAGAAGCAGAAGCAGATTATCAGATACTAAGTGTTTCTAAAATGAAGCTAAACTCTAAGCTATGTGAGGGTTGGGCCCCATCTGTCTATTTCACTGCCCTTCAGAAAAATGCCTGGAACACAATAGGCATTTAATAACCATTTGTTGAATGAATGAGATTTCTCTAATAATTTGTTGAGCTATATAATAGACTTCTTTGCAATATTTATTGTGTATCATAAGCGCAAGCAAGTTCTGTCTACATGCATTGCCTTTCATTTTTATTTTTAGGGAAAATAATCATCCTGGGTTCTGCATTTTATATTAAAATAATATGATAATAAGGCTGAATGCAGCAAACTCTATAATTAGCCATTTACTCTGGATTCCTTTGGGGCCTTCAGTCTATTTCACTTCCAAAGCAGGTATGTGACAGGGTAATCTTGGCTACTTAATGACAAGCAAGGTTTTTTGAGACTGCTGGTGAGGTCCTGACTATGACACTGGCAGTGAGCAGTAAAGTTGAAAACCATCAGCTGCTGCCACTGTGACATTAAAAATTATAATGTGGATTAACTAATTGTGTTTGTTTTGTGGATGGTTCATGTTAGCATATACTTAGAATCTGTACTATACTTAGAATTCTTCGGAAACTAGAACTGACAGCGTTTATGTTGCAAAAGTAGGTAACCACTTTTTCAATATGCTAAATACAGATAAAGTTTACTGGATAGATTCACAAAGCAATGACATTTATGCTTGTATCCTGATGATGAGTGCATGTCACATTTTGGAGTTAAGGCGTAAAGGGTCAACAGTCGTTTGTGACGGTTGTTGTTAAGATACCCATTGTGAATGACTCTTTCCTCAACACCTCTTTATAATAGGCTAGAGAGTAAGCCAAGGAGCTTCTTTCCTACTGAACTACCAATTCATTTATGTTATATTTATCACAGTATTTTAATAAATCAATAAAATGTATGATGTTGTAATGCACTGTACCCGTTGATTTTAGACTACCACTTCCACAGGAGAATTAATAGAACAAGGATTGTGTCAATTTATCATCATACTTTAATATTAGCTTGAAAAATGAAAAGCAGTGTTCTAGATTGTTGATTTTTTTTTTTTAATATTTAAGGAGAAAGTGAAATTGTCTCTTGGTTTCTGTATTTTTCAAACATGAAATTGTGAGGTTATCCCACTAGTGCCCCCAATGGCTTAGTGTGTCATTCTCCCATCTGGACAGACGGCTGGGTGAGATGCTCTGGGCTCCCTGGCCAAAGGGCAGTGCCCTTGTTTCTTGCTGTGACTGCCAAGAAAGTGTTTGAATAGCACTATCTAATGTTATCGTGTTTATTATGCATACTGACACATGTCCATGGGGAACTTTCCTGAAAAGAAATATTCATTTTTGTTATGATAATATTGAAGCAGTGAGGCTACTGCATTGTTATGAGCCATTTGCAGTATTAAAAATTAAATTATGATGGGTATTTTATAATAATAAAATAGATAAAAAAGAAATTATATCATTAATTTCCTTAAGAAGAGAAACTGAATCTCATAGGGCCTTGCCTACCTTTATTATTAAGGAAACCTAATTACCATACTCTTGGAGGAATGCTCTTGCCTGCCTGAGCTTTGGAAATAAAGGGTATTGGGGAGCGGGTCGCTTGTCCCCAGTTGGTAAAGACTTTTAGAGTGTTCTGGGGAGCTGAAGGGTTCTGGTGAATGCTTTGAGACACAGTGCTCCTATCTCACTGCTTTCTTTAATGAGCACTACCTAACTACCTAAGTATATTTTAATGTATGCCTGAGTATTTTCAGTAATTAGCCTGATAATTTAACTTCCCAAATAAGAATTTGGATATGAATTCACTTTCTGTTATTAAATTCATAATATCTTTTAGTTTTAGATGTTAATAGCTACTTGAAAGATTATTAAGAAGAGCAAAAGTGATAATTTATGTAAATCCATTTTATAAACTATAAGGCAAGAGATATGTTTATATATTATTATGATGGTATATTTTCTCATTTAAAAAATATATTATTAAAATCTTAATGAGTTGTGATAAGTGAACAATTAAATATTAACAATTAAATTTAATAAAATAATTTTAATAAATTTAAAACTATTAAGGATTTTCAAATAGACCACATTAAAATTTAGAGATCTAAATTTTATCTTTAATAAACTGAATTAAATCTATTCCAATTATTAATGGATTAATATGATATGCTTTCCTTTTATTTTTTTCTGCACAAAAATAAAATTTATATATAGTGATAGAGCATTTTCCATGTTATTGTAAAAAAGTCTGTGAAAAATAGAGGGAAATAGCATCTGATCATTCCAATTAGATCATAAAGAGTAAAAAGGTGAAAATGATGCTGTGGAAAAAAGAAACAGTATGTGTGATACTATCTCTTCTATAGTTCTCAAATAATGTGTTACGTTCAACATTATGTATACATGAAATGTGTGCATCATGTTCTTGTTTATGCATATGTCAATACAAACACATATTCACATAATCCTCCATTATACTTTCATTTAAGAGATGAGATATTCTAAAATATTTCTACATCCAAATATATAATAATATTCCTAAAATGCTATATCACTCATAAAAAAAGTCCTGCTGCTTTAAAGCAAGTCAAGTTACACTATTTGTTAGATTTAGAATTCTTTACATTTCATTTATTTCACATCTTTACCTGTGAGTTTGCAATCTCATCAGTAGACAAGTATTCACGGATGACTTCACAATGTCTGCTTGTACCTTGTTCCCATTTCATTTTTACCACCAATACTCTCATTACTTTCTGACTGCTGTGCTATTTATTACTGCTGAGCTAATTGCTGACATTTCTTTCCAGATCAAACCTTTCATTACTAACATCATTGTCTGGAAGTGTTCTGCCCAATAATTTGAAATACAATTTTCTGGGCTAGTCTTCATTTTAGAAGATGTGCACATATACTGGTTGAATTGTTGGCATATGTTTTTTCAACTTAGAAAAATAAAACACACAATGTACTTAATATATCTGTAGAAAATATTTGATATATATTGTACACAGATAGCTTTTTTTAGCTTTAGTGCAACTCAAATATTGCTTAGAATTTAGGTGTCAGCAAATACTTTTTTCCACATCGATACAAAAAGAATGTATCTACACCTTAGCTGTATTAATGTATATTTGTAATCCTGTAAGCAGGTACATACTTCAGTTATTGTCTTGGACATCCAACTATATCAGCTGAAGAAAACATAGATGGTAGATGGAGAAGTGGAAGTTTGAGTCACATATTTTAATCATAGACCATTTAAATTTAGGTCCATATTTATAGCTGTGTTTCAGAATTGAATAAAAAAGATTTGTGGTCTCAATATTTGAGATTTCCTGAAAGTATTAACAGATACCTTGATGCACTTTGGAGCGACTTCTTAACTTTGGAATTCTTTAACAGGTAGCTCAGGTACCACTCAGTGGCAATAGAATATGATCAACAGACCAGACAAAACTTCTACTTTTAAAGCTTCCCAGGCATGCAAAAGACTCTTAAGAAATTAGCTAGCCATCCATATCCATGTGCTATTTCTCATCATTAAAATAATAAACTTTGTGGCCTAAGAATCCCAGAAATTCTAAACTATATTTTATCAATCCCTTTCCATTGCTCTGACTCATCACTGAATTGTATTCCTTAGCATAAATCTTGCTTTTGATCTACATCAACCACATAGATAAGTATGTTCCAACTTTTTTTGGATATTAGGAACTAGCAAAAAAAAAAAAAAAAAAAAAAAGAAAGAATCCTGAAATCCTTTGCAAATCATGGATTTCCCATTTGAGAAAAAAATGCTATATATGACAGAACTACAATTGGCAACTTCAAGATTTTATACATACAAGGAGTTAATGAGAAAACCTCCAAAAATGTCATTAAATAAGTATACATGATGAATATGCTTCTACCTACAAAAAAATTCTAGAAGACACAAGCTTCCAAAAAAATATGTTAGACATAAAATACTTGTTCGAGATAAAATTTGCTAGAATAGTTAACTTTCTCCTTTAGTGCTTTGTTTTTTCTTAGTTTTTTAGGAACTATAGCTGTGGCATCATGACCTGCTAAAGCAGATTGGCCCATACATTTTTGTTGTTGATATAAACACTTACTTCCTTTCCATGTTTTTTAAGCTAGTTGCTAATGAATATTAACTTTAATAAATATTAAAATTTCACCTGTGTACTTGTTGTTGAAGTGTTTTGGTTAAGTCCCATACTTTTTAAGAATTGTCATGGGGAGTAAAGATTTGTTTTCTCAGCTCTTCATCTTCAATACATTTATTAAAAGACCATAAGTAATAAACATTTCTTCTCTTCCCTCAACGTGTAAACCTCCCCATAGGAGGCTTATTGAAGGGAAGATGATATGTTTACTTTTATTTAAGTAGGTGCAACTATACCATTTAAATGTAACCAGGTAAAATATTTTAAGATTTTATGTACAATATCAACCTTAGTTACCTTTAAAATGTTTGATACAACATGGTTGGTGAAGAATTATCTAGTGAGTTTTTGGATGTGACACAGCCTTGGCGTGCTGGCACTCCTGAGACTTTGGTTGGGTCTTGGAGAACTGGAATTCTTCTCATCTGAATTTTCTTCCTTGCTCAGGGATAGAGGGCTGGAAAATCTGATTCATCATTAGCATCCAAACTCCATAAGAACATGCTGTTGTGGTTAGACATGTCTCCCAGAAGACAAATATAAAACATTTTAAATGCTTATAGATCTCTTTAGGGGTTAAGAATACAAGTTCTGAAATTCAAATACAGATTCTACCACTTAAAATCTGTGTAATTTGGGGCCAATTATTTAACCTCTCCAAATCTGTTTCTTCATCTATGAAATGAGATAATAACTTGCTACGATGAAGGTGCATAGAAATAATGGTAAAATTCCACTTTATGCCTCAGCTGCTTTTCTAATATAACAAAATATATAGCTATTCCTTATCTCATGAGGATATGGGCAGAGGCAATTTCAGTGGTGTGGGAATTGAGTCCTTGTTATCCAGTGGAGAGTTACCTACCTACCTAATAAAATACTAGTTTTTCTTATCTTTATTATTTTTCTCATTTTTTCTTATTTTCTCTCCAGTATACCAGTAGGCAGAGATTTATCTTCACTATTTTTTTTTTTAAATATTCCCAGTCCAGGGTGGTCATTGTGAATTAAGGAAAGCACATTATTGACTGACGCTGAATTGTAAACTTAGAGCAAGAAAAAGAGAATGTAGCATAAATCTACAGAGCTAAATGAGCCTTAAGTTTTCATCCAGTCCATCAGATGATGCGAGCAGTTTTGATAATGCCAAGGAATCATTTGATTCCAGATGGACTGAAGTTATAAAGGAGCAACCTCAGTTTTTAGGAGCTTTCTCAAGCTGTAAGCACAGTCCATAGACATCCAAATAAACACTAAATTCAAATTATGCAATATCAGTTCTAGAACTAACTTAAGGTGTAATGTACACTCAAGAGCCCTATTTTATAAGATACCAGTGTATAGGAAATGTTCCAAAATAGAAAAGTATATTCAAAAAATTTTATAGAAAAGTCTTCAGAATTTTCAAAGGATAATGCCATATTTTGACAAATGATAAGGCACAAAGCTGTTGTGATTTGCATGTGCTTAATGTACAGTGCTATAATATCTGTCAGCAAAGTCGTTTTGTTAGAGATCAGTTTGTCCTTGTTTAGGTTCTCTCTCTATCCCGCTCCACACACGCCCAACCTCACCATAGGACAAAGAGCGAATTTAGAGATTGTTCTCAGGCATTCTAGAAGTGTAACAAATATACTAGAATTCATGAAAGATTACAGACCAAATATTTAAATACTGCCATCAGGTAAAAAAAAAAAAAAAAATTACCGACAAGCAAACAAAAAGCACCAAGAAAAACTAAAGACCTAGAAGTGTAGGAATGCCAGCCATATGTTGAGTCTGCTTGTATACCGGTAAGTCCCCACCTCCACGACAGCACCTTTTACTACTCCTGAGGCACAAAGTAACTTTTTAAAGTTAGAGGACGAACTGTTCCATTCTAAATGTAAGGAATTTTGTGATACATACCCAAGGAGATCATATCCTATGGAGAATAATTATACAAAAATATCCGTGTAGTTACAATTTAATGTATTGAAATGTGTGTTTTCAAGAATTTACTCATTTGTTTTAAATACATCCCTCTGATTTCTTTGAACCTTTTAATTTATTTGTTTATTTTTTTGCAAAGAAATATTTTAAAGTAGTCTCTTTGGCTAGTGTCTTAGCTGAGCACATTGTGGAAAGAACTTAAAATGCTTAGTCATGTGCGTTTTCTGATTGGTATTCCTGTGGTGCCTCGGCTGAGGGCAATGACATAATACCTAAGTCCAGCCAAAGGAACAGGGCTCACTCTGTTTTGACAGAGTATTATTCATGATCACCACTTTACATAAATGTTAAAGGATATCAAATAAAGACATGACCTAATTATGCAAAAAAACAATTGAAACAAATGCCACTCTGAATGCTGGGAGATTAAGATGCAGTATTCTTAGTAGTCAGATAAGATAATTTACTTCTTAGAAGAAAAGGCCTTATATGTATGCTTGAGATATGTAAAAGGGTGCACTATCATAGATATTTTACATCTGGTAATAAACAGAAAATGGTTCCAATTCCACCATAAGGAAATTCTACTTTGTAATTTAAAATTTTACATTCTGCAAAGGTGTGCAGGTGTGTGTGTGTGTGTGTGTGTGTGTGTGTGTGTGTGAGTGAGTGTCAGAGAGAGAGAGATTGCTTTGAAAATAAGAATTCTGCATTCATTATTGATATTATTTGAAAAGAGCATATATTTATAGTAAAATGTGTGCATTGTGGCATGTTATAAGGCATTTGTGAGTACTCCATATAGCAGATGTTTCTTTACCTCTAATTAATTAATGCTTTTTAAAAAATGTGTTTTAATTTCATTCTCTGGCAATCATTGCCATTGTATATTTGATAACTGAGAATTGCTGTCTTCGAGCTTTGTTTATGTCAAAAATGTAAAATCCTATGAATTTCGCAGATTGATAATTTATGACATCAGAAATGCTAAGAGGTTTGCTGAACTATTACCAGGATGGCCAACTGCAAATCCTATTTGAGAAACCAAGGTTGCTCTGAATACGCTGAAATTAACTTCATGCCAGGGTAGAGAGCTGCTTCTGAAATCACTTGAAGCTCTTAATCTGTCATTGCATGAGCTTTAGTTTGAGCCATGGAGTGAACAAAGGTGTCTAACTTCCCTGGAGTGAGTTCCCAAATATGACATGTATACCCAGATAGAATGAATAATAACCGAAACATATTTTGTTGGTGGCATTTATTAAGAGTTTATACTCCTATTCCGGGGTTCAAATTTACACTGATTCATGAATATGAACTAGTGTGTGATGACATATGTTTCTAGTCTCTTGGTACCAAGGCTTCTATTTTTTGAGTCTGTCTGACACTAGGCTTCAAGAGTTTAGGGCTACAGCAGACAGCACTGGGCTTCAGCTGTATGGGAGTAGCTGTCCCTACCCGGGCCCTAGGCAAAAGTCCAGCATTGTTTGTTTGACTTCCTTCCTCTTCCCTTTCTCCTCTTCTTTCCTTCACCACCTCCTGCAATCCATTCTGACCATGGACAGCGGGATAACGGGTGGACTACCAATGAAAAGCGGAACTGGCTTTAAAAACATTACTCCTTGCAGCTATTTAATTGCAACAGGACCTTCATGCAGGAGCTTCCCCATGCCCCTTGGAAGGCAGACTCAGTAATTTGGCTGTTGATCCTGTGTAATTTTACACCTTAGAGTCTGGAAGGATAGCAAATCGAATTACAGAATTTTACACGGGAATGTTGATTCTCAGAAAACAAAATGTGGAAATTTCAGGAAAGAGTTAAGTCTTTCAAAAAGTCTTTTCTAAATATCACATTTTATTAAAATAACAATTTGAAATATTCACATTAAACTTGTTTGAAAAATTATTTATAATATTAAAGCTTTCCTATGCTGGTGCTACTTATCCTTTGACCTGCTGTCCATGTTAGTAGGTAAAAATGGCCAGGGCATTAAAATGCAGTTTTCTTTCTTTCATGGTCTGAAAGATTGGATTATTTTTTTAAAAAGCTATAGCATAGTGAATTATTTTAAAATTAATGATACCACACCAAATAGTGATTCCTCCATCCTTCAGTTCTACTTTTATTTTGTAAAAATTAAAAAATCTTTGTTTTCTTTTAAAAATAAAATTGGCAATGGTATTGCTGGAAACCTCTGAAATTAAATGTTTTTTTCTTTTAAAATCATTTCGTAGGTAAACAATGTTTCTGTTTTCATACATGCATGCCTGTTATATCTTCTAAAAATCTAGAATTGAAAATACTGTAGGATTTTATTATTTTTAAATAAAGTATACATAAAGAAAAGTGTATATGCTGTCAAGTACAGCTTCTTCACTGTTATGTGTTGGGAGACTCAGTTACGATATTGTATACAGTTATAGATGGTTTATTTTCTTTGCTGATTAACATTTCAATGTATGTGTATGTGTGTGTGTGTGTGTGTGTGTGTATACCATACTATATTCATTTTCATTATGGATCATTTGAGTAGTGTACAGTTGAGACTCATAGGAGTATTATAAATGTCTTCTGGTGTACTTAATGTACACATTTTTGTTGTGTATATGCCTAGGGTAGAATTGCTAAGTAATAGAGTGTGCGTATAAAGTGCTTTAGAAGAGATTGACAATCATCAAATTTATTTTACCATTTTACATTCCCACTCACAGTTTATTAAAGTTCTGGTAGCAACTGATACTTGTCAATATTTGGCTTTCTCTCTCTCTCTCTCTCTCTCTCTCTCTCTCTCTCTCTCTCTCTCTCTCTCTCTCTCTCTCTCTCTCTCTCTCTCTCTTTCTCTCTCTCTCCCTTTCTTTCTCTCCTCTCACTCAGTTTTAACCATTCTGATGGGTATGTGTTGGCATGCCATGGTGGTTACGTTGTATATCCTGATGGGCAATGAAATTCATAATCTTTTCACTTACTTATGTGGCCAAGTGGGTCATATAAATACTCTCTTTCATAAAGTGCTAGTTCAAGTACATTGCCCCTATTTCTATTGGATTGCCTATTAGTTTTGTAATATATGGCATTCTAGACTTACACGTTCCAGAGAGAGAATGAAATTATTTTCTTCCGTAAGTGTACTTTCACCTTCTTAATATTGTCATTGGTAAACAGAATTTCTCCATTTTAATATGGCCCTATTAATAACTTTTTAATTTCCTTTTATGGTGAGCACATTTTGTGCCCTGCTTGAGAAACTCTTGGCTACTCCAAGATCGCGCAGGATATGGCATGTTTTGCTCTCAAAGAATTTTCATTTAGTCTTTCACACTAAATGGCACTCCATATGGAATTGATTTATTGTATTTTTTGCTATGGAGGTTACGGAGCATTTTTCCACCAGGCGAAGGCACCATCATTCCCTCTCGACTGCGGTGTTGTAACTCACGTAAGTCAGGTGTGCATGTGGGTTGGCGTCTGGATTCTCTCCCATTCCACTGTTCTGGTTGTCTCTTCCTACCTGGAGACCACTCAATGTTATTTACGCAGTTTCATAATCTGCCAGGTATCTGGTAGGCTCAGTCATCAAGGTTTGCTCTTTCCCTTCAAGATGACTTTCTCTTCTTGGCCCTCTGGGTTTCCATATAAATTTTAGAATTCACTATCCGTTACCTCACCCACCCCACCCCCCAATAAAAAAGCTTGCTGAGGCTTTGACTAGACTGTGGTAAATCGATCAATTAATCCAAGGAGGCTGAAACCTTTACAGTAGTGTCCTGCCAATCCATAAACATGGTATTTCCCTCCAACATTTAGACTGCTTTAATTTCAGTAGTAGGGTGTAGTGTTTGGAGAAGGAGGTCATCTTATACCACTTTCAGAGATTTATTCCTACATACTGATGTTTTTCTATGATATTAAAAATGCCATTGTTGTTCTAAGTGCCTTGTTGCTGGTATAGAGAAAGAAAACTAATGTTTTTGTACATGGCTTTTTATTTTGATTTTATTGCTCTAGATTTCTAGTTGAAGTGGTATCAGTGAATGACATCTCATTCACATCTCAGGAGAAGTTTTCAATATTTAACTCTAATTATTATTTTTAAGTGCATTTTTTGTTATCAAAAAATGAGGGGATTTCTCTCTGTTCCTAATTTGCAAATACTTTTATTGTTTTTTACTTACTAACAACTGTTGAATTTTGTCAAGAAGATATATTCATGCCTCTTTAGGATTTTTTAAAGCATTATTATGGTTATCTCACAGTATTGAACGTATTCTACTTCTTTCCTGGAAACACTAACGTGAACCAAAAAACACAAGGAATTGGGAATAAAATTCCATTTATAATAATACTAAGAACGGAATAACTTACCAAGCTCATATAAAGAAGGCATGCAAAGTATAGAAATTTCTTTCCAGCTATCATACAGTATACATATTTCATTTTTTAAAAAAGAAAACAGAGGAAAAAAGGCAAGCAAGGAAGGAAGGAAGAAGGGATGAAGGCAGGTTTCTTTCTGATCTAAAATCCTCAGCTGGAACACCGAGTGCTGAAGACACAAGGGCACACAGGAGAGACAGGGAGTCCTGCAGAAAACAAGTTCCAACAAGAGAACAATTTCAGTGGGGTGCGGTGGGGTGGCATAAAAACTACATTTTTTAGCTACCAGTTGCCTTCACTTCTCTCATACTAAGTGCTGCTCCCCTCCCCAATCTGTTATTAAGCAAAAGTCAGACCAAGATAAGGTGGTCATAATCCAAATATAAGTAATAACCAGAATGGTTTAAATATAAGACAGGTTGACATGAAATCAAAAGGAGAATAAAGATACATAATGATAGTATCCAAAAGGCAGAGAAAATATAACTCCAGAAAAATAAAATTACCCCTAGGTGATGTAAGAGAAAGTTAACCATATTCTTTTTTACAGCCTAAAGAATTGTAAAGTCATGGAAAAAAAAATGAAATCAAAGAAGAGATCATGAGAGAAAGAAGGTATGAAAGGAATAACAATGAGCTGGCTAAGCTCATGGGAAAAAAGGAAAAATAAAGCCATTGCCAAAATGAAACCACATCAGAAGCATCAAGAAGAAGAATAGTACAGAAATAAAGAGGACTGTAGTGAGGAAATAAAGCAGAAGAGAGAAAAAAAGTAGAGGAGAAAGCAACTAAAAAGAAGGCAATAGATGTGGAAGAGAGATAACTGGGAGCTAATATATGGGTTGTTATTTTTACAACTCTCACCTGGGAAAGTACTTTTTTATTACAAGTGGGAAATAACAGTTTGGCTTTTTAATTCTCTTCTGCAGTTTTCAGTGTCAGAAAGAATCTGAATGATTTCTAAAGAATTAGGAAAGAGGAAGAGTGTGACGTGAAAACTGTATAATTTTTTAAATAGGGCACAATTCCAGAGATACCTTCCTAGAGAATGATGTGACTAATGTTTCTGGTGGTACCATGAACATCTCATCCCAGTGAATGATGCCTGCTGGGGTTTCATCATGGGGACATGCACCTAACTTGCAGGCAACCAAAACGCACCTCAAATGTGCATTACTAGGAAATACAGGCACCCATGAACCTTTGTTGCAAAATTGTCTTAAAGACAACATAGAGTTCGGTCAAAATCTGTATTATTTACCTGGAGTTAAGTCTAGACATGCAATTATATTAAAAGGAGAGCGGGACTGGTGTTGAGAGTATATGAAATAAGAAATGCCCTGTACTTTACCAAAGTACCTCCTGTTTGAGTTTTTAATAATAAGCTTGTCTTGTTTCAAAAATAATCAAAACCTCATTTTTTAAAAAGCTACCTTGTTTAGTTCTTATTTGAGCTAATACTAAATACAACCCCATTAAAATGACAAATAGTAGTGTTTCCTTCCAACTTCACCAGATATTATGCTAACACTTTATATGTGTGTATTGTTTTAGAATTGAAGAAAGGACATCTGCAATTACCATCTTATTAATACTCACAGCAACCTAATTACATTGGGACGTTATCTCTGTTTTAAATAACTTGTCCCGAGTCATCTGATTATAAAATGTGAAACCTTGGATCCATTTGGCACATGGTTCAATAAAAATTGTTTAAAATAAATACTTTGCTGAATTTATGTTTTTAGAAGTGGTGGCTGAAATAATGAGAATCAGGTAAAAGACGCAAACGAGTTGTTTGAGGTACTGTAAGAGCTGGGAGTGGGTGGGGGTGGATAGCATTATATGAAATCTAGCTTCAAAGTCAGCATCTAGACAAGTTCTCTTTTCTGTGAGCTTTTTGGGTTGGTTAGAGTTTACCACATTTTACACTCTCTTTGAATTGCAATCTCATTTCAAAAAATAAAATAATTTGAATAAACGTATTTGTCAAACAACTCCGTATCTTTGAAATCAAAACTAGACTGGCTTTGAATATGAACTCTAAATAATCTTGAATCTATCTCTTGCTTTTGAATGCACCAAGAAAACAAAATCTAGAGTGAGTTTAAGTATCGCTTTATCTTTGTTTGTTGTTGTTGTTGTTGTTGCTTTATTTTATTTTTTTATATTTAGTTATAAATAGCTAAGAATCCAGACACAAATTCAGGGCAAAGGAATGGAAGATTAGAAAACTGGAATTTGCTAGGCAGGCTAGTGGGAGGGTCCTTTTGTGATGAAATGTTGCATAAATAATGCCAATGGGGGTCTAAATTCACTGTTGCCATGGAGACCTTTGTGCCTGGCTGAACTCTATTCTTTTCTCTTTTAAGAAGGCAACCACTAGGCTTGCACTATCTCTGATGCGTCTTGCTTTGCTTTCTCTTAAACTGTTTGCAAGTGAAAGCAGAAATTAAATTATGATAATTCGGCGTCCTGACTTTATCCAGGCTTTTCTTCACTCCCTTCACGGCTTTTGAGTGCTGTGGTGCAGGGAGGGAGGAGCAGGTGGGTAGAATGCCTGGAACCGCCTGCACCCTGGCCTGGGGAAGGAGGGAAGAGTAACCCTTCATCTTTGGGACTAGTCTGCTTGTTTGCCTAGACCACAGTTTTCGAGTATTTAAGGACCATTTATTTCCAAAGGTACAGCAAAGGTAAAAGAAACAAAATAAAAACTAACCGTATTTGGTTTTTCAGTGCTTTCATTATTGATGTTGTTTTTGTGATGATTTTTATCTAAAGTTTTAAAATTGCAGGTTAAAGTTTGGGGTAGGAAATATGGTTAGAATTCATTATGACCTCATGGTTGTCAGTTTATTCAGTTTGTGAGTATTGAAATTGTAAGAGTCAAAAAATCAAATCAAACAGAAAGTGGTTGTAAGGATCAATGTGCCATTTCCTTATTAACTAACCATTGTAACCCTGACCTTTTAATCATTGTGTTTAGTGAAACTTGGTGTGTCATAGAAACATACTTTAGAGGGTATGAAAGTAGGATTATCCATGTAAATCACCATTTATAAGCCAGGAAGAATTAAATAAGAGTTGATTTGGAAATTGTGGGTCTTACTTTCCTTCAGTGCACAGATAAAGGAATAATCCCACCCAGAAAGAAATTATTTATGAAGAGTAAAGGCATAAAAATCATACAAGTAGTGTCACTACCTAAAGTAACTGTAAAAATCAATATATTGGACAGCTAACTTGTTGTATTACACTCCCTTTCTTGCAGAGATTATTTGGTTCCCAACGATGAGTTTTACTTTAGAACTAGAATACAGTAATTACATGTTTTGATCATTCTAAATGGTGCAGGTTTAAATAGGATGCATGTACCCCATAATTATAGAAAACCTTTACCATCCAGGTGTTTCCAGATTGCTTTTATTCAGATAGCTCATTGAGAGAATTGTAGACTGAAATTGACAATGACTTCATACATTTCACCTGTGCCTCCCCTGTAGTTAAAAAAATATTTGTGATGCCCAAAAGATTAAAGAAACAAATTGATTTCAGAAAACTGCTAATTTAACATGACCTAAAGTTTTTGTTAAGTAATCCAGTTATTTATATCATGTGGACACATCTGAAGATAAACTAAATAGGCCCTTTAGATGACATTTTAAAACATAAGCACAAGGTCAAACAAAATGTGATTTAAAAAATATAAAAAAATAAAAAAAAAACATTATGAGGATTTTCAAATGCCAAGTTGCAAAATCTTTTCTTTCTAGGCTATTTTACTCATAAGTTTTATCCACACAATTAAGAAAAAAATAAAAATATTTTCAATTGTTTAAAAAAATGACTATTTTACTTGAAGTTTATCCTCTACATTTAAGAAAAAAAAATAGTTTCAATTGTTTGAGAATTGCATTTGCCCAGACAATCCCAGATCTGGTCCATCTCTGCTGATTATATTGTCAAGTTGGAGGATCCTAGCTAATAAGTCTGACCAAAAGTTCTAGGTGGAATTGCTTAGAAACAAAGATTTATGTTCATGTTTCTACAAGTAGCTTATCATTACATGAATTCTCATTTAGAGTTCTGTTTTGTAGTCCTTTTACGGTTCTTGTATTTTGAAGCACCTTGAATTCAACAAATGTTTGTTGAGTCCCTTCCAGGTACTAAACATTGTAAGAGGTGCCATCCACAAAAATGGAAAGAGGCGTTTCCTAGCATTTAAGAACTGAAAAAGTCTGGTGGGGATCCAGATGTGAGAACTAGTCACTGTGATGTTGTAAAAGAATTGCATATGGTGGCATGGCCATGAAGAATAGGAACAGGGTGATAGTTTATGCAGCGCATTTAAATCCGTATTTATTGGATGTTCTTCATGTAGCTGAGATGAAGAAAGATTAAGTGACTTGCACATAATAACCATTCATAAATGGGTATAAAGATTATTCTCAGAGTGTAGCCAGAGGAATCCTATGAAAATGTAAATCCTGTCATGTTGCTGCTTTATTCAGAGTAAAAAGTCAAAATTCCTATAGTAGCCAACAAGGGCCTCCAAGTTCTGCCACCCGATCCCTCCCATGTCTCCCGATTCTTCCCTCTTGCTCACTTTGCTCCAGGATAGGAGGAACACTCCTTGCCTTTCCCCGTTTGTCTGTTTAAAGAAGAAAAGCCAAGTTTAAATGTCGGTCAACTGATTGTTTCAGGGCAAGGCAAATAGATGAGAGGTTTTCCACATCGTGTGTGCCTCTGCTGCTCTTTGCATGGCTGGTGTGACATCTGACTGTGTGTCCCTACAAGGAGAGTGACTCTGAGGATGATTATTTACTGCACAGCTTTCACATTAGTCACACGTTCCTATTCGTGAATTTCGTCTGCTTCAGTTCATTTCAAGCCCCCATGCTCTTCTGAACCAATTTCTGGTAATTTTCATCAGCGTTAATAGAGTTTCTGGAAGAGATACTGTATTCAGCATGGAAATGTTAAAAGTAATTAAACTTACTTGCTGAGGTTGGGGATTAACCGCACCCACATTACCAGGGAGCATTTCTTCCAAAAATTGGAAACCATGAATACAGAGGCAGAAATGAAAAAGAATTAAAGAGGGAGACTTTGAGTTAACTGTGGGCCTGTGTCTATAGAATAATCACAAGCCCATGGGATGTTCAGCTGTTTGGCCCAGCCAATTCCGGGCATTATTTGTAGTGCCAGGACCTGGTGCCATAGCTTGGTGCTGCCCTGGACTTGATATTAGTTTGCAGACTCTGGCACATTTGGGCATTTATTTGGCAAATGTAATGCACGTGTATTGTCCAAATTTCATACATTTTCCATTCAGGGAACTTATTTTATTTCTGGGTTTATAGAATTAAACAGGAAATTTCCATTTCCTCATTTAAAAATTTCTAAACCTGAACCCGCCTTTTATTTTGTTATTACTCAGAAATAAAGATTGATAAAATTATTTTGCACACCCAGTGTGCTTTTGATTAGCTACTTACAATATCTCATTGAATCTTTATAAGGTCCTTAGATGTTAGATGTTATTGTTGTATGATAGATGTGCAACTTTAAGCTGAATCATTATTTTAATACATGATATTTCTGCAATTCCAGAAATAAATTAGTGCAGGATTTTGAACTCCTGTGTGCTCAACTGTAGCTCACCATCCTTCAGCCTTCTATCCAATGGCACTGTTCAATTTAACCATCTCACTTAGATTTTAGAAAACCTTTGTAGATTTCTGCCTGTTCAGTGACACCCCCTCACTGCACACCCCTCCCTGTGTCTTGCATCACCCTCATCCAGGTTCTCCTGTAGCTTTTCCCTTTTTCTGCAAACTTTTTGACCCACTGATTAGCATGTTCTAATTTGGAATCCTGCAGGGCCTGGAGCTTAGGGCTTGGTGATGGGGTGGTGTGGGAACTACGCATATCAGAATCCCTAGGGCAACTGTTATAAATGCAACTTCCTGACTCAGCATCTCAAAGATGGGGGTTGCACACCTGCACTTCTAATAGGCTCCCTGGAGGACTGCTAGTGCCAGAAATTCAAAAACCATGCATCCTATTTTACAGATACAGAAACTAGTGTGAGGGAGGTAGGGGACAAGTTCATGGTCATAGGGGACAAGTATCAGAGAGTTCTCTGCAGGGATTTAGGCCAGGATGGACTGGAGACAAGCACATCACATTGGAAACTAGTGCAGGTGACAGGTCCAAGGTGATAAGTGCTTAGAGGAGTGGAAGGACATGCAACTAATCTCAATCTTATTTTTTTTAGGCCCACTCTCTGCCATCAGCCTTTCCTTTGTGCTTTGTTTATGCAGGCACACATAAAAGGATAAAGGGACAAGGAGGTGGGCAGACCATGGGGAAATTATAAGATGCTAGGAAGGCAAATCTTAGATGTGAGTGTCAAGGATGGATCCTATGACATCCTCCTTGTTTCTCCAACCACTTCTTTCTTCTCTTTTCATTGCTTTCATTCACAGAATCATGTTGCTTTTTTTATTGTGCACACTTGTTTATCATTTCCATTCTATTTATTGAGTCTGTGGATGCTTAATATTTCCAGAGCATCTCATTACGATGTTTTTAATTAAATGGCATAATGTAGTTACTACCATATCACTATTTACTGAGCTATACTATTTACCAGTTGCTGTTTTAAAAACTAGAAATAAAGAGATGACAAAGTCCCTGCCCTTAGGGAGCTGTCACTCTAGTGAGCAAGAACATCCATTATATGCTCATTTATTTGTACATGATATAATTGTACTACTGAACCAAAATTTATGCTAGAAAATATAATAAAACCTAATTTTTACAAAATGAGAACACTGCATTTAAATATAAGTTCAAATGTTTACTCCCCATAACCCACTGAATTGCCTTGTGCACCCTACTTCAGAGGCAACTGCTGCCCTCAACTAACTGAGCTGCACAGCTCAGCGAATTGTAGGGAAGTCATCGATAAAATCTGAAACCTGACATATGAGAAATAAGTAATTTATGAAGCTTAGACATTTGTCCTTGTAAGACCCTCTGTCTTGATTATAACCTAAGTCTGAACTTACTGAAGAAGACGATCATATAATTGTGAATGATTGTTCTTCATTTGCATATGAGCATGTAATCACCAATCATTCTGCAGATAGGGGGCCAATAAGGCATCATTAATAGCACAGCGTATTGCATCTAGGTGCTAGGAAACAATCCAAGATATTTGCTGATCTTTGTGTGCTGATGATGTGTATTAGACATATATTTATACAGCCCATCAGGCACACTATTTAGTAGATCATGATCAACATGGAAAGGGGTCTGGGGTGAAGCATTGCATTATGTACTTCCTATTCAAATCTATAATTGGAGAATTACACTGATTTCTTCCAAACAAGCCTATGGAATTTGCAGGTTACACAAGGCTAAGAAAATATGGATATGTTTGATGCAGAATTTGGTTTCAAGGAGAATGTAAAATGCTAAAAAAATGAGATAAAAACAAAAAGATAAAAAATTGAAATGCATGTCTAGCCTTATTTATAGATTCAAAATTATCAACTGCAGAGGTTGGTAGTGTAGGGAAGTCTGGTTTGGCAGAGGTTCATAAAAAAAGTACTTAAAGTTTAGTTAAATTTAAGTTTCATATAAGGCAGCTATTTGGCAAGGTTAAGAAAGCTGACACAACCTTAAGTTACATTAATGGAAGTTCAATTTCAAAGTTATAAGAAAAATGATGGTTCTTAAGTACTTGGCCCTTTTCAGACCATATTTGAAATATTGTGTGAAAGGTTGGGTGATATGAATTGGGGAAGGGAGGCATCAGCAAACAAGAGAGGCATTGCACAGGTGTGGCCAGATTGAGGGGACCTCTTAAAACAGTGTTGAGATCTCTAAACTGCACCTGTTTGAATCACAGAAAAGAAGATGTGGTTTTCAAATATGGGTAGTCTGCTCTATCAATGAAAAAGTCAATGTAATGCGTTGGTGAATCAGAAGACAACTAAAACAGAAGTGAGAATCAGAACCAATTATTAGACTTTTATAAGAAGGCATACTGTGATTTGGATGACCAGAGTTACGCATCACTGGATTGGAATGCATGTGAGTTTCAGCTGCTCAGGAGCTGCCTGAGAGGCTCACTCTTGAAGAAGAAAGATGATGAAGTAAATGGCTTCCTAGATCCCTTCCACACGTAGAAATCCATGAAACATTTAAGACATTATATCTAGGTTGATCAGAACTAGATGAAGTTTGGGTGTGTAAAAATCTCGAAAAGACATAAAGGTATATGCAGTACCCATTTTTCTGCTGCTAAGATTTCTGAAGGTAAGATAGGAATTTTGAAAACACTGTCCAAGTGATTAATGTACACTTGCTATTTAAGACACAAAAAAGAATAGGAAAATTAGAGAATTCACATAAATACGTGAATTTATTCATCCTATACCTAAAACTCCATGGAAAATATCTTAAATTATATATTGAATGTCTGTTTCCTCACCTAGCAACTGGTGAACTGTGGGTGGTCTATTCCTCTGTTTCCTCATATGTAAAACAGAAATAATAATTGTAATAGTGATGATATTATTTCCTGAGTCCCTGTAGAGTATTCACTCCACTGTGGACAAGAAAGGAGGACATTGATTTTGGGGGCAGGGAGGATGGCCTAAGTTTATTAAGATAGAAAGGTTCTTCATGCTGAGTGTAGTAGGATATAATTTAAGTCATTTGGTTTAACTAAATACTAGTTCTATGATATTTATTACATACACATGTCTTTTTGACTGTTTAATGCTTTTCCCACTTGTATAGCAAGGGAAAATCGTTTGGGAAAAAATTGGCTTAATATGTACAAAACAGCTGCCAGAATCAGGGTCAGCTTGCCGCCCGGCACTGCGGCCAGGGAGGTGAATGTTGATCAGGTCTGCCTTCTCTATCAGGTAGAACTGCATTCAGTGGAATTACAGTACCTAGTTTCAGGGGACACAAAAAATAATTTGGCTGTTCCTAAAAAGGCATAAACAAAATATTGGCTAAGCACAGACAGATGTTAAGGTTATACTTTGTACATGAATTCATGTACTTGAATTCACTTTAATGGAGTTGAGCTTATGGTGTAAGATCTTGCAGCTCATTATAACTAAGTTGTTATGGGCTGCTAATGTGCTAGAAGCTGCTGTATCATGAGCTAGCCCAACTGCCTTGATGGGTCTCCTGGTAGTTAATATGGATTAAATGTGAATCTTTTATTTTTTCCCCCGTGGTCTCACATAATGATATTAGCTTGTCTACAGTGTGACAAATTCAGTGTACCAGGAGCATCTGGTACACTATTCTTTATGACTGAAAATAAGCCTGCAAACGTGTAATGCACATCCATTAAGAATGCTTCCACACATTGGAGAGACGTGAAAGGGTGATGACTATGGAAAGGATCTGCCGGTCACAGTTCATTTTGCTGTGACATATATGAACTATATCAACAGTGGTACGTTCATCACCGCTACAGTCCTACATGTTCGTGTTTGATTATCAGGATACAAATATGGATCTATCCCTTGTTAGGCTGTACTTACTTCATTTCCAGCAGAGGAATTTCAAAAAGGAAAAAAATAAAATGAAATAAAAAGAAAGAAACTAAAACCTTCACAGCTTGAAGATAGGTTTAAATTTAGCCTTTTGGCCGGGCGCTGTGGCTCACGCCTGTAATCCTAGCTCTTGGGAGGCCGAGGCGGGCGGATTGCTCAAGGTCAGGAGTTCAAAACCAGCCTGAGCAAGAGCGAGACCCCGTCTCTACTATAAATAGAAAGAAATTAATTGGCCAACTGATATATATATATAAAAATTAGCCGGGCATGGTGGCGCATGCCTGTAGTCCCAGCTACCCGGGAGGCTGAGGCAGAAGGATCACTTGAGCCCAGGAGTTTGAGGTTGCTGTGAGCTAGGCTGACGCCACGGCACTCACTCTAGCCTGGGCAACAAAGCGAGACTCTGTCTCAAAAAAAAAAAAAAAAAAAAAAAAAAATTTAGCCTTTTGAAGTTGATCTGAGAATAGATCACACTGAAATGTTCAAATCATTAAGCTGCTTTAGCAAAGAGAGTGTTTTCTTTTAATTGAAAGCACAGTACTGTAAGAAATGAACAGTAGCGTCAGATCCTGTTGTCCCATACAGATTTAAACAAGCTAATATAAGAATGTTCATGTTTTGAATATGTTACCTCCTAAGCCGTGGGGGAATATATTTCATAGATGAAACAAAAGCGTTGA
Source organism: Microcebus murinus (assembly GCF_040939455.1). NCBI lineage: Eukaryota > Metazoa > Chordata > Mammalia > Primates > Cheirogaleidae > Microcebus > Microcebus murinus. The sequence continues at coordinate 8,691,066 of NC_134114.1, read as the reverse complement.
CATGCCTATACATATTACATACCTTATCAAGAACAGGAAAGACCGCTGGGCCAGCTGCCACTCTGTTGTTTCTGCTATATCACTAACTGAGTAATCTTGAATTATTCACTTAACCTCTCTGATTGCCAGTTCACTCTTCTTTATGCAGATGGATTATATTTCATACCCTAGATCCTTCACTGGATCATTGTGAAGATAAAACAATTACAGTAACAATACAGCTGTTTTCATACAAATAACAAAACTCTTATGCAATATGTTAGGGTATAATTTTAATACTAACTCCTTCTTACCTGGTGTCAGCCATGTGGTAACTTAGGTGCCTCCATCAACAGGGGATGTGGCAGTAGCAATTAAAAACCACTCTGGAGACAATGAGGAACAAAAGCTCTGAAAGATACACACACACACACATACACAAAATGGATGGAAAAAATGTCAACAACATAAACGAAGCAGAAGAAAATGAGACTATTTCTTTGGTTGTAAGAGCCAATAGCTCTCTGTGTCCACAATCCCAGAGGACTTTATTGTGTTCACCTAACTATGAAAAAGCTCTATAGATGACAGGGACATTTAGGGACAAGCCAACTAACATACTTGTAGTGTAATATAATACAAGATCCATATTTACACTATTGACCCTCAAATGTCAAAAAATGAGTTAAATTTTATTAACTATTTTCTTGTCAGTGAAATAAATGAGTTCAATAAAAGTTCAAAGGGCTTTCCACTTGGAGCATGGAGATAGATGAGATGCTTCATCAGATTCAATAAACGAATAAAATCAGGATCGTTGTTGAATTTCAACCTTTTACCTATGTCAAACTCCTAAATTATTTGCCCGGTATGCAGTCTGGCCCTACACTCCAATCAGAATTAACTCTACTTACTTCCTGAAACACATCCATACACATTCAGTGTTTGTCCAATCCTGTACCTTAAGTCATGATGCTGTTCTTTTCATCTGTAAGACATTCCTCCACCCTGTCATGTAGTCAAATAATAATGTCTCCTTATCTACCTTAGATGTGGCATTGCCCCTGATTTCTTCCCCTCCCCAGCCCCTTCTGTTTTTTAATGAGAAGTTGTCTTTGAAATTTACTCACATCTCTTTCGTCACAATTTAGCATTTCATTGATATTCTAGTTAATGACATACAGATGTCAATTCTTTTACTAGACTGAAAACTGTCAGCAGGATCCGTACCTAAACTAATTTTGTGCCCTAGTTTTCCTTGCTTGTGTCACTCAGCACCTTGCAGAATGTTTTGTACATAAATATCTTTTGACCTATTTTATTCATTCATTCCATAAATGTTTATTTGACAACTACTATGTGGTAGATGCGAGCAATTTGGTTGAAGAAGATAGCATCATTCATGCTTTGGAATAAAACGTGATAACAACTCACAAATAATTGGAACTTGTGATTTGCTGCCTGGCAACTAAGTGTGAAGGGTTCAACGCACACCTATGGTTGCTGTCAGTGGGCAGGTGGTGCTCCTTTGGCATTTCATTTGTGTAGCAGAAAACACTAATACTGTGGTACTGAAGAAAAATTCAGCAATATCATTATATTGTTGGGGGCAAAACTTTGATTTCCAGTGATCAAATTATTTAACTCTCTGGGAATGTGGAGCCACTGAAGAGACTTGAAACATTCTTGAAATGCTCACAGACACTCACCTCTCAAAGAGCTACCGGTGAAATTTGTTAGAAAATTTTATGTTAGCAAGGAAGTGAAATGATGAAAAAATGGATTATTTTGCCATGCAATGATGTAGGATAAAAGTATCTGAAAATATCAATTTTACAATTGGGTATATTGATTGATTGATTGATTGATTGATTGATTGAGGCAGTGTCTGGCTCTGTTGCCCAGGCTAGAGTGCCGTGGCATCAGCCTAGCTCACAGCAACCTCAAACTCCTGGGCTCAAGCCATCCTCCTGCATGCACCATCATGCCGGCTAATTTTTTTTTTAATATATATTTTTAGCTGTCCAAGTAATTTCTTTCTATGTTTAGTATAGACGGGGTCTCACTCTTGCTCAGGCTGGTCTTGAACTCCTGAGCTCACACAATGTGCCAGCCTCGGCCTCCCAGAGTGCTAGGATTACAGGCAGTTTATTTTTTTTTAAGTGTAGATTTCACAGTTTGGAGGCAAGGTAAGTAGAAAGCAAGCCTCTACTGATACTTTTGTCAAAAGTCAGAATGGTATTCTTCCTCACCCTGAAAAGTGTTAAAAGTACATTTCTTGGTGGCCACAAAAGGAAGAATGGCTTTGAAGATGGGAGGAACTGGATGGAAGTCAGTAACTAGTGAAAACTATTAAACAACAGTTTGAAAGAAGATGTGGTGAGAAGTTTTAGTTATTTTAGGTTATATCTATAATTTCAAATCAATAACACTATATTAACATTTGAAAGTCTATGTTTTTATATAAACAAAAGAAAAATATGAATAGGGATACCCAATAAGATTTGATTAACATATTCAGTCACTCAGATTAATACCAGATTTTCAGACAGACAGATGTTGGTGCTTGTGGTAGGGAATATTTCCTTTAATGTTATACATTGTTGAGCCATTGAAGGGTTAAATGTTAGGAACAAATCACTTTTATCCTTAGAAATAAAGAGCGTCTTAAAATGTCTAAATAAATGAATGATATGATCACATTTGTTATTTTTAAAAGATAATTTTTGGCTATATTTTGGAGAACAGATTGAAAGCAAGTATGAACAGAGGCAGATACTCTAATTAGGAGACTGAGTTTAGGAATCTAGGCAGGAGATGTCGGTGGCTTAGAACTGGGGCTGTGTCAGTGGATCACGCAGAGGACAGATTAGAGATGACTTGTTACGTGTCTCTGGAGAAGACAGACTCCAGAAGGATACACAGATTTTAGGATTAGGCCATTTGGGTAAATGATGGTGTCATTTCGTGAGATAGGAAAACAAAGGAGCACAAGTAGGTTTGCATGTTTTGGTTGATCTTGGGTTTCAGTATGAACCTCTGGTGTTGGGAACTGCATTGCAAAGGGACTAAATCGATAAATACCGAGAGCCAGTCGTGGAGGCTGTGGGAATGGGTGAAATTATTCAGAGAAAGTGTAAGAAAACAGAGCTTTAAAAGAATCACAAGAAAAATGCTGGCTTAAGAGAAAAAGAGACAGTCTCAGAGGAAACGAGAAGGTGAGAAGAGCATCTGGAAAGGTGGGAAGCAAAGCAGGAGACAGTGTCTTGGAAACCGTCAGAAGAGTTTGTTCCAGGAAGGAAGAAGAGGCCATCGAGTGAAATGCTGGCAGTGGGTCAAGGGAAGCGCTGATGGTGTTTGGCGCTGAGCGCACGTATGATATTCCACTGATGTGAATGTTTAGCTATTGCGATTTTAATGAAGAGTGTGCAGTGAGAAAGGATAAAGATTATCCTTTTGTCACTCAAATATTTCTATTTGGAGTTGCATTCTTCCTAAAGCAGTTTAGCTATACAAAAGATACACAATCATGTGTGTGCGTGTATGTGTGTATAAACACATGAGAGGAGACAGAGATTGAGAGAGAGAGAGTGCGCAAGAGAGCATACAGGCAAGAATGAGAAAGAACAATTTATGGGAAAAGATCATAGAAATCTTGCATTAGAAGTGCCACAAAAGTAATTTAATCTCATCTTGTGCGTTTTCCCAGATACGTCTCTGTTTGCTCTACACTATTGCACACTTTCTCGTATTGATCCAACATTTTTATATTTGTTGAGGTCATACATTAAGGCACTTATCTATCCCTGCATTCATCATGTATTGAGTCCACTCTGTGTAAGTGAGAAGGTGGTGCCGCAAAGGCTGGGTCCTGCCATCAAGACATGTGCGGCCCAGGGGAGAGGACAGGCATGTGGTTAAGTGGATTCAATAGAGTACTGTTGGTGCTATGAGCGTGATAGTCAGTTCTTTCTAGGTGGAGAGAGTGGGGGAGAGGTCAGGAATGCACTCATACAGAACTGATGGCAGTTAAATGAAGCGCCGTTGTGTTCCATCACTCTAAAATTGAAAGGCAAATGCATTGTCGCTAGACTTGAGGGAAAGGTAGAAAGTGGGGAAGAGGAAACAGATACTTGAAGCAATTGAGTGCAGACTGAACAGCCAATGCAAAGCCCATTTGAGGGGGTGTGCCTCATCAGTTTGGGCTGAGCCTGGGTTTCTGCTGTTTCCTCTTTCACCCTTTAAATATTGAAAGGCTGCTTCCTCCACTCAGTACAAACATAGGCAAGAGTGTTGGAGCTGACTCCTTACTATCTTCATTGCCCTTGTTGAGCATATCTGAGTTTGGCATTGCCCCTCTTAAAATTTAAAGGCCATTATTAGAAGGAAGTATTTCAGTTTTAGTGTGAATTTGAAGAGTATAATAAGTATAATTCTTTCTTTGGCTGTAAATAATAATTCTAATATTTTAGTTCCAGGCAGGTGGGGAAAACTAAAATAAAAGCAAGCATGAAATGATGAGCTAGAATGCTTCCTTATTAAAGAAATTTGTTTTATTCATTTGGCTGTGTTGTTCCTGGTTCTATAGCCTCTGCTCAAGCAGTGAAGATATAAATAAATAGTCCTGGAGTTTTGAAGCAGTGGGGTTCTGAACACTTAGTTTGGTTTAGACTTCTAGTTCTAGTCCCAGCTAATCTTTAAGAAGCTACTCAACATTTTTAAGTCTGTGACATTTTAGACAATCAAATGCCTAATTACTGGGTCAGTGTGAGGAACTAATAAGTTAATGCATGTAAAGTACTTAGCAGAGTAGGGTACATGGTAAGTAAATATTTAAAATATTGATTGTCATTCTTATGTGATATTGTCATAAGTGGAATAGTCCTTCCCAAGTAGGTATGGGCATTAAAAAAAAAAAAAAAAAAAAAACTAGTAGAAAATTTTCGAAATGCATATACCAGAGCTCTATTACCTATAAATTTTTATTCTGTAGTTCTGGGGGAGGTACCAGGCATTAAAGTATAGTTGTAAAGATTACTGTGAATACTTAAGAATCACCGATATAATAGTGATACTAAATTTTTAATGAAACCTAATGGAATTTTACATCGTGTGGAAATGCCAAAACATGTGGCTTTTATCCCATGGAGTCCTATCATTTAGATGAATTACAAAATGTGGTAAACATAGTTTATTTGGTTAACAAGGCATTTGGCAAGATTAAAAGGCAGAGCAAAAGCAGAAGGCATCCTGCAGAATGAAGGAATTGGTTAGAAGGAGGTGTTTTGTTGCATTTTTATATTATTGAAACTGTTCTTGAAAGGTGCCTATGATTCCGCTTCAGAGCGCTGATCCCTGTCATCTGCTGTCTTGCTAGGTAACCCGGGATGACACTGTAGTTGTTTAAAACATTAATCTGTCAGTTTTGTAAACTTTCGTGGGCAGCTCTTTGCCATAGTTTTTGACTCACCAATGAGTTCTACACGGCTTTACAGTTGACATTGATTTGTTCCATTCCATCTTGACATCACAGCTTGTTCTTTCCAGATTCATTGGACAGTTTGCTGTAGGCTTACGATTATTACCCTGTCATTTGTGCCATTTTCCCTTCAGACTTGGCTTTGCAACATGTCTGTGTGGGATGAAATTAACGTCGCCAAGGGGTGTGGCCATGAAGTCAACTCATTCATATGAAATGGGAATTAAAAGTGATGTAAGAAAAAAGATCACCCAGGATTACGTATTGGCATAAGCTGTGCAGAGATGGGTGCAGAGATGAAAGACACCAGGGAGCAAGAGCTCATCTACACGGGGATGGAGAAACCATGGCCCTGTACTCTGACCCTTTCCTAGGTAGAAGAATATCTGAAGAAAAAGTCTGGACAATGAGAATGACCATAATCCACTTTCTAATGAAATACTTCAAAATACTCAGTCATTTTGCTCCATTATTGCAAGCATCATTGCTAAGTCAGACTCCATTAGACCATTGAATCTTAACTTCTGAAGAAAAAAACAGCAATGATCTTTCATGCTCTTATTTTACATATAGCCAGCTTGATTGTGTTAGCATTGGTGCTTTTGAGAAGCAGGTCTCATCTACAGATGGGATGGACAAGGCAAGGAGACAATGAAAGAAATACTGGAGGTGGTGGTGAGTCTCTGGAGGAAATAGAAAATTTGCTGAGAATTTGGTAGGAGCCAATTCATATATTAGGCAATGGGCAGTATTAAGCAGGGAAGAGGAAGAGGTCAAGGTAGGGCAGAGGTGTAGATCAAGTAGACAGCTAATCAGACAGGCAAAGTAGCCATCAAATGAAGCCAACAGCAGGCACAGAAATGATGTCGAGACATCAGTCCCCAAAAAGTTTGAGTTGTTAACAAAATGCTCTTATAAGTGCCCCAGGCTTAGAGAATGACTGCTATCTTTGTTACTGACCCAGAGATGTGCTCAAAATAGAGCTAGGTATGAACTCAAATTCCAGAAATAGAGGGCATAGAGGAAAGTTGACTGAAACTTGAGGTATCAGACATCAAACATTCTTTAAATCTTTCTAACCAGGAATGTGACCAGCACCTCGGTGTGGGATGTGGTTATGCTTGGAAGGAGATCAGAGGGACCAACTTATGCAAATTAGAACATTCTAGCTGAGGGAGTTCAGCAGATGGTACAAAGACATGGGACATTTTAGGTTCACCCTTCCCCCTGAAATTGCCAAGTTCTTTCACAAAATGATCTGGCCTCCAAACAAAGATAGTTTGAACTCTTGTATTAACCCCTGCCCTCTTGCCAAAATGGTAATGAGATTTCTTAAAAAGGCACATAACCCCATAAACATAGAGAGTAGGTGAGTAAAGAACAATACTTCTTCAAGTTTGAGAGTCATCAATTGTTAGAATTACTTAAAGTACTATGAAGAAAGCGACAATACCTCCAATAAACTGTCATGCAGTATCAAATGTATGTCATCCCAATCTGAGAGCTAGTAAACCCAGAGAGATTAAAGTATAAAAGATGTATGTATCAGGACTGATAAAATATGGCAGATGGACAAAGTGGGAAATGACTCATCACACCATAGAGAATGGCGCTCTAAGCAGCGGGATAAATTAAAACGTAGGTCAATTTATACAGGAATTCCTTTCAAAAATATTGGGGGTTGGGGAATGGGGCATCAAAACAGCAACAAGCTGGAGATTGGCTGGAAACCTGTTTAGATATCAGTTGGGCCCCAAATCCCCTACCTCACCATGGCGAAGACCAGAGGTTGATTCTTGGAAGGGTGAAGTGAAGATTCCCTTGACTGAGGGACCTCAAGAATGAGTGTTTAAAGTGGAGCGTTGAATAAATGAAATTTTACTTGCTAAATTTTGAGACACTCACTTCACCCTCACCTAGCTTTACTCCTGCACAGTTTGTGGAAGAAAGGCAGCCACAGGTCTACACTCAAAGCTGGAGCTTGGAGGAGTCTTTGCTGGGAGTTCTGCACGGTCCCTGCATGGACACACCCAGCGCTTCTCCTGGAAGGGCACAGCCAACACGCCCCACTCAGACAAGGTCCTGTGAGGTCTCTCAGCCCACACGCAAATAGGAGCAGACTGCTAGAGAACGTGAGATCTTTTCAAAGAGCTATAACATGAAAGATGGATTCCAGAACAAACAGAAAATCACTGTAAAATAGGAACTAGCAGAGAGTAGAAAACAAAGACAACAACAATATCATAGAAAAAGAAAAGAGATGATTTTACATCCATTGAATAAATACCAGATGCTAATTAAAGGGAATGCTCAGAGAATAAAAGCTAACTCTTAGAAATCAAAGCATAATAACAGCAATGAATCATTCATTATAGACTTATATGATTAAAAGCGAGGAAATTTTCCAGAAGGTAAAGTGATGGAAAAATACAAGAAACGATTAAAAGAAGAAAGTTTGAGGACCAATATAGATTTTAGCATCTGAATAATGATAAAGAAGAAAATAATAATAACAAGAAAATGTTTTAAAAAGGGGGAGAAAAGCATTTTTAAAAATTCAGTGGAATTGCCTAACACTAAACAATGTATTTCTAAGTTGAAAGGTCCCATGAAATATCCAGCAAAATGTCTAAAAATAGAGTTATATTAAGATATATCACCATAAAAGCTTAGAACACTAGGGACCCAGAGAGGATGAAACAAGTTTTCTGGAGAAAGTTAAAGCAGATTTCATTAAAAAAAAAAAAAAAAAAAATTAAACCTCTGAAAGTTTTTACACTTCTAAATAGCAACATTGGAGGGTATAAGATAATGAAACATTGTCTCAAAACTCTGAGGGGAAATGATTTCCAGCCTAGAATTCTCTATGTCTTTACCTAGCCCATTAACTAAGTGTGAGAGTAGCATAAAAACATGAGATGGGCAACTCTCAGAAAGAAAAAAAAAAAAAAAAATGCCTCCCATTCACTCTATCTGGAAAGACATTTTCCACCAGGAGAGAAAATGAAGTTGGAAAGTAGACAACTGGTGGGTGAGTCAGGAAAGCACAAGAGAGAGAAAAAAATCTCACCATGGAGATGAACAGACCCCAAAAGATAGCTGTGTAAGGAAGCTGTGCCAGGCCAGGTTGGAGCAGGTCAGAGGTACAGAAGAGATTTGTCCAGGAGCTGATATTGACTTACTATTTTGTGTGTTTGTGTTGAGAGATTTATACAAATGGGGAGAGTTTGGGGTTCGATTAGCGATAAGTATTATATATAGTAAACTAAGCAAAGAAACAAGAATACCAAGTTGTTAACTTAAGGAAAATAAAATGTTGTGTATTAATGAAAATGAAAGCATACTATAAATAGCATGTGCATTTTGTCATAGTCTGTTCAGGCTGCTATAACAAAATTCCATTAACTGTATAGCTTATAAACAGAAATTTATTTCTTACAGTTCTGGAGACTGGGAAGTCCAAGATCATGGTGCAGACAGATTTGGTGTCTGTTGAGAACCCATTCGTTGGTTCACAGACAGGCTTTCCCTCTGTGTCCTCACATGGTAGAAGGGGACAACGAGCTCCCTCTGTCCTTCTTATAATATAACCATCATATCACCCATAGGCCCCGATCTCCTAATACAGTCATCTTGGAGGATAAGATTTCAACACATGAATTTTGGTGGGGACACAAACATTCATACTATAGCAATGAAGAAGACTCGCTATTAAGATTTAACAATAATAATAAATGTTCACACTTCCTCAAATTTAGCTCATGCCATTCTAACTAATGCTACACCACAATGTTAAATGAAATATTTATTGAAGGAATTAATAAAACTATGAGTATGAGTTTTCTGATTTCAGTTTTCATAATGAGTAAGCTAAACCCCCTAAGCCCCCTCAAGAGACTGTACATGCTTTTATCCACTTAAAAACATATAGTAATAAATTATCTTTAATTAAAGCAAATAAATCATTAATTTAGACTCTTTAGGAAAAAGCTATAAAACTATAGGATAATTTTTCTTATAATGATCCTAATGCAGTCTATGACTCAACAATATGCTATTCTGGGAGTTACACCAATTAGATCTTTGTAAATTTTAACAAAATTTAACATAATTGATCTGACAATGTTATGAATTTTTATGATCTCTAAAATAATTTCCACACAGTAGGGACATTTAGGCTCTCCAGCACTACTTTGCTTTTTCTTAGAACTTCTTTTACCATAGGATGTTCTCTCTGGAATACCAGCTACTCTAAATTCCCATGAAATCTTAATGTGTCTGGACAGTTCCTGTATTACACTTTTTATAGCCTGATTTATATCACTACTTCTCCACTGGAACTACCCGGGAAAAGGCCATACTAGTGCTCTCTTGCCCCAAGATTATTCTCTTATTTATTTTCCTGGCTTCTATTGTTTCTTATACCCTTCAAATCTAGATAACCTTTAAAGATCTTTCTTCCCTCTCCTTTCTTTATGGTCTCACCTTCACTGAATTAATTTAATACCTCACCTTCACTTATAACCAGTATTACAAATGTCACTAAATACATCCCCGGTGCTTTTATTCTTCCCATTAATTTCTTACGTATTCACCTGGCATTATTAGCAACATCCCTGTCTTGCATACTGTTCCATCTCGAATTCTGTGAGAAACCCTGGGGCTTATTCAGTTCTGAGAGGTGTTCTCCCTCAAACACCAAACTGTGTTAGAACTGTAGGGTGCCATCTTTCCACCCAAACCACAGTTGAAGGGTCCCTCAGTGCAAGAGAAACTCATCCACTCGTGTGAAGATACTCTGGCTGTTCTAGGCTACAGGAATGGAACAAACCAAAGAGAAAAATCAATCTTCGGTTGAAAAACTAATCAGTTGTCCCAGATTTCAGAGCCTTAGTTCCAGCTGTTCTTCTTCCAAATCATAAGCTCAGTTATCAATCCCAAATGTAGGATGGCCAGTTAGCTCAGTTGGTTAGAGCGTGGTGCTAATAATAACAAATGTAATGCCACGCCAAGGTAGAGTACTGAGAGTCCCTAGCTCCAGTGGTGTGCTGAGGCCAAGACAGCCCTCCCTGTAAGCCTTATACCCTGGCCTTGGGGTGAGGTAGGGAATTACTGCCTGGGAGAGTTTCCCCCTACAGTGCAGAAAGGGGAACCCAATGAGAGCCTGAGTAGGGGAGACAGCACTGGGAGTCCTGGGAGGTTAAAGGCAGCTGGAGTTCACAAGTCCAGATACCAGAAGGGCAATCTGGCTGGGCATGCTGGCTCACACCTGTAATCCTAGCACTCTGGGAGGCTGAGGTGGGAGGATCTTTTGAGCTCAGGAGTTTGAGACCAGCCTGAACAAGAGGGAGACCCCAACTCTACTACAAAAAAAAAAAAACAAAAAAAAAACAGAAAGAAATTAGCTGGACAACTAAAAATATATAGAAAAAATTAGCCAGGCATGGTGGTGCATGCTTGTAGTTCCAGCTACTCAGAAGGCTGAGGCAGGAGGATTGCTGGAGCCCAGGAATTTGAGGTTGCTGTGAGCTAGGCTGACTCTATGGCACTCTAGCCTGGGCAACAGAGTGAGACAATGTCTCAAAACAAAACAGAAGGGCAATCTGCAGAGGGCCCCCTTCTCATAGTCAATAGAGAGCCGAGCAGCTCCTCTTTGCAAGGAAGCTACCAGAGGCCAGGAAATATTCCTGGTACTCACATAGGGCTGGGAATATATGCCAGCACCTGCCAGCCAAGCTGGGAGACCTGATAATCCATGGGGGATTGAGTTGGGCACTCAGAAGGGTCTGGCCTGGCTAGTGCAGGATGAGTAGCCCTACACTATGCACTGTTCTGTTTCCCCTAACAAATCTGGAAAGCAAGACTCAAAAGTATCAAATTGTTTCCAAATAACTTCATGTGTTCCAGGACAGAGCTGAAGATACTTGTGGGAATACAAACATATCGAGAAACTCCCAACAAGGTAAAATTCCAAATGTTTGTGTTTAAAGATTACCGCTTGTCCAGATAGCAGAAAATAGGACCCGTACTATTTTCTGAGAGAAAAATCAGTCAGCTGAAACTGGCACAGGTGTTAGCATCAGTAAATAAGGACATTGAAACAGGTCATATAAGTCTATTCCATATATTCAAAAAGTTTAAGTCATGAAAGACATAAAAACACCTAAATGAAACATATAGATATTTGATTCATCCATGTCTGAGCTTAAAGTACACTGAATGAGATTAATGGTGGATTGTACATTGTAGAAGAAAAGATTAGTTAGCTTGAATACACCTGTAGAAACTACCCGAAATGAAGCACAAAGAACAAAAATAACTCAAATGAAAAGAGACCCCATGAGCTATCGGACAGTTCCAAGTGGCCTAATTTGCACTTAATTGAAGTAACTGAAGGACACCAGATAGTGGAGAAGATAAAACATTTTTTAAAGAAACAATAGCCAAAAAAAATCAGATTTGATGGAATCTATAAATTCAGAGATCCAAGAAGCCCAATGAACCCCAAACATAAGAAACATGAAGAAAACTACACCGGAAACATCATCAAATTGTCCAGTACCAATAAGGAGAAAACCTTCAAAAGCAGAGAAAAACCCACCATATGTGTATTCAGAGAAACAAAGTTAAGGATAGTCATAGATTTTTTGTTGTTGTTAGAATAAGTGCAAGTGAAACAACAGTGGAGCAAAATTGTCTTTCACAAAGGAGGACAAGATAAATCCCTCTTTAAGTTGTGTCAAACTGAGAGACTTCTTCCCCTAGAGAACTATAGTACAAGAACAACTAAGATCCTCAGACAAGGGAAATGAAGCCAGGTGGAAATAAAGATCTGCACAAAGGGTTGAAGAGCACTGGAAATTCTGATACTTGGGAAGTGCCTTGAGAAGGCAGCTTGCAAATGAAAAAGTCATCTCTTATCACCTCCCTCCACTTGAGACTGACAGGATGAAAACTATGGGGAGGTCACACCCTGAAGCATGCGCACCCAAGAACAGCCTCTGTCCTAGCAGAGGCCCAAGGCTTTTGAATTCTGAATCAGATCCTGTACTGTCTCGCCATGTTGAACTGCTATAATGCAGGAAAACATGCAGCAAACTAAAACACTTTATTTTTTTTTTTTTTTGAGACAGAGTCTCGCTTTGTTGCCCAGGCTAGAGTGAGTGCCGTGGCGTCAGTCTAGCTCACAGCAACCTCAAACTCCTGGCTCAAGCAATCCTGCTGCCTCAGCCTCCCAAGTAGCTGGGACTACAGGCATTCGCCACCATGCCCGGCTAATTTTTTGTATATATATTAGTTGGCCAATTAATTTCTTTCTATTTATAGTAGAGACAGGGTCTCGCTCTTGCTCAGGCTGGTTTCGAACTCCTGACCTCGAGCAATCCGCCCGCCTCAGCCTCCCAGAGAGCTAGGATTACAGGCGTGAGCCACCGCGCCCGGCTCTAAAACACTTTAGATAATACAGATAATGAATTTCCATCTACTGGTGAGGAATTCTGTGTGGTCTTAAAGTGTTATAATTTTTTTTTTTTTGAGGTGTTATCAACTCAGAGGTCTGAGTTGGTTTCCTGTTACACAGACAAATTTAAGATACAACATGGTATAAAACCTGGAAATGAAAAACCTTTTAGAACTTGGATATGTTTGTGGAAAGGAACTGCCAAAAAAAAAACAGTAGAACTTTAAGAGAGAAGATGGAGGAGGCTAGGTGCATGCAAGGCATTGGACAGAGGTCTTGTTATTAATTTCTTAATAATAACGATGCCGTTTAGAAGATTTAAAGTTTGAGCTTAAACAACAGCATGCTTTCTCAGTTTTACCACTTTGAAGAGAAAGTGGAGCTGTCATTTACAAACTGTCTGTTACTTAGATTCCCAAAATAATGTCAACATAAAAAAAAATCTGCTCTTATGGAAACGAGCAAGGATATTTTTAGTATATGTAGAGAACACACCAGATCCTATTTTTTAGAGATCTCACCCAAGTGTCCCAGGGTAACAAGTAAATAAAATCTTTTCTAGAAAAATATATTCCTGCAACTTTGAGAGTTTGTATTCTCTAAAACTTACCACTACCCTATTCAATATGAGAAAGCATTCTTGTTTTCTCAGCCTCAAAACATAACTGTGTGGATAACTTATTTTTTTAAAGAAGTTAAATGTGGCATTGTAACAACTTTTCCTGAAATTTCTAGTTAGAATATGTGATTTGCTATACTTATGTTTATTTTAAAAATTAAGTATATGGGAAAATAAACCATAAGGACTAAAATATGGTACAAAAGTTCTATAGTTGGAACAGCTGAGATGTTTGAAGTTCTGATTAAATAACTTTTCATTAAAGTTAATCATTCAATAGTGGATTTAAGGCAGTTTTGTAGAAGCATGTTTCATTCGTTCAAATGGCTGTTTTTAAAGGTGTTATGTCAAAAATTTCAAAGGTTATGCACTTGTAATTAGGCTGTATAGAATTATTGTCATTGTCATTCTGCAGGAATTTAAGGCATAAAAAGTGTAGGTTTTAAAGCATTATTTTTTCAATCTATACTGTGTGAGTAATTTGGGGAGCAAATCAGTATACAGCAGAGAAGCAGCCAGAAGTCCAGGAGGGAGTAAACACACTATTAGTTCAGGTTAATTTTTCATGACGATATCTCATTTAATCCTCATGTACATCTTATGGAATAAGTAATTTAAACTCATTTTACAGATGATAAAACAGATACTTAGATTAAATAACTTGTCCAAGGTCCCACAGCCAGTGGGGTCACAAAGTCTGTCTGAATTTCAAATCTTTTTATTTTTATTTTTTTTTGCACATCCTCCATTTTTCAAATTTGGCATCATGGAAAGTCATATTATTTCCCCTCTGCCATCCTGTCATTCTGGTCTGAATTCCACCTTCCTTGTAGATGATAGAATTTATCTTGTTGGTGGGTTTCTTTCAGGAATTACAGTTTGAAAGGCTGACCCGTGAGCTGGAGGCTGAGCGGCAGATCGTGGCCAGCCAGCTGGAGCGATGCAAGCTTGGATCCGAAACCGGCAGCATGGGCAGCATCAGGTACTGGAGCTGCTCTGTTCCCTGTCTGTGCTTTGCGTTGCCGCTGAGAGTAAATCGTGCTGTTTCTCTTCTCCTTTCAAACCCGGCAGTGGAATTGGAACACTCAGTCAGATGTTGGAGAGAAATTGTAACTGACCTGATTTAAGATGTTCAAAAGGTGTCCAAAATGGCCCGATTTGTACTGGAAACTCTTTTCACAAAATTAATGCCTGCCCTGAATGCAAATTATGCATAATTTTACACAAAGGCGAGCTTTGCATTCAGTCAGCTTGCTGGAAATCAGGAATGCCAAATCACAATCTCTCAGTTTAGTTCTTTCTTTTCTAAATGATCCAGAGTTACAGGTTCCTGAAATGAGAGAGAGAACATTTTGGCAGAACCTATCTTGTTTGCTAATAATATATGATGCTAAGATACTAAATTTCCCCATGAATATCAACCACATATGCAATTCCTCATGTTCAAAACTATACACTCATCCAGAAATAGAAGTTATTATTCAATTAGTGGTTTGTTTGAGATTATGAAATATTTTTAAAAAACAACTTTTAGTCACTTGACCACAAAATAAATTATTCTCCTTAGAACCAAATTTTCACATTTGAGAATGTGAGAATGCGTATATGCAGATGTGTGCATGAGAGACACAGTGAAGCTCTATAAGGTTTAACTTCCATTTCTCAAGAATCCATTGTGCTTTCCTACTATCTTGTTTGATGATGTGTTTTGGGCACTCTGCATTTTCCAGGAAGAAACAATGGCTACTGTGGCAAATAAACTACCACAGTCCAGTGACTTAACACAATAGCAGTTTGTTTTTCCCTCAAGGAACAGGCTGAAACAGGGAGTGCCTTACAGGGTGCTGCTTCCCTGCCATGCAGTGACTAAGGACCCAGACTCCTTCTGTCTTGAGGGTCCTGCCATCCTCTGTGGCCCCATCCCCAATTGCATTGTGTTTTGGGTCACTGCACTCATAGTCCATTGATGAGAACCAGTCACATGGCCTTTCATAGATTGAAGGAAACAGGGATTCTTGGTCCTGGGTAAACAGCCACTCTGCAAATGCAATAATGTGAGTTTGGTGGACTCTTAGCTGCCTATTGCAAGGAAAGAATGAAAATATTTTTGTATCCATTGCTCTAAAATATTTTATCTTTGTAACAGTAAATTTGTAGTTGAAATGTTTCCTATTGAAGTCACATGCCATTAATCTTTTAATATCATTCTTTTCTTTGTTGGACAGTGGTAATCACTGTTTCCTTTAAATGAAAATCACTGTACTTTGTGTTGTCAGACTGGGTTAACAACATGGGTGGAATATCATTTTCCGTTACAAAGCCTTTTCTAGGATATGTGGAAGCATCTCCTTCTGTATCCAACTGCCTGGTGTATATGTCACTGTAAATAAGTGTATTGTGATGTTTTAAACTCATTATAGACTTGTCTAAACATCCAGATTAAAGCAGGATGGATACAGAAAAGCAAAAGTGAATTGTGTTCACTTGAAATTGCTTTCATAAGGTTGACTGGTTATAAGGTGGTGAGTCTAAGGCAGGGATAAAATAGTATTTGTAAGCGTGTGTTTGATTTACTACATGTGGTTGTATGTCTGAAAGTACTTTCTGTTAAAGCTGAACACCTGAAGAGAAGCTAAGCCTGTCCCACTTTACAGTTCTATATATACATACCACTGATTGATATCTGGTTTGCTTTGAAGCCTGTTGTTTCACTATTGGTCTGTTTACCTTTTCAATCCATATTCCTAATCTTTCTATGTGACAGTTTTGCATACTGTCTGCCTTTTACATTTCCCCCCACCATAGACGCTGGTAGGAGTAGGTCTGGGGAACCATGTTATAGCCTGTGCCACAGTTTCCAGTTCCTGACTGGACCACAAATGAATCTACCTGGCCTGTGAGAAATTAGGCTGTTACTATTGAAAATGTGAAATCAGTGACCCCAAATCTGTGTCATTGATGGTGGGTGCTAGATGATGGTGGCCTTAATGGCTTGTGTGCTAGTGTTGGGCTCTGTGGGGACAGCGAGCAGCCCAACAGAGAGACCATATGGTCCCTGAAAGTCAATGAGGCTAGTTCAGTTGTCACTAGGACTGGCTGCATTTCAGACGTTGCATCCATAAGATTACCCATTAACTCCTTAAAATCTGTCTTCTTCCCTCATTTGATTTGATTTATCTTGAGTTGATTTCTTTTCTTAGGCTCAAAGTGTTCTGAATAAGATACATCAGTGAACTACCAAAGGAGGCAGCAAAATGATCCCATGACAACTTTTGGTCCTTTAATGCTGTGTCTTATGTCTCTAGCTCACAGCTCATAATGTATAATCAATAAATCTGTGTCAAATAACAGTGTTGAGTGAAGACGACACAGCCCAATTATTTCTCCTTGCCATATATGATATCAAGCTTAATTATTTTGTATTTTGGAAATCTCTAATGTATGAATCTGCATTAGTATAATGCAAGCAATTTTCTAATATTTCACTAGAGAACAACCAATGCATATCTTTCACTGTTCTATTTTGTCATAGTCTACTTGTTTGTTCAGCTTCAGAAATGCATTTTTGGAAATTCAAATCTTCATTAAAGGTGATAGACTAACCTAGTTAGCACATCAAAGAGATATTTAAACAAAAATAGAATATCATTTTTTTTTAAAAAAAAAGAGGACAGTTTAAAAAGTCTGATCATTTAGATTCTGTTTCATACCTCTTAATGATACTGGCAGAGAGGTGGAAGAGTTTTTTAGAGGAAACAAAACAAAATCGAGTAATATGTTTCAGACAATATAACAGGTAGAAATGGCTAATAAATATAATTTGGTTTTATCTCTGCTTATTGATGGTAGGAAGTTGCCTCATCTGATTCCAAAGATTCTCCTTTCTGATAATCACATAAACATTTTAACTCACTGAAAAAAAAATGTTACTAGCATGCATTTATACATTTATAACAATCAACTTTACAGCAGTCCATCAGATACTAAATGATAACACTGGGATTGGGGAAGGGACAATCTGGAGATATTTTTGTAGCAGATTAGCTCCTGCATCCAAACGTTCAGGTTATAAAGTAGCTGCAGTTAGAAACGTTGTGATCTCTTAAACTGTTAATAGGATTTTGTAAATATCCAAATGCCTATCATAGTTTCCAGAATTCAGACCAATTAATGGTCATCTAAGTATTCTCAGTCACTTGGAAAGGAATTGTACCTTTTCTCCTTCCTGTCTTGGCTTTCCCAGAACCTGTTTTCAGACTAAACCCCTGCAACCGGGTTGGATTCTTCTTTCTCGTACAAATAGAGATTTCAGTCTCATACCTTCTCCATGATTTCCAAGACTGGAGGCAGGAACATCAGGATTTGTGGTGCCCTTACATGTAGATCTTCTGGGTGAGACCAGAGTTATAAGAGAGAGAAAAACAACAGTTTTACTGTTAGGGGTATCATAGTTTTAAGGCACTGTGCTAAACACATTGCATGTTGTATGCGTGGAGAAGCAGGCTAATAGGATATTGGCTAAAATGGACATGAACACTGGAGGCAGTTATGATCTCAGTGAACATGAAGTCTAAAGGTACACAGGGTCTTTGGCTGTCTCAATGGCACCATGACCCTACAGACCTCTCCGTGAGTCCCCTGGCATTCTCCTGATGGTGGTAAGATTGTAGCCTCATCTCTAGGCACCACAGACTCAACCATGAGCATGCAGAGCTGGAGGGGAGGGAAAGGACTTACATCCTATCTCTCTCTCTCTCTCCGTAAATATACACACATATGTACATATAGCTATACAGTGTATTAATTATAGTATGAATTACTAATTAAGTACAATGTATATGAAAAATATTTCCCAGTCTTGGGGGAATCTTGCAAATTATAGACTCCTCCTCAGTGATTGTACACATTGATGCCAAAACCAAATTATGCATTTAGTATCCAGAAAGGGGGATGGGGGAACATGGATTGGAGTCACACTAGGTTAAGCCCCAACAACTCCCAATTATATGTTACCCATGTAGTCCTCATAACTGCCTGCAAGGTAAGTATTGTTTTTTACATATGCAGATGAGGAAACAAGCTTGAGATGTTAAGTAACTTGACCGAAAGATGCTGGGGGTAGCCAGAATTCTAAGATGTGCTCCACAGTTCCCATTATGATTGGTGTCTCACAGTCTATAATGCCGAGGATTTGAACATGAACAGGTCTCCTTCCTGTAATTAGGTTATATTATATGGCCCTGTTGTCTTTAAGAAAGAGAGATTACATGGGTGGGCCTGAACTAATGGTACAAGCCCTATAAATCTAGGTCTCAAGAACAGAGACAAAGGAAGTCAGAAATTCAACTCTAAGCTAGAGAGATTTGACACAAAATAAAATCTTTGTTGCTAGCTTTGAAGGTGGAAGAACTGTGTGGCTAGCAATGAAGATGGCACCTTCATGCTGAGAAGGATCCTGCACCCACAGCCAGTACCTCAGTCCTGTAGCCCAAAAGAATTGAATTCAGCCAACAGTCTGAATGAACCTGGGAAGGAATTATACCCCAGAAGCTGCAGAAAGGAATGTAGCCCTGCAGAAATTTTGATGATAGCCTTGTAAAATCCTCAACAGAGAACCTGGTCACTCTTGACATTTACAAAACTTATAAAACCATTAACCAAAACAATGGGTATTGTTTGTGGTAATTGGTTATGCAGTAATAGAAAACTAATACAATGTTTTTTTAATTACTTATGTTAGATATATACTATAAGCTGAATTCTAAAAGTTTTTGAGATAAAAATTTTATTCTGTGGCAGTATATACTCCATTCCAAAGTTGAATATGTATAGCCTGTTTTGTTTTTCATGCATATATGCATGCATATGGACTGAAATGAGTTTGCAGCTTTGATTCTGAGAAGTGAAAGTATTTGAATGTGCCGTGGAGTGATGGTTTACTGTAGAATAATGACAACCAATAAAGCAATCATTTTTAGCCTCATCATTTTTATAATATAGCCCCTAAGACTCTGACTGAAGTCACTGCTATCTAAAAGGACAAAATGTAATAAATATAAAAACTTGCTTGCTCCATGCAAGGAGGTGTTCTTTCTTTCCCACATATGAACTAGTGAATTCTCTGCAAGCCTAAGTTTCTACCACAGTCTGCCATATTTTGGAGAGTAGGCTGCAAAAAGAATAAATGTTATCAAAGGTCATTCTCCCTATTAACTAACTTTTGTGAGCGCAAATGCCAACAATTCTATAAATAGACTCTAAAAATCTTTTCCACGTCTACAAAAAAGTCAGGGCTATTTGAGAGAAAATCCTGATTTCTGGTTAAGGTATTTACCAGTATTTAGTGAAGAAATGCAAGTCAAGTATTCATATGCTTTTTGTGAGAATGAAATTTATTTACTTAAAAGCATGATCAGTGAATTTTCTTAATGAAATAGATCATACATGAATATAATTGTTTCCCAAGACATTTTGTATATCTTTTATTACCCCACAGGATATGATATTTAAATAAATCGATGAGTTACATTTATTTTTTTAAGTAAAGAAGTAATAAATTTTCCAACATATTAACTTTTGAAAACCAGACATCTTAAATATTAAAGCCACTGCTTTTTAATTTTTTTCAAATAAAGCTTTTTTTTTTTAATTATTTTTTTTATTTTGGTATATTATGGGGGTACAGATTTTAAGGTTTCAATAAATGCCCATTTCCCCCCCTTCCCCCAAAAGTCTGAGTCTCCATCATGACCATCCCCCAGATGGTGCACATCTCACTCACTATGTATGTATATACCCGCCCCCCTCCCCCCTCCCACCTGCCCAATACCCTATTACTGTAGCACCTATGTGTCCACTTAGGTGCTACTCAGTTAATACCAGTTTTCTGGAGAATATATCTGGTGCTTGTTTTTCCATTCTTGGGATACTTCACTTAGTAGTATGGGTTCCAGCTCTAACCAGGAAAATATAAGGTGTGCTATATCACCATTGTTTCTTAGAGCTGAATAGTACTCCATGGTGTACATATACCACATTTTATTAATCCATTCTTTGATTGATGGGCATTTGGGCTGTTTCCACAGCCTTGCAATTATGAATTGTGCTGCTATAAACATTCGAGTGCAGGTGTCTTTTTTGTAGAGTGTCACTGGATCATTTGGGTAGATGCCCAGCAATGGGATTGCTGGATCAAACGGTAGATTCACTTGTATCGCTTTAAGGTATCTCCATATTGCTTTCCACAGAGGTTGAACTAGTTTGCAGTCCCACCAGCAGTGTAGGAGTGTTCCTCTCTCTCCGCAACCACGCCAGCATTTATTGTTTGGAGATTTTTTGATAAAAGCCATTCTCACTGGGGTTAAGTGATATCTCATTGTGGTTTTGATTTGCATTTCCCTGATGATTAGAGATGTTGAGCATTTCTTCATATGTTTGTTGGCCATTCTTCTGTCTTCTTTAGAAAAATTTCTGTTCAAGTCCTTTGCCCACTTTTTAATGGGGTTATTTGATTTTTTCTTCCTAATTTTCGTGAGTTCTAAGTATATTCTAGTTATCAGTCCCTTATCGGATGCATAGGATGCAAAAATTTTCTCCCATTCTGTAGGTTGTCTGTTTACTTTCAACCTCCTACTAAATGATTACTTTGTAAATGAAGAAATCAAGACGGAAATAAAAAACTTCTATGAAGAAAACGACAATGGAGAGACAAGTTATCAACTCCTCTGGGACACAGCTAAAGCAGTTCTGAGAGGAAAGTTTATCTCCATAAATGCCTATAACCAAAAGGCAAGAAGATCACAAATAGACAATCTAATGAAACGACTCAAAGAGCTGGAAAAAGAAGAACAGACCAACCCCAAACCCAGCAGAAGAAGTGAAATCAACAAGATCAAATCAGAACTAAACGAAATTGAAAACAGGAAAGCTATTCAGGAGATTAATAAAACAAAAAGTTGGTTCTTTGAAAAAATAAACAAGATTGACACGCCGTTGGCTAAGCTAACGAAAAGCAGAAAAGAGAAATCTCTAATAAGCTCCATCAGGAATAAAAAAGGAGATATCACAACTGATCCCAAAGAGATACAAGATACAATTTATGAATACTACAAAAATCTTTATGCACACAAACTGGAAAATGTGGAGGAAATGGACAAATTTCTAGAAACACACAGCCTCCCTAGGCTCAACCAGGAAGAAATAGATTCCCTGAACAGACCAATCTCAACAGCTGAAATAGAAACAGCAATTAAAAATCTCCCTAAAAAGAAAAGTCCCGGTCCAGATGGCTTCACACCTGAATTTTACCATACTTTCAAATAAAGTTTTTTATGTACATGTTTCTACACATACATACGTTGCCAAATGTTTATTTAGTTAAAGGTACAAATCACCCATAACCATAGGATTTTAGATCCTTACCACAGTGATTACATGCTTGCCAGCTAGAAAAAAAGTTAGATACCTTTTAATCAGTTTTATTTTTTTAATAATTTTATTTTTTATTAAATATAATTTTTATTTTAAAATTAGAGAGTAGATGTTAGTTTTCGTGCTAGGAAATAATCATTTCTCATGAGGCTAAATTAATTATTCCTCCAACAAATTTGTACTGATTTATTTAAACAAGACAATTTGTTATTGAGTTGTTATTCAGAATTAACATGCAGTCATCATTTCATCATTTCCGAAGTCTCAGACTCTCTCCTTCACTATAAAAACAGAAAAAAAAAATATCACAGGAACCTTAGACATATTTTGGAGGTTTCTTTCTTCTGCGTTGCCAATTTTGTTTTTTAAAAGAAGTTTTCTGTCTTTATTTCCTTCCAGTCTAAATTCCAGAGCAGAAACTTCCCCCATGAATATTCCTAATTTTCTTAAGTCCCTTTAGGGACCATTGTTGTTCTTAACCGCTCTATGGTCATCTTTCACATCTCTCCATTTAAAAATTTTTCTAGCGTATTGTCGTTTGCCTTTCCATCCGGAGATTATTCCTATTCCTTTTTCCTAAGTAAATTAGGAGAAATATTCTAGAGTGTTTTCTGGGCCCTCCAGATTTACCTCAAGGCTTGCCAAGCATGATCAAATTTCTGCTCAGGTTTCCACTCTCTTTCTCCTCCGGAAATGGCAGGAGCATTTACGGCTATTTCTCCTTTAACAAGGAAGCACTTATTCCTCTAATCCTCTCTTTTCTTCTGGTCATCAGCCCTCTGAGCCTTTTTCATCTCTCCTGGAGTCCAAGGTTACTGTATTGAGCCAGCTCTATATGGTATCCCAGATTCCTTTGATCTTCTTATCCTGAAGAAAAATTTACAGCCTGGATTAAAACTGCTGCCTCCTCCTACCTACATTAAAAGCTGTGCTGAGCCTTCAAAACCACTAGAAGTAGGTATTTGTCCCTCCTCTGTTTCCTCCACTAGTCTGTAAGAAGTTTCTCCAGGGTAGGGGCTAACATATGCCAAACCAGTAGCAGCACACAGTAACTGTTCCATCAGTGCTCAATCAGTGAATGAATGACTATAGAGCACTTTTATTCTTCTTCTTATCTCATTGGGATTATGTTGACAGAATCACCGGTCATATTAATCTATAAATATTTCCATCTTTATATCTTCCAGAATACATGTTATATATCTGATTTATATATTATTTATCTATTATATATATGCATTTATATATGTTGTATATTTATATGTATTTATAACATATAGTTATTATATTGTTTGATACCTAATACATGATATATATTATTCTGACCTTGCCAGATCAGAATATTCATTCTAGTTAGTTTTCATGAAAATGTCTACTTGGTCAAATGGTACCCTGGATTCCAGGCTGGCTGGCTTGATGTACTCTATATGAGGAACTATGATTGACTTGGTATCATATTTTCACTCTGATCTTAAAAAGATAATGATAATAGTGATAGTAATGATAATAATAGTAATAATTTAAACAATAATGATGGCAGTCCTTATTGAGCAATTTCTATAGGCCAGGCACAATATTAAATGATTTAGATAGATTATGCCATGACCTCCTAATTAACTCTATGAGTTGAGTTTTAATTTTTTCCACTTTGTAGATGAGAACATTGAGGTAAAGAGAAAAAAATTCACTTTCCCTAAATTCAACAGGGTCTAGACATTGATCTTTGAATCCAGGCATCTGCAGTCCCCAGTCACGTGCATTAAATGTTACCCCACAAGGCTGTCATTCAGTCCTATACAGTGTCTTGGGTCATGTGTAAACAACTCTCTCAATGTCTCCAGTCCATTTTCAGCCTACGGATACAAATACTTTTATACCAATTTGCTGTTTCTTTCCCTCTCCATCTACTGCAATGACTACAATTATTTTCAGATTGTTCATCTGAATATATTTCTTAGATTCAAATTTATACAAATGAAATAAAGAGATTAATAGTATATGTTATTATTAATAAATACATCCATAGTAATTATTCAGAATTCTCTTGCAAAGTGCTGATGGACAAATTATACTAATATTTATGTCTATAAACACCTGTCATCATAGTAGAATGTTCTACATTTATTTAGAAATAATAAATAGCCAGCTGACCTAAGGATTTGAGGTAGGGCATTAAAAATTGGCATTAACGGATCAACACCTCAGTGGACATATAGGAATAACATTTATCAGGTGTCGGGTAGGTGGGAGGGGGGAGGAGGGGATGGGTATACACAAACACAATGAGTGAGATGTGCAACGTTTGGGGGATGGTCGTGCTTGAGGCTCTGACTCGAGGGGGGCGGAGGGGCATGGGTAATATACGTAACCTTAACACTTGTACCCCCATAAGACACTAAAATAAAAAAATTTAAAAAAAAGGTTGAATACTTATTGCTTATAATTATTTGAGATATTTCTTATATCAGTGACTATATGTTAATATTAATACTTTTCTATCAGTTTTTAAGCCTGGCTTCTTTCCAAAATGTCATCTGATTTCAAAAATACTAATATTATTTTTATATAGAAATGTAATCAATATACCAAATTTTATTTATAAGTATCACGTTATAAAACAGATCATTTAAGAAAACTAACACTGATGAATTTTAAAATTTAATATTCTAATTGGTAGAGAACTGAAAATCTTTATGAATTTAATATCTAGAAGATTTCTATTTTTTCTCCTATTCATAGAGCATGTTTTTTACTCATAGATATGAAAGATGGAGTTTGTAGTTCCACAAATTACAGCTAAATCTCATCATTGTGTTTTTATGGTATTGCCTAGTTTTGCCTTGGAAAATATTTTTAATTTCTCTTATATTCATTTTTTTCATCTACAAAAATGAGGATAATACTCTTCTGTAATTTTGCAAAGATTAAATGAGAAATATAAGTAAGGCATGCCACACACCAACTATTACTAGTGAATCATATATATTTTTCCTTCTTGATGAATATAGAAAGAATCTTTTCATTGAAGTCTCTTTCTTTTTCTACAAAAGATTATAAAATGGTTCATCTCACTGTGGGCTCAAAAGATGTGTCAGAACAGCAGCACATTTGTCTCAATAATATAGACTAGACACCTCTACAGAAATTGACGTGATAAAATGAAAGAAAGCTTAAATTGACTTCCCCTTCACATGGGGCAACTTAATAGGGCTCTGGACCCACTGCTGCAACTGAAGGTGGGACTTTTGATATTGTGTGATCATTGAAAGAAGAGTGGTAGAGCAATGATACCATATGTATGAGAAGAAATGCACGATAAGATATAGAAGCTGGTGACTCCTTGAATAGATATTATTCAAACAAGGAACAGCAAGAGATGAGTATATTGGCCAACGTGTGCACGCTTCATTCTTCTTCCTGGTGTGCATAAATGTATAATAAATATGATGAGAAGTGGAAGGGTCTGTTGATGAAGGCATCTGTGTGTCCCTCACGTCCACTCTGCCTTCATTCAGATGCTGAGGGTCAAAAAGCTTTTAGCAAGTTACATATTTATATATTTATTTTTATGGTCATTATAAAGGATTGGAAACCACTGATATTTCAACTGACAAAATAATAACGAGCATTTGGTGCTCGTAAGAGGAAAGAACTTGTCAGTCAACAGTGAGATGACTACAGCTTGGTAAACACCATGAACTATTATCCCAAGTGTTCACATTATTAGGATGGAAAAAGAAATGGGGGGTGTAGAAAAAAAAGTTAAGTGTGGAAAGGAAGTGCACAGTCTTGGCAGCAGCACATTTAAAGTGTGACTGGGGAAAGTCATTTGGGTTTCTGGGACTCAGTCTTCCCACCTATAAAATAGGAAACAAGTGCCTCAGTTTGTTCCATGTTCTTCCTCTGAATATTTTAATAAGGAGCTATTTTGCTTGCACTTGAGTAATACAGTAATGAAGTACTGAGGAGATTTGGTGCTTCAAAGGAAAGCACATTAGATGTCTATATATTTATTTAAATGTTTTTTTCAGTATAAGAATTTCCTTTTCAATCAAATTATGGAATTTAATCTTGTCTTATGTCACAGTATGGTCTTTATTATATTAAGGAAAACACGGTTTAAAAGAAGTTTGTGAGCTGCTGCAAGTGGTCTAGATATTTTCTAGTTTGGCTAAAAATTAAGATAAAGATGGGAAACTGGAAAAGAATGGTTCACACTGAGGGAGCACCTGGCGTGGGCCTTTTAAGAATGATGGTTTCACTAAAAGAGAATGTGCTTATGGAGTAGTTTGAAGGGAGAACACACCATGTTCACAAGCACTGCTTGTGCTTCAAAGGTGACTGCGATTGTGGCTCTTAGCATCAAATACAGAGAGAGCAATATAAACAGGTAAAACATGATAAAATAAATTATTGGTGCTGTGAAGAAAACAAGAATCGATGCCACGGATCGTTTTGCAGAGGGATATATGTCTGTGTCAAGGGTGTGAAACATGGGAAAGGACAGAAATGGGGCAAAGGCGTTGCCCGGAGGGTAAGTGCAAGGTCAAAGAGACAAGCCTCCGTTTGGGATCAGTGTGGTTAGAACACGGAGTCCACTGGGTAGACAGGTGTTGGGGAAGGATGGAGACTGAGCACGTCTGTTCTGTGAGTGGCTGCATACCATGTGTCAAGCTCAGCACCGCATTCTGATGAGAAGGCAATGGGTAGAACATCGAAGGGAATGGTTAGAAGCCCATGGAGGCTGGTGAGCAGAGCAAGTTAGCAGAGCAGAGCAAGTTAGAGATGGTCGCTCCTACCTAGGAGATTGGTCATACCCACTTAAGCCAAGGTGGTGAGTGTTTCCAGAGGCTTCAGAGTTAGAGCTGAAAAGATCTGGAGGTTCACTATGTCAAAGGTCGCAAAGTGGGATTGGGAAGCTATCAGTTACTTAAGAAAAAAGAATTAACATTTGGTAGGCTCATCCAATACTGTAAGCTTAACTTTTACCACAAACATTAGCCGTTTTCAACAAAAACCCTTGACTTTTTTATCTCATCGTATGTGAATGTATTCTAATTCCCTCTTATCCAGGAGAAACTATCATAGAATTTTAAATTTAAGAGATTGCTGCGTTAGCAGCAGGCAGCAAAGATGTCGCCTAATTAGTTGACAGTAAAGCCATATTCATAAGCCCCAGTCTTCTCAAACATCTGTTTGTTTAGTACCTCAAGAGCTGAGGAAGTTTAAAAATTGTCACACATTGTTGTTTCGTCTTATGCATTTGTTTGAGAATGTAACTCTCAGCAAGATTTTATTGAAAAGATATGTCCAAGGAATTGATTGCCAACTCCACTCAAAATTTAGCAATTAACCTTCTCTCCCTAATGTGTGGATGATGGTGTCCACCTGTTGAGAACTCATTGCCATTTTGACATACTTCACGTAGGGTAATTCTTTTAAGGCTCACACATTGCTTGTCATATCATAAATGCCCAACATATACTGAAGCCCTAATTTAAGGAGGTAATGTAGGGTGGTGGTTAAGACAATGGATTTTGGAACCAGTGAGTTGGGGATTTGAATCTCAGCTCTGCATATTATTACTGTGTGCAGCTGGGAAATGTATTGGTCCTCTAGAAACCCCATTTACCTATACATACGTTAGGGAGAATAACACTTACCTTAGAAGTTTGTTTTAAGGATTAATGCAGAAGTGTTTTTAAACAATTAGCATAGTGTTTATAACTGAGAAAGTATTCCATACATGTGAGCTGGTCCTCTTCTTAATTAATTAATTTATTTAAGTATTACAATTGTGACTCTCTTGTCATATATACAAATAGATAGGAAATACCATGATTTACACAGAGATATATTATTTATTTATGTTTTCACTTCTTTTTCTTTTATTTAATGGGTGATTATGATGATATAAAATTAACTTAAGATAGAGCGTTGTAGCCATTGCCATTTTCTGCCAGAGAACACCACAATAAAGCAATGCTCTTAAATTAATGTGTGAGTAATATGTGTATGATAGCATAGCCATGATGCATAAAAATATCACACTGTTTGGGACACAATCTCATTACTATGAAAATTATATTTGCCCTCAGGTGGATAGTTGCTCAAGGTCACTGCAATTTTGAGGTCTATGTTCTACTACTAATAAGCTTCACTTAATTCCCTTGTAACCTGGTACTAGCAAAGAATTTTACCAAAGAGATTAATGTGGGAATGGGGAAAATCCTCAGTGTTACCTAAACATTGGAATTGTTAGCATTTTTATAGCCTCAGGAGTGTTTGAGGAGGGACTGTGGAAATTTATGGCATCCTTTGGGGCTTGCATCTAAAAGCTGGAATCTGCCTGTGGCTAGGTGGCTGGGTGCTAGGGTCAACCAATCAAGGACAAATGTAGGGGAGCATGAGTTTGTGACACCCTCCACTATGACAGGAAGGGGGCAAGATCTCATTCATCCATTCATTCATTTGTTCATTCAACACATGTAAATCATGGACATACTATACATCACACAATGTTATAGACATTGGGAATATAGACATGGATAAGAAAAACAAATTACCTGCCCTCAGGCAACTCACAGACTTGAGGATGTTACATTTCTTAGCAGGGAAGATAATAAGATCTTGCCCTGGTTAGGACTGCTCTAAGTATCTATAACAAAATGTATATCAAGCTAACCTTTATGTACATTATAGAACACTTAATACTAAGATAAAACAGCAAGTGCATCATCAAAATTCAAGAGAGGGAATTAAATTAGCTCTGTTCTATTTAAACTACCCTTTAGGGTAGGGATACAGAGATATATTTTAAGCTTAAACCTGGCCATTTCAAGCAGTTATTATGTTTGGTTAATGAACTAGCATTCCAGAGAGAAAAAAAAATTAATCAGAACTTACTTTGTGTGTAACTCTTGGACTCAGAACAAAGGAATAATAAACTGATGAAGAAATAATGCTCCATAGAATATTTGAGAGGCTTTAAATACATATTGGAAACTTCAGAATAAGGGAATTTTAAGAAATAAAATATAAAAGAACAAGTGGTGGTACTGTCAGAGGATTGGATTTGCCATTTTTTGATAGATACAGCTTGCCTCATTATTCGTGGGGGAATTGTTTCATTTAAGTCAGAAAAGTACAAAACCAAATAAATCTCTGAGATGCTAATGAGACATAATGAGAAGATATAATACTTCCAACTAAGAGTGTTCGATTATAGTGGACTAAATGATAGACTATTTAAAAGTGTTACCATTTATTAATAGGGCTTTAGTTACAGAACAGAGATAATTTGTTTGAGATTGTGGTATACAAATATAATTTTCAGAAATTATTCTTATATTTTAAGATAGCATGCATACTATGATGAAGTCTATTATATATGCAATTGTGAGTATGCAGTATTTGTATATTAATGGTTTTTAAAATGCTGCAACTCTGCTGAAGAAATAGAATTTGACCAATAATTGTTGGAGATTCCTCTCTGCCTTCTCGTCATTGTCTCTCTCGCAATATCAGAGATAAGCACTTTTCTGAATTTTGTGTTTATTCATTACCTTGAACTTTTTATATTTTCTCACACTTAGGCATCCTAATAAATGAAGTATTATTTGGTTTACCTGTTTTTGAATTTTACATAAATTGTTATATATTCTTTGCAACTTGCTTTTTTTCCTGATCTCTACCCAGATTTATCCATGTTGGTGTAGGTGCCCATAGTTCATGCATTTTTTTTTTTTTTTGCACTTACGCCTCCTATTCCATCATGTGAATATTCCACAGGACATTTAAACTTTATCCTGAGAACATTTGCAGAGTTGCAGGTTTTGCTTCTGTAAACATATGGCTAGAAACGTTGTCATGAGTCTCCTCATGTGGGTGTGCAAGTGGTTCCCCTAGCGTGCACAAACGAGAAATGATGGAGTTGTAAGACTGGAACATCTTCAGCTTCTCTCCACATGCTAAAGAACTTTCAAAAGTATTTGTATACATTTACATTCCGACCAGCAACATGCAATCCACTGCACCATGTACTCAGCAAAACTTAGTATTTTCCAAATTTTTGTTGCTGTTGTTGCAAATCTGATGGGTTTGAAGTTTGCATTTCCCTGAATTCTGCACTAATAGAACATTTTATACATTTATTAGTGAATTCATGTTTATTCTTCTATTAAATATCTGTTCATGTCTATTGCACCTTTTCCTATACGTGGTTTGCCTCTTTCTTTGTTAATTTAATTCTCAATATATTTGAATCATAATCTTCTGTTAGTTGTATTTGTTACAACTATGTTTTCCCAGTTTGTGGCTTGTATTTTTACTGTCTTTGGTGTCCCTTGATAAACAGAAGTGCTTTATTTTGATGTTAGTAGGTTGACAAATCATTTTTCTTTATGATTCATGCTTTAAAAAGAATCTTGTTTAAGTAATATTTAAATAATTTTAAGAATTCAAACAACATTAAAGTAATTTCCTATTATTTCTTCTATCAGTTGTAAAGTTTTACTTTTTACATTAATGCCTTTAATCTGTAATTGATTTTTTCCTTTTGACATATCAGGATTTAGATTTAATTTTAGATTGAATACATTTAATTTTATTTTTTTATGTAAATGACTTATTGTTTCAATACCTGCTTTTGAGTAAACTGTCATTTGTCTCTTAAGCTTCAGTGCCATATCTATCTTCTGTCAATTTTTCACAAACCTGGAGTTCACTTCCAGAAAATTGGGGGAGAATTACAGATTTATGATTTTGAGTCTTCTGATTCATAACTTGATATCCATCTACTTAGTTCTTTTTTAATGCCTTTCAATGAAAGGTATTTTTGCTTAAAGGCTTTGCACTGTTCTCTGTTTCATTCATTCCTAGGCTACTTGGGGTTTTTGTTGCTCTTGGAAATGTTATGTTTTTAATAAGAGGCACCTTCTAAGACTTTCTTTTTTATATAGAAGTGCAATTGATTTTTCTGTATTGATCTGATACAGAGCAAAGCAAACTTGCTCAACTTTCTAATTACTTCTAGTAATTTTTATATTCCTTTAGGGTTTTTATGTGAGCACTCTATGAAAAGTATTGTTCTTTTAAAAGTATGTCTTCTTTTAAAATCTCATGATTTTTGTTTTATCTTTTTGTATTTCTATGAAGTGAGGGAGAGTAGGTGACCTTTTTTTATTTAGTAGAATTCCATGAATCCCTATATTAAAAGAACCACAGATTTTTTAATAGCAACTTTATTGAGATATAATTTATATGCCATGCAATTCACCCATTTAAGTGTAAAATTTAGTGGGTTTTAGTATATTCATAGAGTCATGCAACAATTGCCACAATCAATTTTAGAAAATTTTCATCACCTCCAAAAGGAACCCCAAATCTTTTCCAGCCCTAGACTTTCTGTCAGTAGCTGCCTATTCTGGCTGTTCCATATAAATAGAATCATACACTATGTGGTCTTTTATTATTGGCTCCTTTTACTTACAGGGTTCACTTTTTACAGTGTCCATTAATGTTATACCAAATATAAGTACTTCATTAATGTTGTACCAAATATAAGTACTTCATTTCATTACCAAATATTTCTTGTATGGATAAATCACATTTGGTAATCAGTTGTTGGACATTTGTTGTTCCCAAAACTTTTGGGGTATTATGAATTATGCTGCTATGAACATTCATGTACAAGTTTTTATATGGTCATATGTTTGCATTTTTAGTGGATTTATAGCTACAGGTTGAATTGCTGAGTCATTCTAATGAAACTTTTTCATAGGCTCATTTTATCTAGGTCGAATCATTCCTTTTAATTCCTAATTTTCTAAGTGTTTCATTATAAAGAACTATTTTTAGTTGCTGCAAGTATCAATAGTTTATTCCTTTTTTTGCTGAGTAGTATTCCATTGTGTGGATGTACCACAATTTGTGTATTTGTTCACTTGTTGATGCACATTTGAGTTGTTTATAATTTTTGCAATTTATAAATGAAGCTGCTATGAATAACTCTTGTATACAAGTATCTGCATGAAGTAATCTTTCTTTTCTCTCTGGGAAATACCTAGATGTGGCATAGCTGAGTCATATGGCAGTTATATATTAATATTTAACCTTTTAAGAAACTGTCAAATTATTTGCCAAAGTGGTTCTACCATTTTCTAATCCTATCAGCAGTATATCAGTGTTCTACTAAGCTGTTTCTAATATGCCAATTTAAGTTCTATTTTGTTTTTATTTCTAGACATTCAATTTGCTCTTATTCAAATCTACTTTGCAATATTGGATGATCTCATCTGCATTTTAATTTCAAAGTCCCTTTTTATTTTTAACCATTTTAAATATATTTTCTTCTGAATCTGATAATTTCACTACCTTCACCCTCCTTCAGTTCGAACCTTCTATTTATTGTTTTTAATGAAAGCCTGCTCACAGAAGCTTATTTTCTTATGTGTTTAAGGTTTCTTATGTGGGTTCATGTTCCTTAAAACTTGGTTGTGGGAACTGTAGGAGGTCTGAGTTTAAGGTGTGGTCCTCCAAGAAAGATGTATGTTTTCTTCTGCCATGAACAAGAGAGTCCTAGTGACTTCGGGCCACTTTGAACTAAATTATTGGTCTGCAATGGGGAGAGCATCATAAGTAATATAAATGCAGCATTAAACACACACGAGTAAAGACTCATCTACTTTGAAGTGCCTATGACTCTCCTTTATATTTAGACTGAACTGTTTCAAGGATGCATGTCATCCTTGTTCCGATTATTCCAGTTCATACTTACAGCTTCCAATGGAAGTTGTTAACATCATTCATTGTTTTATGAAGGAGCAAGCAAATTCGACAAAACAAAACGAGACAATAAGAAACTCTCAAACTATCTAGGTGTTATAAACATGAATTAGACAAGCAATATAGGGCTTTTTTTTTTTTTTTTTTTTTTTTTTGGCTGGTACTTGAATTTAGTTAGAAGAAATATCTCCTGCCCTGAGTAGTCCCTCTTTAAGTCCCCATTACATCAGAGAATGCCTGTATATGTGGAGAACGCTTACCTTGAGTGGAAAGCACACTGCCATAACCTTCTGAACAGTTCCTGTTGTATTTCAACATAAAGAAGGACTGGAAAGCCTGGAATGTTAGCAGACTTTACCTACATAGGAAATAATGAGAGGACCCTGCCCATGTTGGCTGTGCCTGAATAATTCTCAAAGCTAGACTTGAAAAGATGAAACAATTTTGACAGCAGTTGATGGAGCAGTCTCATAGATGAAAGTGGATTCCACTTACTGGCAATACCTGTTTGTTGCCCCTGGCACAGTTAGAAGAGGTAAACACATGTTTATCCAGTGACAGACAATCCAGTGCCATTATGTGTCTTGCTTATCCTGAGATTTTGATGTGAAAATGCAACATTAATAAGTGAAGAGTACTGGAATTCAGAAATAACATGCAAGGAGAGCCTGTGCCCACAAAAAGTGTAGCCTCCCTTTCCTGTTGCTGTTGGTTTTGTAGGAACCACATGGTGTGGAGGTGCTATGATGCTTTATCAAGGCTTTGCGATGATCAAGAAGTGAAATGGGGTTTTGATTGACAATTTAAGAATAAAAATGGCAGTCACTGGTATGCGTTTATTGAGAAATTTCCTGAATTAAGAGAGTATAGTGACCTTTTCATTTCTTTCAAAAACACAATTATAATAACTTGACTGGATTACATGCCCTCTTAAGTATATTATTAAATACATACATCATTTCACCACATTCCCATTATTTAAATAAGAATGTACATGAACATATTTTAAAATGGTAAAGCACTATGTAAATAAAAGTTATAGTTAGTAATAAAATATCCCGCATTACTGGCTGCTATATATCACCAACTTATGTCGGCAGCTGTAGTCATCAAATCATTAATTTTAAAACTAACCAAAGTTAATACTCAGAATTCTCATTCTGAGTGCTTCCCCAGAAAATTAGCAGAAAAATCTGGAATGATTCGTCAAAAGGACATTTGAAATAATGAATAAGTAGGGTCATTCTTTCTTTTTATAATTATCCATATTCCTACATTCCTTCGAAAGAAGGTTGTTTTCTCTGAAGAGGCAGTGAGTCTCTGCAGCATGATACCAGGATAGAGGTTAGAATTTGATGCAATTCATTACTGATTGTATTTGCGGATTCTGAGATGTGAGGGCATACTCTTGGGCTGCCTCTGATGTAAACTTCCACAGCTCATGCTGTTGGCTGACAGAGCCGTTTAGATACAGTGTGAATTCTCAATGAGGGATGAAAAGGGGGCACAGAGATGTCCCCAATGGGACAAAAATTGTTTTTCATTGGGGAGGGCCAAAAAACCTTAGATATGGTAGTGGTTTGTGATCTTCCAAAGGCCACAGCACACAAATATACAGTGTGTCTGTGGTGGAAAAATTGCATGGGGTGGGGGAAGGAAGCAATTTGGAACAAAAGTCAAAAAAGGCTCCTTTGGGGCTGATAATGAGGACCAGCTTGACAAATAGGCTTGTGAGGCTTGTGCCATACCGAATGCAGACTGCTGGGGCCTGAGATGCGTTTGGATTCATGTGCCCTGAGAAGTTTATTGTGGGCAAATAATAGAATCAAATTAATTTAGGTCTCACACTCAAATGTTCACTTAGCAAAGAAAAGAAAACTATTTTCTGTCCTTTTGTAGCCCTTTATAGAAAATTGCATGTTCAAGTGTGTTTGAGATTCTCTAAGACGAGAAGCTTATTTACACTTTTCTCTTGTTCCCTTAACTGTTGTCACTAACTTTTGGTGTAATTTAGGAAGTGTTTTCTATCGTTTGATGTCCTTTTATGGTGGAGGCCACGATGAGAAAAGAAGAGAAACAAAAATGTTGTTACTTTCCTAGTTGGGATTATTATGACCTTGGAAAAGAACTTTTCCTCTGAGTGACTTTTCTTTGTGGTTGTTTA
Organism: Microcebus murinus; assembly: GCF_040939455.1. Classification (NCBI taxonomy): domain Eukaryota; kingdom Metazoa; phylum Chordata; class Mammalia; order Primates; family Cheirogaleidae; genus Microcebus; species Microcebus murinus. Next base: position 8,656,151 of record NC_134114.1, on the reverse strand, counting down.
CCTTTATCCCAGAAACTGATACCAAACTGCTAAAAATAATATTTAAGTGAGGTGCAAGGGTGTTTTGCATTGATGATTCCTCTCCCTGACTACACTATTAGAGTCATCTGGGAAGACTTTTAAAATCACTCATGCCTGGCCCAACCTCAGGGCATGTGATTTGATTGTTCTATGGAGGAGCCAGGAGTCCACAGCTCCCAGAGCACCCCAGGTGACCTGCTGTGCACACAGGGGCATCGGGCTCTGCTCCGTGTTCTAAAGTAGCCTCTCCTTGGCTGTGAGAGCCACTGCCTGTGCACAACAGGCTTCTTCGGACCAGGCCAGCAGCTTAGCATTGTGTAGTCTGGTTTATGGTATCCCTGTCAAAAGGCAGGGCCCTGAGTCTACAAGAGACTAGTTTGCAATATTTGTCACATTGAAATAATAACAGTAATACCTGATATTCACTGAACCCCTGCCTTTAAAGCACTTATTGAGGAGTGAATTTATTTAACTCTCATAGTAGAGGTAAAGTTGAACTGTTATTATTTGCATTATCACGAGGGGACACACCCATAGGCAAGAATGACATTGGGATTTTAATATGGGCAGTATGACCCCAGACTGGGCCATAACCTTTCACTCCACTCCCTCTGTGATTCCCACCGACTCTTGGAAATAATGGCCAAGCACTTATAAGGAGGACCGGAAGCTGCAAAACACAAAGGTGAAGGGGAACAGGGGCATCCCGCAGGAGGATGTATATTCTGCCACTAATGACAAGGCTCATGTCACGGAGAGCTATGCTGGCAACTTAAAAGTGCCATAATAGGACTCTGGAGGAGAGAGAGATTTCTGGTAGCTGAAGTGAGCAGCAAGACTGTCGGCTTTGAATGCAATTCATGTTAAACTGGAGTCAGGTTATATAGGGTGTAGATTTGTAGAAATATTAGGTTGAACATAAGAAATTGTTAATGCCCAACCATTTGACCCAAAGCAATAGCAATTTCAAATGGTTCAGCCTCTGAAGGAGAGTGATCCAGGCGGAGGAACAAGCATGTGACTGTGCCAGGAGAGCCTCTGGACATTGACAGCTTAGCATCAGCTGCAGAAAGACTGCAAATTCCACTGACCATTGCGGCATCCATGGCTTTCCGATTGCATAAACAGCACATCAGGATAATCCTTGCAGCTGAATGACTTGCTCATCTACACCACGGAATTATACTGATGGCTCCCTGAACAGCAGGGGCAGAGAGACTCAAATATCATTAAGCCACTTGTAAGGGACGAGTCACAATAGATGATGAGAAAATAGATGGAGCCCACGCTTAATTAGAGCTGAGACTTCCATAGCTTCAGTGAGTTTGGGAATGACTTATGGGACTGAACTTATAAAATAGACCTTGGGCTGACCCCGGGGCCTCGAAGATTGGTGAGCTCTTCGTTCCTTCAGCACCGATCAAATGTGGATGCACCCCATAGTCAGTCAGAGTGACTTCTAAATCAAAAAGCACTCACATGTATGCTGTGTTTCGAGAATTTTGCATCTCACATCTGCCTTGGGGAGCACCTGGAGAGCAGCATTCCTGACATTTTCACATCTGAATTCCCCCACAGTCTGAACAGGGGACACCAATGATCACTGTACACCAGGGATCTGAGAAGCAAAAATTAATATAAATAGCAACAATTTTAATTAATCTTAATAGCAATAACTTAGAGATTTTGAACAATAGAGTGTACATGCTACGCATCATTTACCTAAGAGTTATGTATGGGTTTTGTGGATTCCGTTTAACACTTATTATAGACAGCGAGGTGAAAAATTTTATTAGTCTACTGGAAAACTATTGAGAATTGTTTATGAGAACTTTGTCATTAAAAATAACATCCTGTGAATTGTTGGAGAGTTCTACAAAACGGAAAGCATCGACCTAAGTGTTCCCAGCTAGTATGATTAGGAAAAAACTCTTCACGAAAATAATCACTAATAAGACACCAAGAAATAGATTACTTACATTTCTCTTCATTAAGCATCTATATCTCAAGTACAACATCACTGAGCAATGATGGAATATATAGAATAAAGTCTCTCAATTGCCATGTTTATGGGTTTCTGGGCATCCAGAATGTGTTATGAGAATAGCAGAAGCAGCTGCAGGAACAACATCAATTAATCTCTAGAATTAAGATCAGCAAAAAAAAAAATAATATATATATATATATATATAAAACAAATATATATACACATACATATATATATATATATATATATAAATCTCTTTTTGCCTTGTTTCTATTCACTTTGATATGCTAAGAATACTATTAAGCATAGTGGCCAGTGGTTAAATGAGAAAACTGTTTTATAAAAATGTTGAAATGAGTTCAAGTTTCAGCTTTGCTTTCCTGTGATGAGCATTGCTTGTTGTTGAAAAATTATTACCCAGTACGCATAGGGTTGTGTACTTTGCCAAGTGTCCTGCAAAGATTCATGTAGTTTTCTTCATGACTTCTAAACCATCCTAATAATAAAATTGGAAGCTAAGTCTACCTAATTTCTGTGGAATTTGAGACTGTGGTCAGTTGGCCAGTCCTAGAGAAGGAGTTGGTTCATGAACATGCTGGTATTTTGCTATTTGGAACGAAGCAGTATAAGGATGGATAGTGTATTCTAAAATGGTACTTGTGCAGGAAGAGTCTCTTTAGGTTGGGTCCATGATGAATCCACCAAGTGATAGAGAGGCTCTTGAGTGGCTTCACAATAGTCCTGGAACATTGTGGGTGGATATAGAGAATCTTAAATCAGTGATTAATGAGTTCAAAGGTAGTACTGATGATTCTATAACGTATACTACTATTTTCCAGGAGAATATAATGAGGAAACATTTATAAAAGAGTTTATGAATAGGTATTTTAAACAGCTTGCTTTTATTTCATTTTTATATGGGATGTTAAGATACATTTTTTATAATCTCACTTAACTGAAGCTATTATGATGCTTTAAATATATATGTAGCTTTCTTCTTGCTCTTGCAAAGAATAACCTGCTTCTGAACCCCACTGTGCAAGAGTGCCCACTCCCCAACCTAAGTATGTGAGTGTCTTTATCATCTTGCCATTGCTTTCCTTTTTCATGATGGAGCAGAAGAGAAAGAAAATAACAATGTTAAAGTAACTATTTACTCTGCATCCGTAGGACACTAGGGCCCAATGCAAAAGAATCATACAATATCTGAGAAGGAATGGATTTTCAAAACTATGAGTATTATAATATATAAATATTATTTAACCCCATATTGTTTTTTAAAGTAAGATTTTTAATGCTAATTTCTGTTCTTAGTTTTATATAGAGTTATGACAAAAAGGATAATTTCAACATCATTGTTCATATTGTGCATATTTAATTTATTAATCAGGGGAAGAATTTTTTTTTTTCAGAATGCCAAAGTATCATAAAGATCATGAACCAATGTTAAAGATGCCTGGATCATCTCTAAGTAGTGATTTATAGCTTTATAGCTTTAACCAGCCATTCCCAAATTAATAGATAAAACAAAACTGAACATTGAGAATTCATATCTATAAAGAGTCAATGGTATATTATGCTTTTGTCCCAGTGGCTTGTAAACTTGAGAGTACATGAGAATGACTTGGAGGGGTTATTAAAGACTAACTGCTCTTTCTCCTCTCCCTACCCCTCCAGTTTCTGATGTGTTGGTATTGGATGGGGCCCGGGAATTTGTATTTCTATTGCCAGGTGGCTGCTAGTACTGCAGGTCTGGGAGCCACCCCTTGAGATTGACTGCTTGTACCCTATTAAATGCATTTTAAAATAATAAGAGCTAACATTTATCGAGTGCTCACTACGGATCAAGTGCTTTTCTAAACATTTTACATAATGGAATTGTATTTAATTCTGTAACAAGCCTTTGAAGAAGGGTCTGGTTTTAGCAATGTTTTACAGATGAGGAAAACTCTGGTGTTAACCCTGTTTTACAGATGAGGAAATGGAAGGTCAAAGAGTTAATACACTTTTCTAACTCACCTAATAGTAAGTGGCAGATCTGGGATTTAAATCTAGGAATGTAGGTATAGACCTTATGCTTGTAACACCAGGCAAAAAAATGATCACTGTAAGTCAACCCTTTTATATATTTACTAATTGTGTTATATTTTTACTTCACATTTATTATATTTCACCAATTTCATTTTTATGAGATATTTAAAGCATGAAAATGCCATATTTTTAATAATATTCTGCCCAATTACAGATGGTGTAGTGCTTTTAGTTTCACTTCAATCTATAAATATTCAAGGAATAAACAAGGAAAAAAATTGCCTCTTATAAGATTACATTTATTAAAAATGCTCTTATAATAATGAAAAGTAAAGAAAGCAAGGCAAGAGATTTCACACTTAATATGATACTACCTATAAGAAAAAATACATATATAGAAAACACATAAACTTGAGACAAAAATATGCTGTACTGCTAACATCCATGAGAGAGTGGTATACATTATTTGGGGGCATTTTGAAGCACCTTTTACACCATATTGCAGGCTATTTCTTTCAGAAGAACTGGAGGCCATATATTTGAGTAGAGCGAGAATGGGAATCATTTTATTAGAATTCCTTTTGCATTTTAAATTGGTGCAGGTGAATGAATGCTCCATAAGACGCCTTTTTTTTTGTTTAAGTGTTTAATCCCCTTCCACATTCACTCCAGAACAAAAGTTAAGAGCTGAGAGATTGGCTTGTCAGAAAAGTCTTTGAGGAAAAGCCACCTTACGTGTTTCTTAGAATATTTAGCTCACAGACAGCTTCCCATATACCTCAGTTCATTTTATTCAGATGACAACCTTCTATAGAGGGAGGCATCACTCCCATCCTTGAAAAAGGAATGAGAGATTCAGATTTTAAATAGATGTCACTAGATCCTGCGGCAGACACTTAGCCCCAGGATGTCTGCCTCCTACTCTGAGGAGCTACACTGTTCCCTGGATTTCCCTTCGGGGAAATGAGACTTGAGGGCCTGCAACATGCTGGGGACACTGTGGGAGCCATCGGTTGTTTACAACAGACTTGGGGTTTTCAGTTTTTCTACGAGACGTTTCTACTCCAAATTAACTAAGGAAGGCGAAATTGGCTTACAAAATATAAACATTAGAAAAGTGGAGGAAGGGAGGCTGTTTTTATGTTCCTGACATTTGAAAAGAAAAAGATGGATATTCATTGGGTGGGTAACAAGGCAAACATATATTTTTTTTTTATTTCAAAGTATTACTATGGGGGTACAAATGTTTTTGGTTACATGGATCACTTTTTTAAAATTTCAGAATATTACAGGGATACGTTTTGTTTACATAAATTGCTTTTGCACCATTTGAGTCAAAGTTGTAAGTGTGCCTATCCCCCAGATAGTGAGCATTGTACCCGTTAAGTGTGAATTTACCCATCCTCTCCTCACTGTTGTAATGCTTAAGTTGTGGTTATAAGTGTGCCCATCACCCAGATAGTGTTCATTGTACCCATTAGGTAGATTTCACTCATCCCTTTCCTCCCTTCCTTCTGCTTGGTCTCCACTGAGTTTTACTTCTCTCTATGCACATATGCATTTATCAGTTAGTTCCAATTTATTAGCAATTATATGTAGTGTTTGTTTTTCCATTCTTTAGATACTTAGGATAATGGTCTCCAGTTCCACCAAAATTGTTGCAAAAGGTGTTAGGTCATCCCTCTTCCTGGCTGAGTAGTATTCCATGATACATAAATCCTCTCATGAATTGATAGGCACTTGGGTTCATTCCACATCTTTGCAATTATGAATTATGCTGCCATAAATATTCAAATGCAGGTGTCGTTTTAATAAAATGACTTATTTTCCTTTGGGTAGACTTTTTATATCAGATGATCCTATAAAATTCACTGGAGCACAGAAACCAATGTGCTATGAATGCATTCATTCTTTCAGGCAGTGTGAATGCAAGATGCTCTCCAGAATGATACGCAAGCACTGCAGTCTAGATCACTAAACCCTGGCACCCTCAAAGTAAGGTCCCCTGCCCAGAAACATTGACATTAGAACTTTGTTAGTTGCAGAATCTCAGGTCTACCCCAGAACTCCTGGTCGGAATCTACATTTTAACAAGACTCTCAGGTCATTTAAATATATATCAGGGTTTGAGAAAAGCTACCCTTAATGATCTCCTGATTATAAAAACTGGGGCCTCCATGAAGCCAAAGAGGTAGAATTGCTTTAGATGAGGATACCGATGTTGGGAGAGGAGTCCTTTGCCAGGGACGGGAAGTTTCATGGGCCACGATGGATAGGAAGAGTTGTGCTCAGTGTTAGGCTTTGCTGGGGCTGTGTTACCCCATGCCTGCCGGCTCATGCTGGCGCTCTATGCCACAGTCGACGCTACAGGGCGCTTGCTGCCTGAGCTCCAGCCGGCTTTGCTCATAGTTCCCAAAGAAGTCGGTTGGGAGAACATTTCTTCTTGGGCAGCTGTGGTCCACCAAGTCCCACCTTAGGTGGAAGGAGTTCCCTTAGGACTTCATCCCTGAGTATAACTTCTATTATAGGGCCATTAACTGATGACTCAGAAATAAAAGAACGGAGATCAAGTCGTGTCCTAGAAAATACGCTTAAATATTTGCATTGGAATTCTTGCATTTAATACAAGAATTAGTGTAAACTCAATATTTTTTTTAAAAGGTGGCTGACCTGTCATGCCTGTGAGTGTGAGCTCCTCCTCTCAGCCCAGAGTGAATGCCTTTGTGAACTTGCATCTCCACCTTTCCCCTTCTCAGCCCCTAGGACTGCCACTTCGTGGGAACACTAGCGGCTAATGTTAAAGTTTCACTAATTGCTTTATTATTTCATAAAGAGGCATTAATTGCTAACATAATTTCACCTTCTCCTCTGAATTGCACACTCCTTTTATGCAAAGTGACTACTTCAAACTCTTTCCTTCCTCCCCCCTTCTCTTTTTCCTCTCAGTGGAGAAACAACAAGCAAACCTTCTTTGGAGACTGTAGGAAGTCTCTTACTGCAGCATCTCCTCCTGATCCTTCCTTGATCATGTAAAAATTTATTCAATGAAATATTGATTAAAGTTTATTTCCTGAGCTAGCAGATGGCCATTTTCTCCAAGCCCCTTCTTGATTTCTTGTTTTCTAATTTGAGCCTAGAAATGATTTGAAATGAAAGAAAAAAAATAGTTTTATACACAGTGGTTTCCTTACTTCTTATTAATTTCACCGATTTCATACTGTATTTTAAATTGTTCTAGTTTCTGTAGACTGCTCACCCCAACACACACACACACACACACACACACACTCACACACACACACAGTAATCTCTGTAGAATATACAGATGAAGGACTCCATCTGTTTAATAGATGTATTTGCAG